>NC_088203.1:102126979-102438050 GCF_037126465.1 Ornithodoros turicata | reverse complement strand
TTATATTTTTTTGTCGCATCCCTACAAAAAAGCCTTGGTCCGTTTGTTTTTAGGTATTGTACACTTTGTCAACGCTGTGCACTCATTAAGTTATTGTAATATAAGCTTTCTTGTATGTTGAAAGAGGCTGTTTCGAAGCATCACCCGGCACCTGCGTTGGAGCAGTCAAGTGATTGCATGAGCCACGTTAGAAAGAGAGAAAAAAAAAACGAAGGTTATATAAGGTAATGCCCTCTGTCTGCATTTGTTGTATAGTAATAAATGCTTAATGAATGACCGCTTCAGCAGTGGGTCGTCTTGCCGCTGGGAATGGGAGGCACTCTGCGATTTAATGCCGTGGGTTTCTGGGCAGCTTGTCTGTAAGAGCCAAGAAAAGGGCAGTTGAGATTTGGGAAGTAGGGAAATCCTGTTGATGAAGAGCTGCCAAATCTTGAACGGAGTGTGGCAGAAAGAAACTTCTCAGCCAAAGAATGTACGACACGTGGTTGGTTGCAGTAAGGCATTATTTTATATTGATTCTGCATAGGAAGAAGGAACGTTTTAGCACAAGGCACTGCAAAGTCTCGTCTGTGGCCCCCGGCACAGAGGCACGGAAGTAATCTCTACGTGCATAACTGTGTTAGCCGCCCCCCTACTGTGGGTAAAATCGGTTAAATTAATGGATCGTGTTGTAGGACGATTCAGAATCCTTTGAAATGAAGCTTGTGTTTGATTCATTTAGTCCAATTATAGGGAAGAGCAGAAAGCACAATGTTTTGCACAAATTGACTGGTTCAAGTAGCAGGAGCACACCCTGTCACATCTTTGTCTTGGAGCAGACCGTGAAATGAGCTTGTTCATATTCTCGCAAAAATCAAACTTTGCAACCAGAATGTGCAAACAATTTTGTAAGACTATGTGGTTTGCACTTCAGGATTATTTTCTATGCTATCCGTAGCTCGTATAATGTTCACTAGCTTCAGAATGGTTAAACTCCGCAGAAAAGTGTCTTAGGTGTAAACTCACGTTCTCATCCTCTAGGATACCGCTTATCCCATGGTAAATACTAACCACTCCCAGCATCGTCCTGCTAGATTTCCCAATACTGGCTCAGTATGCATCAACAGTTTCCAATGCAGGCAACTTAATTGTTGGATCACTGTCACGTGCATAAAATCTTCAGTGCCCGATGGTGGCTGGTCGAAATATTCTTAGAGCACGAAGTTTTCAGGGAATTTTTTTTTCTAAATTCGGGGAGTAAAAACCGGGTAAATAAACATGCCCTAAATTCATGGAAATTCGGGTGTAAAAGCTTCCGGTAGGCTAAATTTGGGGAGAAACTGGGGCTAAGTTACTCAAACTAACTGAACTGGTTTGGTACAAATGGTGATGTAACTGAGTTTGCTACCAAACAAGTTAGTGTGAATTCCTACAGGTGTCTCAGTGAGGGCAATTTGCTGCGTAAAAATCGGGGGTTCCACCCTATAAACAGGGAACCTTCAATTCGGGGTGCAAATTCAGGGAAGAATCTCGTTAAACCCGAAATCTAAATATTCCAAACTTAGGTGTTTGTCCTTTCTGCTTTTCCCTAGAGATGCCCGTAAAGTAAATCTTGTGCCGACTTTTAGCCGCACTAGAACCATCGTACCAAGATGAGAAAAGTGCCTGACGACGTATATCTCGCCTGTCCAGACTGATTACGGCTTATGTGTGTCGCGGGACGAGCCAAGATGCTTTTCCAAAACTGTCTTAGAAATGTCTTTACGGTGCAAGCACTGGGTTTACCTTTCCATGTACAGGGAGTCGCAACAGACTGATTTTAAAAGGCTCTCTGCAAATGAAACCATGTTGTTAGCAGTTGTGTGCCACTGTTGTCTGTGTGTTTTTGTTGTTGTGCCACCTTGCCTCTGAAGCTCTTGTCTTTGTAGGGCCCAGTCTTTTTTTTTTTCTTCCTGGCTTTCTTTTCAGGCCAAAAGCAAAAACCACACAGTGCACCTTGCTGGCAACACCTTGGTCAGGTGCTTTACAACTTTCCAATTAGTAGCACCTTGGCCCTTACACCTACGAGTTAGCTAATTAATTAATTGGGCGCAATGAAATCCTGCCGACCACGATGCATGGCTGCACTGCATGGCTGCTAACAACATTCAGTTGGCTTCATGTTAGTTGAGACACCTTGCATATGCTCGAGAGCAAAGGATGCCTAGGCTTGAAAGAAGACTCTAGCTTTGCAATATGTACAGTCTTTATTTTTATTTTTTTTCCCACACCCATTTCAGTTTTGTCTGGTTGGATGGTAAGTGAGCGAAGTATGATGTAATATAAATGAAAGTTCATTTACCACCGGTTTGTTTACCTGACTGTTTGTGATACTTGGGATGCCTGGATGTTGTAATCCTGTCCATTTTTTTTTTTTTTAAAGAAAACTGTCTTTCCTGTTTTGTCTTTGTATTTATGTGCAATGGGAAGCGGGAGTTTGTAAAATGCTTTCTAGGAAAGGGCCAAGGTAGTCCTCCGTGTAGTGATCTCGAGCACAAGTCATTTGAGTCCAGGCATACCCAAATCGTTTTCGTATGAATGGAAATAAAATGAGGATTACAAATTACCAGCCAGCGTTGTCTAAGTGCAAAGATCGATTGTGGGAGCTAGGAGAACGTCGTGAGCTAGCTGGTTTGACATAGCTGTAACCCTTCTCAGAACCAGCAAATGGATGCGAGTATCTCATGTAGGTTCTAAATAGGGTTTCTGGTTTTCGGTGTTCACTGAAATCCACCGATAAACGTGTGCTGGTAAATTGTTTGTGCGGTGGGTGAAACTAATTATACGGCGATAGTTATCGGAATGAGCACTTCGAATTAGTTTAGCAAAATATCTGTCGATGAACATAGCTGCTACAGCTCTCAACTAATGGAGGGGAAGCTGAGCATTTTCCAAACTTATCATCATTGCAGCGTAAGGAGAAGTGTACGGTGTTGTCCGAGTCCCTTAACATGTGCCCGACAATTTACGACATCAAGTTCAGGCTTTCAGTTTGATCTGAAACAAAAATAGTAGGGCAAATAAAATAACGCATTTACTGCGCGAACGGGAAATTCCAGTTTCTTTCCTCAACAATTTCCGAGTCAGAATACTGACCTAGTGCCTTCACTAAAATGTTGCCACGGAAAAGTTGCACATTCTTGGAGAGCGAAGTAACTGCCACTTATTCACCGAAAATTTCTAAAAAAAAAAAAATGCACAGTAAACCGGAAACGCTAGTTTATAAAGGGGTGCAAGTCATGCATTTCAGAGTTTGAGCTCACTGGTGCATTCTTTACCAAGCTGAATACCTTACCATACCTTAATACAGATCAGTAGTTATTAGATCATGGTGCTGCACTGGTTGCATAGTTTTGAGGTCTGTCAAAGCTGCAGTTATGATATAGAAGCCTTCTGAAGAACCGTGGGTTTGGATGTAACTGATCGTGCGTTGGGGTGGGGGGAAGTTCCTTTCGTCGAGTTCCGATACACAAAGAATGCGAGCCTCCCTCTAATGAGAGAACAGTCATGTACATGCCGGTTTAACGTCAACAGCGTGTCCGTCTCCGCTCCCTTGTTGTTGCCTACAAATTATGTTTTGGCCGCATATTCGGAGACTGGTAGTGTTCGTCATAGCGAGGAGCAGTGCATTTATAGTAGTAAAAGCCACATTAAATGACTAACTGATTAAATGCTTCTTGTGGCACAGTTCTGCAAAATATCCACAGCGGATGACAGGAACTCAAAATTTCAATGACTGCTTCGTTCTCTACGTAGAAAAAAAAAAAAAAAAATGCTATGAAGACAACAAAATCATTGAACGCCAACACAAGGAACCACATCAATGTATGGCTCCTTTCATCATATCAAAGTCTAGCAAGATTTTGATTAAACGAAGCTACTCCGAAATGTCTTGCACCTCCCATTGTGACATCACAATCTGCATTGTACAAAGATCAAGAACTAAAACATGCATATTATGCAGCGAGTATCTTGAAAGTAACTGGTTACTTTTTGAACGTAACTTTTGTCTAGGAACTGCCTCATCCCTGGTAAGTAGTGCGGTTAGTACAGTATGATACAAGATTGGAATTTGGGGAGAAATTTGGTTTCATCCGAATTGGTCAAACTAATTTTGGAGGGAATAATTGAGAGTATTCAGGTTTATTCAGGTTTGGGAGTATTCAGGTCAGACCCTAGCTAGTCTGCAAACCAATGGTTGACGTGTACAGCAAGTGCCAGCTTCCTTTGGAGTAATATCTGCAGACTGGTCCAGTACATACTTTTACTGCAGCACATAATTGTGGACATTTGAAAAAGATAAAACCAGCTTTAATAAACAACACATGGCACAATAAGTCTGTACAAGGCACTCCAGTTAAAATTCCATCTTTCAACTGTCACTTCTCCCTGGAAAACAAAGGTTCATTTGTCTTTCACGTAACATCACTATCACACCACTTTTAGTGCAATCTGTGGTACGTGTAAATCCAAGCTGGGGAGACTTACGAAGAGGTGTCTCCGTCATCCTGTTGCTGCAATGAACTGGTGTCTTCCATGCTCTGGTTACTTTCCGATGTAGGCTTGGTCTTGATCAGAAATCCGCTAATTTCTTTCTGCCATGGCGGAGTTGGGCGAGGGCAGTAAGGGTTGCCCCCAGAGTATTTATCGGAGCCTAAATAAAGAGTTAATTGAACTGGTCAGATTACTATTTATGCGTTTGATTTCCTTGTCAAGTCTGTATACTTTCTAATTTTGCAAGTTTCTCAGATGAATCCGTAGAATTGACAACAGTAAGATAAACCTTAAAATTCCAAGAAGAGTCATTAACTCTTAGAACATGCTCGTTAACGCATGTTGCATGCATGGAAAGTTTGTGCTGGATAATGCAAAGCTATGGAGGACGGGCTTGGATTCCGCTTCGCATGCCGGTTACAGGTTACCCGTTGCCACACCCAAAACAGGAAAGTGGACGTCTTATTCTGTGTCTCGTTTTGAGGGTGCAGGCCGACCCCAAATGTCGGCTCTATGGATATTTCAAAGCTGTTTCGGGGCATGTCTTACCCGAGCCTTTCGCTCCTGCAGAACTTGAAGACGCTCCTCCACTAGCTCTGGCAATAGCTATACCTTTCCGGGAGGACTTTGCACCAATCGCTAAAATTGGAAATAGACCATGAAATCCCTGGAGGATTAAAAGCACAGGTATGGCTTATTCCTGCAACAGTACTTTGCATACCCAAAATTCTCACAAAGTTTTTACACATGCTGCTGCTGTTCCTAAGTGTTATGCTCACCTTTACAGGCACCGTCGGCTTTTGTTCGTACCATTTGGCTGGATACTTTGACCCACCACTGCTGACAACAAACTTCTCAGTCAGGAAACAATGCAAGATTTGGCGCGCAATTTTGCCTTTAATAAGCCCGCGCAAAATAAGGGGAGAGAAGAAAAGAGCGTGTACATACCATAAAGTGTTATTATAATATTTATCTTTACTTTTGTATTTTATTAAAAGCAGATTCTTAATGTTTTTAATTGTCTTCCTACCAAATTCATAATCAGTGCGGAGCAGAGCAAAAGAAATGGCGGCTTCGACGGTTCCATAAAATTTTGCAGACGACATCATTTCAAGTTGCTGTTCTTGTGACCGTTGTTTAGCTACGAATGCAACTTTGTGTTTGCGAAAGTTCAGAGCTTATTGTATATTGCAATACATTTTGCGTCTTTTTTGATAAATATCAATGGATAAAGGTAAGTGACAGCTTCTGGACGCATGGACCGGTTGATATGATATCTCGTCACCACGTAGATATTCACGCTGCCCCGGTAAAAGTTTACAAGAAAGCAGAGCTGCCCGACCACGTACAGCAGAAATCGAAGTCGAAAACATCAAAGAAAAAAATTCTTTCATCCTCTCAAGTGGTAAGAAAGGCAGGAATCCTTTAAATCAGTGTGTTACTGACAGTGTTTTATACAGCATTTTCGGCTGGTGGAAAATATCTTGCAAGATTATTTAGAATCGCTCTACTAATTTCGTGCTTCGCCACACACACACAAAAAAAAGAAAAGAACTCCCAAAATGACATCATTCCTGAAAGCTTGTCGATGGTTCATGCGACAATATACATGATTAAAAGTCAGCTTTCAGTCAGAACTCTTTTTATAACAATCCAGGGAACGGCAAGTCCGCCAGACCAACTTGCAGACACATCATCATCGTCGTCAAACTCCTCAATTGCCTTGACACCTCAAGCCGCTAAACGGAAGCAGCGGTTTGTCAATTTGTACAGCAAAGAAGGGAGAGAACGCGACACGATTCTGCTACCAGGGCGTCATCCGTGTCAATGCCAGGCATCTCGTCATGCACTCATCAATAACTGCCTCAAATGCGGACGTATTGTTTGCCAGCAAGAAGGATCGGGGCCCTGCTTCACGTGTGGTGCGCTCGTGTGCACGCAGGAAGAAAAAGATATACTCTCACGAGACTCGAGGAAGAGCCAGCAGTTGAGGGATAAACTGTTGAGTGATGCAAACAACGAGAACTTCCTGAAGGCAGTAGCGCATAAGAACAAGTTGCTGGAGTACAACCGTACCTCGTGAGTGTTTCGGTCTGCTTTATTTATGTGCTTATGTGAAACAAAAAGTGAAGGACTGGCTACGAGATCGGTTTAACAAAATAAACAAAACAGCAAATTTTAAAATAAAATAAAAATTTTTTTTAAACAAAATTTAAAATTTTGTTCAAATCAGCGAGGAAATAATGACGAGGGGTAATTTGCGATCCCAGAGGAATCTGGATTCGGTCTCAAGATTAGAACATTTTATGTAATGACGTCAAGGAAGTAGCTTTCACACCCTTGAAACTTGGTAAGCTATGCAAAGTAGCTGACATGGGGTCCGCACGACGTGTTGATTTGGGGATTGAAATTTTTAAATCTGCGTAACATGCATACAGCCAAACACATCTGCTGACTGTGCAGATATCCACATCTGTACGCCACTCGTAGCCTCAGTTGCTTCGGAATATAAAAAAAAAAACTCTGCTCAGAAGTAAAAACTGTCTGTCATGTAACATTTTCATCTTTTTTTTTTTTCCTGTGAATGCAATGATCCCAGACGTGCAGACACCGTAATCGATGCCCTCGCGGTTGCGGGTGCAGGTCCTAGAGGTGCTGATACAGTGCGGATGTCAATACTGTCAGTGTTAACCATGCTCACCTCAGCTGTGGATTAGGCACAGTTCTGGCAAAAGGGCAAGGGTGCACAGTTTGTTTTTTTCAGTTTTTTTGTTGTTTTCGGTTCAGTTTTCAGTTTTAGTTAGTTTTTTTTTTAGGCACAGTTCAAACACCATGGGCCGCTGGCCTAAAAAAAAAAGAACGCGCCCTCGTATTTCTCTCACCCACTATGAACTGCGTGTCACAGACTAGCATTGACCTCGTTTGTTCGGAACACGATGCAGCGCTCAGCGGACGAAAGTGATCGATGACGACAGCGACTACTTCTCGACGGAGAACATGTGGTTGACCCCCGAACAACGCGACCAGGTGCGGAGACGGGAGGCCGAGATGAGGGCAGAGCGCGAGAAGTCACGACGGACGCAGCGCATCACGTTCGACCTTGCGGGGCGCCGTGTCGTAACCGAGGAGGAGGAGGAAAGAAATGTGCAGGCCATGTTTGAGAACATGTTTCTTCAAGATGTCCACTCGCAGGGAGACCTCGAAGCTGTGCATTTCGTCGATCCAGCTATCAGTATTGAAGCACCGGAGGTCAGTTTCCTTCTAGGCATTTTCTTCAGTAAGTTACGTTGTTGCAAACAGACTAAATATCCGGGTAGTCGTATTTCTCCGAATAGCTGAGCGATCCGTGACGAAAACCCGAGACTGTAAACAACAAGAGAAACATGCACAAACAAGCCAGGGTAGAAAATCCAGTGAACCGGTAAGAAATCTTAAGGGAAGTGCCTGAGGTCGAGAACAGGCAGTATTTCGAGCAGAGACTGTTCTAAATATCGGCGGCTCTTGTCCCGAGGCACTTACCTTAAGATTTCTTACCAGTTCACTGGACTTTCTACTCTTGCTTGTTTGTGCATGGTTTTCTTGTTGTCCATAGTCTCGAGTTTTCGTCACGGATCACTCAGCTATTCGGAGAAATACGACTACCCGGGTATTTAGCCTGTTTGCAACAACACATACCTAGTCTCGAGTTTTCTATACGGATCTTTCCCACCAACTTGCTTGCTTTTTAACCAATTTAACCAATCTTTCACGCGAGTGGTAACTGGAATACATTATCGAACCGTGCACCTGGTTTAGTGTTACTGACTAACTCAACCACATTTTGTAGTAGCTAATTAATTAATTCGGTCATTCCGGCAGCACTGATTAATGTATGTTTTTGCCCATGATTGGCCATTCTTGTTGCACTATGTACTCATTTCCAATTACGCTTTGTCGTAAAATTCCAGTACATAGACACCGGTGGCTTTCAAGGTCGTAAATCGCGCTACGAGACGACCCAGGAGTCGCTGCTCACCATGGGGCGGGACGGAGTACTCTTGGGGTCCCGGGTCCAGGACAGGAGTTTGATGCAAATGTCCGACGACGGATTTGCGCTGAGCATCCACCAGCCCTACGCTTCCCTCATTGTGGCAAACATCAAAAAGTAAGCTTATATGAACTACAGTAATTGTAATTAAATTAAAATATGTTTTATAAAACTTACAAAAAAATTTAATAGATACAGGCAGTCTCTATGTCAGTAAAGGACCTAGTCCGAGTTTTGTGTTGTAAAATAAAGGATCACCACAGAGTGATCTATGCAAAACTACGTACAATTATGCGCGTTGAAGCTCATGACTAAGGCCCTTCTTTTTCTGCTGCGGCAAATCCTGAATTCTGCTGCAGGGAACTATGAATTCTGCATTTTAACGCGGTAAAAGGCAAATTGCCCTAGTTCAAACAGAAAATACTCTCTGTTAGCTCTTAGCGTGGAGGAACACAGTTACAACTCCAAAAACTGTTGCAACTTAGCATACCAAGGTACATTGTACTTTCTTCCGAGAGGGAGTGACGTTTGTCACTGACTATCAAATTGTACTTGCTAAGCGACCTCTCTGCATGTACAGAGTTTACTGTCACACAGAGGTACTTGACAGCTATGGACACCAAAGCAGGGGTCAGCGTTTGCATTCTACTCCAGAATCCCAATATGCTAGAGGGTTGTTCCAGCACACAGATGGGCCATACCACGGCTTTTTCTGGTTGCCTCATCTACGCTGGAACGCAAGCCGACCCGGTGCGAGCAAAGTCCGTTCATCTCGCGCATAAACTGAGTTGAGCATGCGGTTTCTGCAAAACTCTGCGCAAAACCTCATATTCCGTGGCAGACACACAATTCTGCGAATTTTTGCAGAATCGCGGAATCGCAGAAAAGGAAGGGCCTTATTCGTGACCACCAAGACTGAACCATCACCGTTTGTCAGCCATCTTGGGTCAAATTTTATCCGTCCTCGCAGGCACGAAGGGCGATCGTGGTTTACGTCCTACAGGGGGCGCCTCTGGATTCACGCGGGAGCACGTCAGCCATCGCAGGAAGATGTGACCGAGGTGTTGGATTACTACAAGAGCGCAACTAAAGGTGCGATCACAAAACTCGTGCGGGTGATTGGTAGGGTTGCCACCTTTCGTAGTGACAAATACCGGCTGAGGGAGAGGAGGTGTAATAGAGGGAAAGAGGAAAGGCTTGCGGGAAAGGGAAGTGGGTGAGGGGTGGAAGAGTACACACAGAAGACGAAAGAGAGAGAGAGAGAGCTCAAGACAATACGAGGAGACGTGTTCCTGTGTGTAATAATAATAATAATAATGAGTAACTAAGGAAACAACGGGTGACTGCGCGGAGTTGGGTCTGTGCTCCAGATTTATTCAAGCTGTAGTGGAATGTTGAAGGGAAAAGATCGTAAAAGCCCCTGTGAAAGGTCTTGAGCCACAAATACCGGCAAAAGGCTGCCAGTATCACCTTCCTACCGGCAGAGCGAGCAAATAACCGGCCGTGCCGGTATAATACCGGCCTGGTGGCAACCCGAGTGATTGGTCACATCGGTTTTCTTTACCAACACGCTTACGGACATTTTCAGGACAAGACGTCAAATTCCCGGAAGAGTATCCCACAGGCTGTCTGCTCGGGTGCGTGGACCTGGTCGACTGCGTCCCCCAGGACGAGTACCGGGAACAGGTAAACAGTCGGGGCAGTTAGAACACAAGAGTGGGGTGTTGATCTTTGCGTGCCCTCCAGTTTCCTATGGGCGAGTGCTTTTCTCCCTACGTCTTCATCTGCGACAGCCCTCAAGAACTGAAGATAAAATTTCCGATGAAGGGCAAACACAAGATCTGTAAGTAACTCGAGAAATGCGAAAATCGGGGTCTCGCGAATTTCCTTCCACCTAATTTTGTGATTCTTTTAAATCTTTACAGTCAAAATAGATACTAAACTCCACCAAGCATCAACAAAGCTACTATTATGCCCGCAGCTCATGAAGTGTCAGTGAGTGTCCCAGGTATCTGTACAGTGTATGCTGTTTATAAATATACGGTTGTTGAGAAGCTTTTGGTTGTCCATCGTAAGGGTTACGTAACGTAACACATTAAGGGCATAAAATAGCCTTTTATATACAAGCTTCTTCTTCAAA
Organism: Ornithodoros turicata; assembly: GCF_037126465.1. Taxonomy (NCBI): domain Eukaryota; kingdom Metazoa; phylum Arthropoda; class Arachnida; order Ixodida; family Argasidae; genus Ornithodoros; species Ornithodoros turicata. The sequence goes on along the minus strand of NC_088203.1, from coordinate 102,427,371 downwards.
AAGCATCTTTTTTTTTTTGCGCTTATATATTTTCATCTTAACACGTCAGTTCACTGCAGTGACTCTCGCATAGAGAATTTAACTTATTTTATGTACATGGGTTGGACAATACATTTACATACAATCGCAAGCGTCACAACCGTTTTGGAAAAACTCGCATGAAAACAACCATGTTGAGAAACACTATGCAGACGACTCCTAACATCATCCAAATCCAGCAGCTGCAGGAACGTCGAAGGTGCTCTTCCAGCCTGCTCTGCTCTGTCTGCAACTTGCTGTAGTTCTGGTCGGCATTCTGTACAGTCTTCTGCACGGTCTGCAAGAAAAAGAAAAAAAAGTCTGTGTATACCTAATTCCAGCTCGAGTGCTCCTGTTGTCGAAATGCAGTATGGCAATAGCGGTGATGGCCAGTAGTTAAACTACCCGATTGTAGTTAAAAAGTAGTTATCAACTACTTGCAGAAATGTGCAACTGCAATGTGCAGTGTGCAACTACTAGTTAAACTACTATTTCGAGTAGTTAACTACAGTAGTTAGGTTACTGCAGGCACCAACTACTTCCGATGTTGCCGCAAGCTTTACGGCACGATTGTGCTTCCAACTTTTACCTTGAGCTACTTGTTTGATGAGAACGGAGGTGCAGAGCAATTGTGCCGTGCATGTGCACTAAATCTTCACTTGTATCGCTGCTTGAGATTCATATTTAGGTGTCCAAGGACACTATGGAATGGGGTTGGTGTTGATGGACAACGTTAAGTAGTTATAAATGTAGTTAAAATACACTGCAGTAGTTAAAGTAGTAGTTTTAACTACCTCCCCTGAAAAGTAGATACTACTAGTTAAACTACTCCATCACGAAGTAGTTAGTAGTTATAGTTAAACTACTGTAGAAGTAGTTAGTGGCCATCACTGGGAAATAGATTGCACTGCCACTTAGGCAGCGTTCACACGGGGCAACTTTTTGCAGCAACTATGAGCAACTTTGGAGTTGCTGTCAGCCGGCAACCTCCAGCAACTCGAGTTGCTCCGAGTTGCTGCGAATCGCTCCCGGGCCGAAAACTTGAGAAGTTGCTCGTGCATCGGCCAATCAGAGAGGGAAGCATTGCCACGTAACTCCCGATGGCGTTGTGGATTTCGTTCGTGGGTTCATAGGTTCAAATCCTGGAGGTGCAGCTAAAAAATAACTTTTTCTTTTTTTACGAACTTCACGGAAACATATAAGTTTCCACTTCTGGACGGCAATAATGATCTATTGGAGTAATAAAACTGACTGAAATTTGATAAACAGCAGCTAAAGAAAAGATTCCACCAGTTCGATTCGAACCCACATTGTCCGGTCGCCATAAGGTTGCTTGTGGGTGGAGCTACAGAGTTGCTGCGTGTGAACGCGGACTCGAAATTGCTCAAAAGACGTTGGTTTGAGTTCTTCGAGTTGCTGGGAAAAGTTGCCCCGTGTGAACGCCGGCTTAGATTTTGACACACGTGAGATCCACTGCCATTAGTCTAGTACTGGATTACTAGGCAATCTATGCTATTCAAAATGGCAGTTTCAGCTTACTTCGGTGTCCTTTTTGACAATGTGCCCCGCTAACGTTGCATTCTGCTTGAGGTTCTGAGCCAGAGAAAGCATCTCCTCAGCAATCTTCTCCTGCATGGAATGGTGGTAGCGGAGGACGGCGTCAAAGTCTTCGCCCGTGCCGCTGCCCTGCGCTGTGGTACGCTGTCGTAGCGTCTTCTCTCCTGCTGTTACAATTAACGCCTTAGGAGTCTGCAGCGAAAGGCGACCACTTCTGCATTACCATGTGACGCCGTGTCCCGCAATGGCGAGCCGAAGAGTTCTTCTCGTGCGTCTCGGTTGATTCTCGTTTGACGTTTGAGTTTAATTTCGCTCGTCTTGTTGTCCGGGGCTTGAGCCAGGAGCAGCTGTTCATGGTTCAACTTCTTCTCTGGACCTTTTTGCTACGATAATTATATTTTTATTCGTAAATATGCCAAAAATATGTTCTCATAAGTCATAATTACCGCCTTGTCCTTGCTTATCAGGTCTTTCAGAAATTCAACTTTCTTCGAGTATGCCAGAAGGTCATCCTTACTTGGTTGGCTAAAAATATTGTAATGAACGCAATATATAAGTATGCCGGCCAACACAGAGATGACGAACAATAGTTGTACAGCATATCTGTTATTAATGAAGTCAATGTTGCATCTTCGTTTCTTTTTTGCCTCTTGACAGGTAGTCGTGGAGGGGAACTGATACTCAGAAATGTTTAATGTCTACAATCTTTTTGTATTGATCCAACACTGATCAACTGTGCTCCCCCGCAAAACATACCACGTATTAATCTTTCCGAGCTCGACCAACATATCTTCTAGAGACTGCAGGTACTGCAACGAAACACTTATGTCACAGACAGTAAACTTCAAGCGCTTATTTTTGTCTGATAAATAATCGAACAATTTTACCTTTTCTAAGCGCCAGTCATTCGACTTTCGGTCGTCTGCTATGGATTCACACCGTTCCAAAAGTCTACAGAAGTTGAGTTCCAGGCGTGAGACAGGCGCCATCTTGAAAACCCTGGCATCTCGTGGCAGGAAGTGGAAGCTGAGGTTGAGCACGTGACTAGTTTTGCTCCTCTTTCCTTTCTGAGGGGAAGGGAAGAGGATGGAGAGTATGAGGATGCAGCGGATAATAAGAAAATTGGAAGGGGGGAAGGGAGTTTTATTTATTTGGTGTTCACGAGGCGAGGTGAATCATTGAGGAAAACCTTCGGCCGACTCATTGTTACAAAGAAGTGATGTGATGCAGACGCGGTGAAGGAATGCGTTTGCCCTTCAGCAATGTGCAAGGGAAATCATTGAATAATGATGCGACGTGTGTAATCTGCTTGGTATTAACGTCCATCGAAAGTTGACTAAGCCCGACAATTATCGGGAAAACAATTAAACCCACGCGACAGGAATATTCAAATATTTAAATATTCAAAACAAGAGACTTCATTCCGTAGCGTACTCATTTCATGAATTGCAACAGAGGAAAATTTCATGTTTGCCAAGAACCAGTAAACTACCTCTAAAGCACTGACGGCCTTTTCCTTTCTTTCTTTTTTATTTAGTTTTATTTATTTATTCATAATCGCGCCACCATATTATGCCGCGTGTTCTGCATGGATCTCTTTCTAACGGTACCCGGTCACACCGCAATGCTTTCGAGTAGGGCACGTCTCACGGACTCAGCAGTGCGTTCAAATGAAACGCATTCCTGTGTTCTGCGTGAAAGAATTATTCTACTTTCACCGTTCCTTGTCGTCTGTTTCGTTCTTACCTCCGTATTGTCAGCTGATTTTCATATATTAAATATAGGGCTAAATATATTGTAGCTTTGATGCAATCGGCAGAATCTGCATGGTGAGTACGTTCTGTTTTGTTTAATCATAGGAACAGACTTGTGATGGCTGGCGCATCAGCAGACGTCTGTTTGCTGCCAAGCGCAGCGCGACACGATGTCTATAATTTTTCGACGTTTCGGAGTTGGCCAGTGTTGTTTGTGGATCTCTCCCGTATACGTGTGGTCCGGCTTCAGCCCTTGTGCAGCTGCACTCGACCAGAGAACTCCATGCTTCACATGACAGTGAAGAGGCAAAAAAAAAAAAAAAAAGCGCTGAGGGAGCTTGGAAAAAAAGAGAAGAAAAACATCTTCGAGTAATTCGATCCAACACCGAGTCAGACATGTCAAATGAGCTCGACCTCCCGACTTGGCAGGCTGGACACTGTCGTTTATTCTGCCTTTTCTACTTTGTTTTCCACTTCATGTTTTTGTTTTCTCCCCTTTTATTTTTTCTTTATTTTCACCGCACTGAAGGCGTTGCAGATGACGCATAGCGCAGTGACAAAGAGAAAACAGAAAAACCCTGAAAAAATTATTGGCAACGCTCGTGATGAATGCATGCTTATTTATTATTTGTGTGTCGTGAAAACAGCACATTCCGCTGAACACGGCACTCTCGCGAATAAAGTCCAGCGCGCGTTAGTAATTCAGTTGCATTTGATGTTATTACAATTAAGAATTTACCAGCGAAAGGGACAAAGGAAAAACATGTACAATTTACGTCAAGAAAAAAAAAAAGGAAGTGCGTCTATGACGAACAAACCTACCATATCAGACGTTCTATCTTCGAAAAAAATCATATGATGCTTTTAAAAGAAGGAAAAGGAAAGCAGAACTCGCGAGAAAGCAAGCAGACGACGAGGCGGGTCGCAACTTCTCTGCCCTCTCACTACTGCAAAGGATGTGACGTAGTAGCGGAAGCACGCATGCGTGCATGAACTCAGGCGTTGACAAGTGGAATCTGTGGCTGTTTTTCGGAAGTTGAACCGCGTCTTGGCCCGTGTTTTCGTGGACGACTTCAAGAACGTTTGCAAGATATGATCCAGCCTTGTGTTCTTTGGCACTAGAAACAGGAAAAGTGCGTTCCGTTCAAAAATGAGAGACCCACTAGCCTCGTTACGGAAGACGGACTACTATGGGTAAGTGCTAAGGCGGTTACACTTGTTTCTCATCGTCTTATTGTGGTACGAAGACTTTATGATCACCCGGCAACTTATATGTTCGGCTCGTATTACTCACGTTATGTTATAATAGAGCGTGTCCTAAGCTAAGTCTTGCAGCTGTGTCGTCTGCAGTCTTTCCGTGGCTTGTGATCTGCGTTCCTGTTCATGGCGTGGCAGAATCCGGTGTGGCCTTATTTTTCACTCGTTTGCTCTGTACGCCACTCATTTGTGTTACGAAGAGGAATGTGAGCGCAATTAACAAACATTAAAGAAACACGCTTTGGATTGCTTGCTCGTGAACGCCGAAAAACGGACATGAACACGTTCAACTTGTTGAGCTTGGCATGTTGTCCGGCCTGCGGGTTGAATTCGTGTTAGCCACAAGGATTGTGTGTACCATCGTTTGCTTGTCGGATTATTTTCACGAACGATAAAAGTAGTGTAACGATAAAACGGCTGGTGTACACGATAAGTTTGTTTAGATTTTCGGTGTCTTTGTAGGCCGCGTTCCGTGTAGCTGTCAAACATCCGTTGTTGAGGGGGTTTCCGTAGTGCCTTCCTATTTCCGTTTCGATATTAATCTGAAGCATGTTCGCAGCCTTCTCCTTGACTCGCTTTTTTCTTGACCGTGAAGTAATTGTGGCAATTGTCTACGTCGCTGACACTTGTCATGCTGTTTCGGAAAAGCCTCTGGCGATGCACGCAGCCGACTATGCTTTTCTTATCTGGTAGCTTGGCGTCTGAATGCGAAGTTCAGTTCTCTTCCTCGGAAGACACCAAACCAGAGGTCACAAAAGGAGATAGTACAGCACTGATAAGAGCGGATGCTGCAAAATAGAACGGATTAACGGCATTCAAATTCGTTCGTTCTGCTAATTTTATGCGAAATATTATTTCATAAAAAATTCAGAGCAAAAATTCAGTATCCTAACAACTCACACTTGTTAAGCACCGTTCAAAACTATTATTATTATTGTTAAAAAAACTTAAGAAAACCGATAATTGAAAGGAACTATCGTAATTGAATGTTTTGTGTCTGTTTCTAACTCTACAGTCATTTTAACAGTTTAATGGAAGCATTTGGAGTTGATATCTCAGCTGCTGACACCCGATAATTATGAAGAAATTTGTCGAAGGACAAAAGATGCTGGAGAGGTTGTATATGTCGCAGTTACGATATTTACCAAACACTGCATGTTGCGGAATGCACTAACAACACCTAGAAGAGCTGTTATCTATAGCTTATCTTCCAACCAACACACCACTCTACATCTTCTCCCACTTATTATCTTTTTGTTATCTCAGATCAAAACAGCTATAGCCTTATGTTTTGAGTGATTACATTTCTGTTGCAAGGCTGGTTTTAGTGGCTCTAGGTAGTTTGATGTGGTCATACTTCAGTATACAAACTCGGGTGAAGTGCAATTCGGGTGGCTACGTTGTATCACCAGACATCTGTGGATTTGTCCAAAAATTGTCAAGGAATATCTGATATGCTGATAAGATAAGTTTAACATAGATAAGTGCATTCCTTAATTTTCGTAAGTAACTTTAATTTAGTAGTAGTAGTTATTTGTAATTTGTAGTAGTAATTTGAAGTATTTGTGGGCACTGGACAAATCTTTGTATTCTGCAGAAATTTGCTACTTTGTACTTAGTAAAAATTAAAGAATGGCAGCTGATGAAAAAGGACTGTGATCACCCCCAAAGGGCTTTCATTTACTACTAGATATCTTAGTGTAAGTTTTGTGAGGCAAAGGGGTAAAAAGAATGAGGAACTTAAAGGAACAAAAGTATTCCAGAAAAAAGTTTCCACATGTGCCTAACTGCATTGCGTCTTAAGACACAACTCAGGTTGCCCAAACGTCTTTCAGCATTTGCAACTCCTAAACGTTGCCCCCCCCCCCCCCGTCTTACTCCACGCTGAAACTATGTCTGGAACGCTTGTTTGTTTTGGGTGAGGCACAGACCCTATAAACAAAAATTCGGAATGGTCTACGTGCCTTCCTTCTATCGACTATTTTCGTTTTTACATGGGGTCTGTAATTGACCGCCGGCTACAATAAACTCGGGGAGGTTTTCTCCGAGCACCTCTTGTTTTGCTTGTACCGAAAGCCTGCGCCCTGCAAATGTGCGTTAATTCGCCTGGGAAAACATACTTGGCGTTTGGACGGATGCCACAGAGTTGCTCTTTCCTCTCGACGGCACTTTTATTCGTTCCGTGGAAGTTCTTGTTAGTGATGAGGGAGAATTTGAAAAGACAGATAACGGCGCCAGTCACGCTTCTGAGGCTTCTGAGGCATGTGAAAACGAGAATAAAGGATACAAAACAAATTGGGTCATATAAATATAGCTGCAAATTTGTGTGCATGTTATGCAGTGGATTTTCGTAAAAGTACAAAATTTCTCAGTACAAGAGTTGTCAATACCTAAACTACAAAGTGTGCAAAGAATACAGAGCTGATATATCTTGAATAAGGTTTTCTTTTGTTCTCATCTTGCATTAACTTGTAGGGTGTTTCATCTAACATGTTAAAAAATTGTATAAAAATTGTCTGAAAATTATGGTGTGGAAGCTATGTAATTCAGGGGAGCTCTTGTCATGACTTCCGAGCACTTTTGTCTATTTCAAGTCACGGGAAGTTGAATTTTCTGAATTTAACTCTGAATTTGCCAGTCAGCCTTACGTTTTTTGCCAGAAACTGAAAGCACGTGTCGGATTTACCCCATTCCATAGGAAAATTCCGTGGTACAATGATAATAGCTGAAAAAAGAATTTCAAAAGATGTCATCTCGAAGCATGCAAACTCTCGGCCTGTGTTAAGTTCTGCGTCAAGTCAATCTAAGATGTGGCGGGAAAAAAAAGTGGAACGCCTCTCTTCCTGTGTCGTTCTCACCGTTGTTTCAGACGACTTTGCGTTGTGACCATACTGCCGCTATCAGCGGAAGCATGAAATAGGATAAGTGAAAGAGCATTGTGGTAGAGCATATAATTGTAGTAGGGAATGTATTTTGCAATTGAATGGGATAAATCTGATATGCGCACATTCTGTTTCTCGTAAAATAAAAAAAAGAATACAAGAGAAAACATGAAGCTGGCTGCATTTTTCGGAGTCCGACTTAGAACATTTAATTTCTCGTGACTTAAAATTGATAAGTGTGCTCGGAAGTCGTTGCAAAAGCTCCCAAGAGATAAATAGCATTGACCCCATGATCTTCAGACAAGTAGACTTTTTATACAGTTTTTTTTAACATATTAAGTGAAACACCCAGTATATGTCAACAGAAATTTCATAGTGTTACTTAGGTATATATATATATATATATATATATATATATATATATTTTTAAATAAATGCTCTGTGAACGTTTGACCTTGAAGCCTAGTCGACTGCATAGCACATTTTGTTGCACTATGTAGTGTTGAAGCAAGCCAAGAGCATGAGTATATACAACAATACATTATGTATGGACAGAAGAAAGTGCTGCCACCAAAATTAATATAACTGTTGTTAACATTTCCTATGTCAACTTCGCCGGTCATGCAAAAGAAAAGTTGTGTAGTAACGATGAATTAAAGCCCCATGTAATGTAACTTGTACTGTTTTCTTGCTTTCATGACTATGCAAAGAAGAAATACACGTAGTCTACCTAAACATAGTTCTGGAGTTCGATTAAGATATAATTTTACCCCTGATTGCTACATAGTTGTGTCACTACATAATACTTGCACACATTGGTTAGAGTAAACAAATATTTCATGACAGCTTCTGGTGCATGAAGGGCAACGACAGTTTGGATCAGGTTAACACCCTTGTTGCACCCTATTCTACTCATATTGATGTTGTGCGTATGGGTGCAACTACGGTACATGTGTTGCACTTGTCACGTTAGCTTGGTTGAAAGATGACAATAAAAAGAGCAACGAGCACTTGTGCATCATAGTGTGAGTCACGATGTCCTGTCGTGTTTTTGTGCTGTGTGTGTCGCCCTCTTCTTGTCATAGAGGTTTTATGTGTCCGGATTGCAAAGTGAGGTGAAAAAAAAAGAAGCAGATTTTGTTCTTTGACTGGTAAAATTTCAGTTTTTATAAATATTAACCTTTGTGAGTCCCTAGCTAATGCACTAGAATCCATAGAAGAGCCTGATAGTTACTTTGATATGTTGATTATCTCTGCATTTCTTTTCTTAGAAAAGACAAACTGATATTTTGTCGTCGTCCTGCGGTTTGTACAAGATATATTACCCTGCATTGCAATCATCATCTTCACTACCATGTGTTGCGCATGAATGTGCAATGTGAACCTTCCAGAAGTGTTTCCTTGAACAGTTAGCCATTTAGTTGTAACTAGGTTCGTTCTGCCATGAGCAACATCATTGGCACCAAACACTGTAAGATGCCTCATGTACCTAATTTACAGTGAATTCTTAACATAATTTCATATTGATAATAATAATAATTTATTTTTGCTACGGCACCCTAAAACAATCTCTAGGGTCTTCTGATTGGTGCACCTGAATACATAATTTAGCATAGACATAACGTAACATAAAAAATACATTGATAGCAAATATTAGACGAAAATGAACATATTGGATAACAACAGATAAGAACATCAGTCATATAAGGAAGATGTAACAGCATTAATGTTTGCAACAAACTCATGAAAGGGAGCAAAAATGTCAATGGCTTGGTGCTGCAACACATTGTTTAACACTAACAAAGAGCAGTTCATAGGATTAAGCTTGAAAAAAGAGTGAGGATAAAAAACAAGATGACATCTAGAGTACCTGACTCCACTCGAAACCTAATGCTTGACAGTAAGTTAGGAGAATCAATGAAGGCATGTATGACCTCATACAAGAAATAACAGTCGCAAAGATTTCTGCGATGAGATAAGGTTGAGATATGAAATTTGCTCAGAATGTGACAAGAACACAAAACGCAAGTAGACAGGAATATACATAAAACATGTGTTTTTGCGTTCCTGTCCCTACCACCACCTCAAGCTCAAGGACATGATGCCATGAATACCATTAACATTGTTACACCAGCTTGCTTGCGTTTAAACGCTTTGTTTATAATTTCATATGTACTTCTTGTTATTGAGACAAATATTTCTCTGCACATGTCTATTTGTGTAGCCTGGTCAGACGCCTGTATGGCACACGTGATCTTGTAGACGCAAAAGTACGAGGCAAATGTGCAGAAACGTGTAGTTAACACGTGGAGCACACGTGCCTGAGGTGCAGGACATCACCTCTCTGTCAAATCAAACAACTCATGCATTGGAGGGTTATGTGTTTGTGTTGTCCTTGTTTGTAACCCTTTTCGGCTAATTTCTCGTTGTTTACGTAGTATACACTTCTCTGTCCCCTGAATGGTAGCAAACGCTTTGTCCGGTGACAAATATGGTGGGAGTGGTGTTGCGAGGTCATTACTGCACAGTATATAGAATTTTCAATCGGCTATGCTGCTGGTATATGTGCATTTATGGAACAAATTACACTCTTGGATATTTGGCAAGTGTGTTGCAAGCTGCGCATTTCTGAAAACAAAGACTTGTAATAGCAGTGATGGCCGCTAACTACTTCTACAGTAGTTTAACTATAACTACTAACTACTTTGCGATGGAGTAGTTTAACTAGTAGTTCAACTACTTTTCAGGGGAGTAGTTATAACTACTTCTTTAACTACTGCAATGTATTATAACTAACGTTGTCCATCAACACCAATCCCTTGTAGTGTTGTTGGACACCTAAATATGAATCACAAGCAGTAATAATGATATTTAAAATATACTCTTGTGCCTACGTCGCTTAATTCACATACTGTCGTAACATCCACTGCCTGTCCCTTGTATATTATGCGCTGACAAAAGCGCTTGTTGCGGAAATATTTTCTATGGCGTGAAAGCTTGCGGCAAAATCGGAAGTAATTGACGTCTGCAGTAACCTAACTACTGTAGTTAACTACTCGAAATAGTAGTTTAACTAGTAGTTGCCACTACATTTCTGCAAGTAGTTGATAACTAGTCTTTAACTACAATCAGGTAGTTTTAACTAGTAGTTTAACTACATGTAGTTAACTAGTGGCGATCACTGTGTAATAGCATGAGTGATATTTTTTCAGTGGAATCTCTTATTTTAAAATTGGTTCATATTGAATAATAAACTATGATTGAGTGAGGTATTTCAAAGCTCTCTCTCCTTTGACAGGAGGCCCATGCAAAACCTTTTTTTTTTCATACTAATGTTTGTAGTAAGTTATCCGACACATCAAGCTCAGTTCTACAAAAAACGTGTATTGTACAACAAATTCTGTTTACCTAATACACTTTAACTAATAGTAATATCTAACGAAATAACCAACACACACACAGTTTCTTTCCGTGCTCCTTCTGAGCCCGTCGCTGGACAAGCCTTTTCCTCATTCCAGCATGCTTTATAAACATATGACCCCTTCACTGATGGAGGAGTTCTAAAATTTCCTTAGTCTAAACTTCACGGCTCTGTTGTTGTTGAAGCCACGTTAGGTCGACGAGGAAGTGTACCTGTACAATGAGAGGGACGCATGACCTAGTGACACTTTGGGGTGATTTGTGGAGTCATTTTCACCTAAATGTAGTCATAGTGAATGTGAGTACACCTTTGTAACTCTTTCAGATATTTTCCCCAGCTCCGTCTGCCGGTATTGTTCCTAAAATCTGAATAGCTTGCACAGATTTTGCCGACGTGCTTACTATTTCTCCTTAGTTTGCTCCTACGTAACATATTTGAAACGATGATGCACATGATAACTTGCTTGGGTTCTCCGGTGATGTCTGTGAAGGTACTATCTGGTTTAGGCGTACTTTTTGTTGTGTTGTTATGAATCTCGCTGTTTCTTGCATTTGTATTGATGGTCAAAGGAAGTCTCTAGCTAGATTTTCATAATGGATTCCTAGGCTTCACTACTCTCTCTCTCTTTCTCTTTGCTTTTTGCATTACACACTCCTCCACGGTAAAGAAAATGTGCATGTGTTACACTGGATAAGGTGATTTCCACTAGCCCTGCGTCCACCATTTTGCATCCCAGTAGCAAGCCACAGATTTGTGGCTGATTCCTCAAAAACATGTAACAGTAAGTGACTATAGGGCTGTTCGTTTTGTGTTCTGTCCATTTGTCTTTTCCCCCAAGCCCAGGGACATGCATAACGTAAAAACCCCGAGACTAGGGAACACGAAGGGACAGACACAACATGAAGTCTCAAACACAGCTGAAAATTTTACTTCACCAACAAGAATATATACAAACAGAAGGGAAGGAAACACCAGTTTAGAACAAAATAGGAGGTCATTTCGGGGGAACGAGCAGTCTGTTCAAGGCCGGACCGAGGATTACGGAAGGTTTGCTGACACAGCTCCCACAAGAAGTTATGAAAAGGGTCTCTCTCAAAAGCCCTCTGTGAGGGTCCACTTCGGATGCCTTTACAATTGTTCTGTTCCCTTCATGTTCCCTAGTCTCGGGGGGTTTTTACGTTATGCATCATCTTCACCAGCTCGCTTGCTTCCTAGCCATTTTTTCATTGCCAGGGACATGTTGAGAACGTCAGATATACTCAACTCTTGCATCTTGTAGGAAAGGGTCATTTTGACTGCTTCTTCAAAATCTCAGACGATTTTGACAATTCTGCTCTTGAAACCTTTCTTGTTTTTGTTTTCTTTCGCTTCTCTTTCGTGCATCTGCATCACAGTTGGAGTTTGCCCATGATGCTCATCATAAATGAACAAAGAAAGTGGTTTATGGAATACGCAACTCAGTGCGAGGGCGTGCTGCATGCCCTTCGTATGCTTGGGAGCCATATGCATTGCGTACTGGCGCCCTCTTTGTTTTCTTGTTTTATGACCAAAGATGTCCTGCAGGACACTATACTGCGTTGGGCCAACCGAATCCTCGAATCCTAGGCAGGGATTCAAGATTCGGGAATCCGTGTCCTAGTGCCCAAAACTGCGAATCGAATCTTTCGAATCCACCAACCAGGTTTGTTTGTTTCTTTTTAAAATTGGTGCCACCGGAGTTTGCCGAAAGCCTGGTTGGCCTAAAAAGTTTCTGACAACACCCCCGTCGACAGTAATGTCAGAGGGACTCTTAGCACATCGGGTGTCATAGCTGATGAAAAACGCAGTATGTAGAAGCGGCTGGGAAAGCTTGTGTTTTTGAACAACAGTCTGCATTAGTTTAAAACTTTCAGCAGTTTTCTTCTTTGTTCGTTTACATTGCTCTGGACTGAGAGAGTTCAGGCAGGAATTCTTACATTACAAGTTTAAAAGTAACATGGCTTTGCTTTTCATTGTTTCTGAGTTTGATGGAAAGAATTCAAACTCGAGAGGTTATGTATTTCCTGTAGTTGATGAACAATCTGTTAAATAAAGTACATTTAAGAAGCATATGTGCACGTTTTGTCCCGAAAGTCAAATATTATCTAATTTGTTTTTCATTAAACAAAGATATAAAATTTGGCTTCGAAACACTTTTCAGTGGAAGTTTTTTTCCCCCGTTGCTTTTTAAACTCTTCTTTAAGAAAGATTCGAGATTCGTAAGATTTGTGGATTCGCAGGACCTTTCCTCGGATTCGGATTCGGATTTGGATCTGGATCCGAAGAATTCTGGATTTGTCCCATCTCTCCTTTTAGCCCTCTAACATAACCCTCTAAAAAAAAAAAATGAAATCACAGTTTCGGCATTCATATTCTGTGACACTGATTAGCCAGGAGCGATTGGCCCTGTGAGCCATTTTCCTTGTAGCAGCAACTTGCTTGATCTCCCAAACGTGAATGGATCGAACTCAAAAAATTCCATTTTATTGAAATAATTGTACAGGAAAATTATGGTCCCGATATCACTATTGTGGATTTAGGGTTATTGAGAACATACTAGGTTATTAGGGACACTCTCTTAACTCTGCTCGAGAGCAACAAGATGAACGTCCTCTCTATTTTGCGCCCCGATGACTCCAGTCATGGGGTATGTTGTCCTCGGGAGCTGTTGCACTCAACTGCCTATTCTTAGCATCCGTATGTGTGGATAGTGCCCATCACGCACAATGTTTTTAAAAGATACTTTGGGTGTTTGCATTGGCAAAATCTGTGGTTGGAGTGAGTAGTAAGACGTGATCTAGGTTATACAGGTGCTGCATCTTTCTAGATGTGCTACAACAGTTTGTCTCTGTATATGAGAGAGTTTAAAGCTTGGAGAGACCAAGTGATAAAATTGTCTGTCCACTCAATGTACTCCACGTGGGCCCGCGGAAGAAACCATGTGTGTCTCATGTTGATCTGTTACCCTCTCATTTGGGTGAGGGACCATCGAGGTCGCTCCATTGGCTGTAGGGTAGGGGGGGAAACTGTGGAGCTAAAACCCTCAGTGCGAGGACATAGACAAAAGACAAACAAAAATAAGACTACGGCAACTGCGCTGAACTGCCAACCAAAGAATCTTATTTTGTGCAACGGTGAGTGCATAAATGCACTGGGAAGTTCCCTTTCTCGAACTCTCCTCCTGTCCGACTTCCTGGTTACCGCTATCACTCCCTCTCGTTATCTTTAAGTTGCCAACATGAACCTTGTTGTTTTTTTGCGGAAGATAAGTCGACTGCTATCACCTGCTTTTCTGATTTCATACACCTCCCGAAAAAGGAGACTTACCTACACCTGAACATGTACCGAACACTCAGGTGTACTAAACCTGAACATTTGTTCCCATGTACTTATGCACCCACTGTTGCACAAAATAAAATTATTTAGATGGCGGTTCAGTGCAGTTGTCATCGTCATCTCTTGTGTTCATCCTTTGTCTGTGTTCCCGCACTGAGGGCTCTATAGATCTTAAAAAGGGTTACCAACCCGCCCAAGTTTTAACCCTTTTTGCATAGCATATTGCATCTGTACAGATGGTTGTTAAAAGAGGAGGAAAAAGCCCTGTTTGTGATCACAGCTTGACTTATTTTTGCAGAATTTGCTTACTGCGTCACTTATTTTTGAGGCATTGAGTCAATTACCTCGGCAGCATGAAATACTTAACGCAAAACATGAATGAAATGTGGTTTTGTATTCTCTCGATGTCTGTGAGAAGGTGGGGGCGTGTGTTTCCTGGAGGGCAGCCTGCGCAAAAGTGCCATGTAACGTGACATGTGCAGGTTGCCCACACAAGGATTGTGCTGGAGGGAACTGGATATTTAAAAACTTCTATATTCACCCAAAAATCCTTGTGACGGTTGTAGCCAGGGCGAGGCTCTGCTTGTAGCCTTTCGTACGAAACTTTTGTTGTGAAAAAGTGCTGGGAAAGGTGATTTGTTCCTGAACCACGTGAATTTTTCTGACACTGTTGCTTCAGGCGACTTTTTGTTATAAATTTTTCACTATAAATTTTTCAGACTGGAAACATCAACAACTGTGCAGGCAGAAGACATCAGAAAAATGAGTAAGATTTTGAAAAATAATCTTTGAATAAACAGTACGGTGAGAATGCGAATGTCTCACCATGCACTTTATCTTCTTCCTTCAATAAACAGGAAACATTGCGAATGATTCATGCCACAGACAATTTTTTATTTTATTTTTTCATTCACTATATGTTCAAACTGGGTAGAAAGGTTACTGCAGGATATCTTATGCACGTGCAAAAGTTATTAGCGAGGCACTATTCGATCATGTTTTGGTTATTGCTTGGATGCTAGATTATGGAAGGCCATTAGCATCTTGAGAAGGGTTGAGGATTGGGCTAGTTGGTATTGAGACACCTGAACTGACAGCGCAAGAAACATGGACGAAGAATGGAGAAACAGACAGGTGACAAAAGACAACAAGAAAAATGAGGGGTGGTTGGCTTATCATTGTAACGCTCATGGATGTGAACCTATCTATCGAGATTGCCATATCATCGCAAGAAACAAGACTAAACTAACAAGGAAAATAATAGAAGCAGAAGAGATAAGTAGCTATCGAAATGTGTGCGTAAGCACACCTTCTGTTATCTTTAATCGAAAAGGAACTGATCTACCTCAGAACCGGTGTGCTCAGAACTGATGACGCCCAGAACGGTGACACGTGTGCTATGAAGGTGGTTTCTTTTTTGCTCATTTTCTTCGGTAAACGTAGTTGGAAGTTAGCGCCCGTCCTGTCTGTTTCTCCGTTCTTCGTCCGTGTTTCTTGCGCTCTCAGTTCAGAATGTCATTAGCAGTGATGGCCAGCAGTTAACTACATGTAGTTAAACTACCTGATTGTAGTTAAAAACTAGTTATCAACTTCTTGCAGAAATGTAGTGGCAACTACTAGTTAAACTACTATTTCGAACTAGTTAACTATGGTAGTTAGGTTACTGCAGACGTCAACTACTTCCGATTTTGCCGCAAGCTTTCACTCCATAGAAAATATTTGCGCAACAAGTTATTTTGTCAGCGCATAATATACGAGGGACATGCAGTGGATTTTACGACAGTATGTGAATTAAGCGACGTAGGCACGAGAGTATATTTTAAATACCATTATTACTGCTTGTGATTCATATTTAGGCGTCCAACAACACTACAAGGGATTGGTGTTGATGGACAATGTTAAGTAGTTATAGATGTAGTTATAATACATTGCAGTAGTTAAAGAAGTAGTTTTAACTACTCCCCAGAAAAGTAGTTGAACTACTACTCCATCGCAAAGTAGTTAGTAGTTATAGTTAAAACTACCGTAGAAGTAGTTAGTGGCCATCACTGGTCATTAGCATCTCTTCCTCCTTTCTCACTTCACACGAAGACCCCCCTTTGCGTGCATCTTGCAATTGTTGTGTTTGTGCCTTTCTTCTCCTTGTGTCATAATAGTCATGCATCATTGCAGACATCCTGGCAATGACTAGGAGCGAGCCGAGTAGAACGGCTGTGCGAGGGGCCTGAGGAGGATGTCTCGTAATCGTCACGTGCTCCAGGTGCACGTGGGGGCCTTCAGTGGCCTTTATGAAGCCCTCTCCATAGAGGCAAGCAAGCAGACGACAGCAGCAGACATTATCTCCTGCATAGCGGAGAAGCTTGGCCTCCAGGCACCCAATGAGTTGGAGCTGGCAGAAGTAGTGCAGAATGCTAGTGGCGAAGTACGTCCAACTGTGGCATTGAAATTTCTGTGCTCATTCAGCTGTTATCCTTGCCTTAAGACCCGTTGACCCACCTGCACATAACTTGGTGCCCACGACAATTGCAACTCCGAGTGGCTCAATAATCGGTTATGCCTCCAACACGCAACCATTTTATCATTTATGTTTAACTGACTCCCCAGCTTTTTGTTGCGCTGCCCTACCCTCGAAACCCCCCATCACCCTGAAACTTGCTCTCACCTTCTGGAAGTCCTTATGTTTCCTTACACGCGAGAGGACACCTCCATCTTCCCTACGCAGGAAGCAGTGTAGTTTTAAAATTTGGCATAAATAACCCATTCGGCTCGCGGTAATTTCTTCCGATATTAGCCCGCTGCGCTCTCGTAGTCTCTCAGAGATTCGCTCGTAATTGAACCTCTGTATGCAATAAGGGGATAAGTCAGCTTATCCTCTTTTTTACTATTTTTGTTGCAATGACATCTACATACCAGTATGCACCTACCAATGAAAACTTAGGACCTTATTGCGATTTGTTGGCCCGCTACAGCATGGTAAAAAACGGGAAATGCGTGTGTGTCAGTGGGACGGACACTCAGATCAGGCCCCTTTTCTCATTTTGGGATTTTTCGACTTATCCCCTTATTGCATACAGGGGTTCAATTGTTCGCATGAAATCACTCGTGGTGACTCACCTGCACTTACTCGCTGACCCATGCCTGACTCGCTTACCCCTGCCTATTCATTTCTCATTAATACCGACTCATTCACTTAACACGCAACCCACCGCATGCTTTTCTTCATCGAAAGGAATGTAAAGAACGGCGTCTGGGCCCCTCTGAATACCCGGTGGCCCTGCAGCTCCTGTGGCCCCAGGAAGACACGCATTGCTTTTCCCTGCGTAAGCGCCTGGGACCCCCCACCACCTCTCACCTGGATCCAACACTGGACGCCCAGCTGCTGCGGGATCAGTTCCTGCGCTTCCTCTGCTTCCAGCCGCGGGATCGCGAGTACCCGGATCTCTGCCAACTTCCAGATCTCACGGAGAGGACGCTCCTCGAGAACCTGCGTGCGCGCTTCTCTAGAGGTTACATCTACACGTACGTGGGGTCCATCCTGATCGCTGTCAATCCGTTCAAATTCTACCCGATCTACAACCCAAAGGCAAGTATAGTGTTTGTGTTTCTTCGTCACATTGTTTGAAACGTTGTGAATTTCGATTATTGTGACGCTGAAAGATATACGAAAAATTGTATATATGCTAGGTCAATTGAATGTTACAGGGTGATGTGTAATATGTATTGAGTGACGATTATATAAGTTTTCCGTGGTATTTACAACCTCTATTATTGTCCAGCTATTAGAAAAGCACGCGCAGTGAAAGACTGCACAAACTTTGTGATGGCTTTTTTTCCCCTTCATTTCTTCTTCAGAAGTTTGCAAAACAACAACTTTATTTCCCAACGCATGAGGCCAACGGTGAAGTGGAGCACTTCATGCGAACGCTGCATAAGCTAATCAGAACCCTGTTTACACTGACCCCTGTTTACCCTGTTTATCAGGGTTTACCCTGATAGTATTTGATGCTTGTTCTCCATAATTTAAAATGCCATTACGTGTGGAAATTATATGTGGAATTCTCCCCATGCTCCTAAGGGACATGCAGCTGATAGGGCTACAGCTTGAAATATGACAACAGCTATTTGTTAATTGCTGATGCCCTTGTGTTCTGCAGTCTTTCAAAGCAGAGGTTGTAGTATGTTGCCCCCCCTTGTGTAGTTCACTGTGAGAACTTGTGTACAAGTTTGAAGTTTTTGTCAATACTAGTGAATGGGACAGACTTAGATGAGTAAATGGATTTATGGAAAAACAAAAAGACAAAGAAAGACGTGTATATAACACAGACTGGCGTCTACTTACTAACTTACTAACAGGGAAAAATAGCGCCCCCTCTTGCATTCTTGATTTTCTTTCTCTCTTCTGTTGTCGTAAAGCACCTTCTTCCTGCACAAAAGCAGAGATAGAGAAGAGAAGATATGATATGAGATATTTTGCACTGTATATATGACATCATACTGTTTTTATAACTATCTTACCTGGAGAGTTCGAGCCAACAGTTGCACAAATATGCGTCAAACAGAACAATGACTTCATAGAAGCTTTCCAAAGTTTTAATGGTGTAGTTGACAACAAAACTATCTTAATCTCCGCTTTTTTTCTTATTTTTCCAGTATGTTGGCCTGTACCAGAACCGGCGATTGGGTGACCTACCGCCACACATTTTCGCCGTGGCAGATGCAGCCTATCATGCTATGTTGCGAGGACGATCCAGTCAGTGCATCGTCATTTCAGGAGAGAGCGGTTCAGGCAAGACTGAGAGCACCAATCTTCTTCTGCATCACCTGACGGCTCTCAGCCAGAAGGGATCCTACGGCCGGGGGGTCGAGCAAACCATTCTCAGTGCTGGACCTGTACTGGAGGTAACATTTCTTATAAACGAAATTTCGATGTCCAATAGTTTTGTCAAATATTGCCTGTTTTAGCGTCGTTGACAGCTCCTCTCTGTGGTCAGTAATATATTTACGGGTTCCCTTTTTGTGTGATATTTTGTCCAGGCTTTTGGAAACGCCAAGACGAAGCACAACAATAACTCCAGCCGGTTTGGCAAGTTTATTCAGGTGAACTACAGGGAGAATGGGATGGTGCATGGGTAAGCTGCCTTTCATTTTTAGTTGTCTTTATCGTGTTTACACAACATGCCACATTCGTGTCTGCTCTTTGAGAAAAATGTACCAACCAAGCATTCACCTTCTGTTCAAAACTTGCCCCCTTTGATGACGATACCAACTCTGACTGCTTTTTCTTCAAGTTGCTGGCTCTAGCAGACTGTCGCACCTAACATTTAATATCACTTTGTGAGGAAACAATGTTACAACCACTGTGAACTCTACCTGCATTGTTTTATCCAGTGCCTGGTATATCGGTGGAAATTTGGTTACATTTCTCCTTTCTAGACTAGCCGTCAGCACACTTGTGAGTTTGTACAGTAGCACGCTGCACCAGCAGAAATTCATCATGATGCCGATGCTGTCCATTCTATAATTCAGTTCAGTTCATAATTCGGTCTTATTCTATGGCTCCTAAAGCTAAAAAAATCAGTCAATCACTGTATATCAAAGTATCACAAGTTTCCAGCGTGATGGATGTGACCATATTGTAACCTTATAAACTATGTGACAATGCAAAACCATAATTAGAGCCTGAAGTTTTGGGGGGATTTACCCGATTCTTCCCCGAAGTTGCACCCCGAATTGGAGGTTGCCACTTTAGGGTGAAACCCGATTTTTACCCGGCAATTTGCCCTCACTCGGATGTCTGTAGGAATGCACTAACTTACTTGTCTGGCAGCAAATGCAGTTACATCGCCGTTTGTACCAAACCACCACAGTTAGTTTGAGTAACTGAGGCCGATTTCTCCCCAAATTTAGCATACTGGAAGTTTTTTTTTCACCCGAATTCGCATGAATTTAGTGCACATGTTTATTCACCCGATTTTTACCCCCCGAATTTAGAAAAAAATATTTCCCGAAAACTTCAGGCTCTAACCATAATTGAGAGGGTGATTACTTGATTTTGGCTTGAGAGTTCTGCAAACTTTTCGTGGAGCGCTGAAATTGAATAACTGACAGAAGTGTCTGGGCTAGAGGAGCCCAATAACACTGACTCACCCAAACGTGTCCTTCAGGGCTGTCGTACAAAAGTACCTGCTAGAGAAATCTCGAATAGTATCTCACGCGAAGAACGAAAGGAATTATCACGTCTTCTACTATCTCCTTGCCGGAGCTTCGGACGCCGAGAAGAGGGAGCTACATCTGACAGCTCCGGAAGATTATCATTATCTAAACCAAGTAAGGCACTGTCCAGTCTCAGTATGGTCACTTCTCAGTCTCAGTATCCAGTACAAGTGTCAGTATCTGACACTCATTATATATTCGTTTCATTACAGAGCCAGTGCTATAAGGTAGAAGGAACGGATGAAGCGTTTGAATATATGAGGCTGACGCAATCGATGGAGATGGTGGGCTTTTCCGCGGACAAACGGAAAAAGTAAGGACCCCCGTAGCATATGGTGTAGACACCACGATTGATTTATTGATTATACTTATAAAAAAATAATAACGAGGTTGTTCCTTCACCAAACATCCCAGCAGTTTTGTATAACCAACTTTGCTTGCATTTTGCAGACTAATCCGAGTGCTGTCCGCTGTACTGCATTTGGGAAACATTGAGTTCAGCAAGGTGTGTGTGTTTGCATGTGCAGTAAATACATCACGTGTCTTGTGTGAGGAAGCATATACTGATGCACTTAGTACTAGGATTAAAATGACTGACTCACGATTGCCTGAGTGCCAGTGTGACTTTTGTACTCCACGTCAGAGTCTGAAGAGAAAGGCCTTTATGATGTGTCTGTTTTTTGTTTTTTTATTTATTACGTACAATTACATCAGTAAGATCAGAAACATAAAGCGGAGCACCCAGTGGGAAATGATCCCTATGTGATAATGGTGGTTTCCGTTTTGACCTTAGAAATCTACATACCATAGTGATGAAGCGGTGCAAGTGAAGAATCCCGATGTCCTGTCACTTATAGCATCTTTGTTAGGGGTAAGATGAATCTCACTCATTTTTGACGACTGTTGTTTGATCCGTGGAGCGTATCTTTGTTTTATGTGTGCGTCATCCTTTCAAAGGTGAAAGAGGAAACGCTGAATTCTGCCCTCACCACGAAACGTGCCAAAGCTCCCGGAGAGACGGTGGTCATCAGCTATAAGATGCCAGAGGTGATGGAGAACACTATGCAGAACTTGGGGCACGAAATAGAGGGGGTGACAGTGAGTCCTAATTGCTGTGGCTTGTTTCGAAATAGGCCATTGCAACGCGAGATGCCATGGCCAAGTGCCTGTACGGTGCCCTCTTCGACTGGATTGTGATGCAGGTCAACCATTCCTTGCTTTCTGCAAAGGACTTTCGGGAACACAGGGTATGTTATTTTACTACTATGCCTCTGGAGGTTTCCTTGAAGTACTTGTGCTTTGCATTTGGGAACCGTCATTCTCTTTACATAGTGCACACTATTACATGTACTTGAGCAAATGTGTTCGGCAAATACATAGAGCCTGAAGTTTTAGGGTTTTACCTGATTCTTCCCCGAATTTGCACCCCGAATTGAAGGTTGCCTCTTTAGGGCGAAACCCGATTTTTACCCAGCAAATTGCCCTCACTGGGATGTCTGTAGGAATGCACTAACCTACTTGTTTGGCAGAAAAATGCAGTTACATCACCGTTTGTACCAAACCACTACAGTTAGTTTGAATAACTGAGCCCGATTTCTCCCCGAATTTAGCGTACTGGAAGTTTTTTCACCCGAATTTGCATGAATTTAGTGCACATGTTTATTTACCCGATTTTTACCCCCCCCCGAATGTAGGAAAAAATATTTCCCGAAAACTTCAGGCTCTACAAATACATTATGCATTTTACGTCAGAGCCATACAACTGACTTAGTGGAAAGAAATGTCTCGTTGATGAGCAACAATAATTTTATTTTTTGTCCAGGGTAACAGCATAGGTGTGTTAGATATTTTTGGCTTCGAAGACTTTGGCGACCACAACAGCTTTGAGCAGTTCTGCATCAACTTTGCCAATGAGCACCTGCAAAACTACTTCAACCAACACGTCTTCAAGTACGAACAGGTGAGATTCGTGCGAATGTGTCCTGCATTAGTATAACCTGGTATTTTAGGTGTTAAATGAAGTAAAAACAGTTTTTATCAACGTCTACCATAAGAAAAAAAAAACAAAATTTTACCTCGACAAAAGCAAACTCTGAAACACAAGGGCCCGCATACGATCCGTGCTAACATTAATACGATCTGTTTGTAGGAAGAGTATCAGAAGGAGGGCATCCAGTGGAAAAACATAGATTTTACGGATAACACATTATGCTTGAGTTTGATTGAAGGTCGACCACACGGCTTGTTGTGCCTGCTGAATGATCAGTGCAAGTAGGTGTCTGGAGATTTTTTTTAGGCATGACTTAGATATTAAAGACACTTGCTCTTTTTGCAGCTTTTCTGGAGCCACGAATGCAATGTTACTGCAGAAGTTTCAAAACCAGCATAAAACCAATCAATTCTATGAGGTGCCACAGAAGCGGGAGAATGCCTTCTTGATCAAACATTATGCTGGCAAAGTCAAGTATCAAATCAGGGTATGTTTTCGTGCAGTGAACTGTAACATACCTTTTGTGTAACGTCTATTTTGTACATGCGTTCGTAACGTAATGAACAAACACAAAGAGGCACATTTACCAGCAGCTGGTTTATTTGGACATACGTGAATTATGATTAGGGCCTAAGTTTTTCGGGTTTCATTTTTGGCCAAATTCGGGGGGGTAAATATCGGGTGATATTTTTCATTTGAAAATTCGGGTGTATTCGGGTTAAATCCCGTTACGGCATATTCTGTCGTCAGGAATTCGGGTGATTTTTTTTTGTTTAATAAAAATGTGTCTTAACATGGAACTAATGTTTAGCAATGTTATCAAACTTTATTTTAATGCACGCTTACGAGTGTGCCAGGCGACCCTGATGTTTTCGGGTAGATTCGGGTTAAACCCGAATTTTACAGATTTCGTTCGGGGGGTAAATATCGGGCGGATACGGGTTTAACCCTAAAAAGTCAGGCCCTAATTATGATGAGTAAACTTAACAGGTCTCTAACCACAAAGGCAGCATCTACGGAAAAAAGGTTCACCGACCTTTGTCCCGCATTATTGCGGAAGAAGTCGATGAGCGGTGGCTTCGACAGTCTACCATAGCATTCTCAATATCTGATTTATAATTAGAGCCTGAAGGTTTAGGGTTTTACCCGATACTTCCCCGAATTTGCACCCCGAATTGAAGGTTGACACTTTAGGGTGAAACCCGATTTTTACCCGGCAAATGGCCTTCACTGGGACGTCTGTAGGAATGCAATAACTTACTCATTTGGCAGCAAATGCAGTTACATCACCGTTTGTACCAAACCAGCACAGTTCGTTTGGAATAGAGCCCGATTTCTCCCCACATTCAGTGTACTGGAAGTTTTTTTTCACCCGAATTCGCATGAATTTTGAGTGCTCATGTTTATTTATCCGATTTTTACCCCCCAAATTTATAAATAAATATTTCCCGAAAACTTCAGGCTCTATTTATAATTAGTGAACCTATCCGCAGCAGAGGTTTGCCTTTGTGTGCGGAGGCTTGCAAGGTTAGTTGTCGTCTTCTCTGTTTGTTCCAATAAACCATTTGCTAGTGAACGCTGTCCTTGTCCGCCCGTGTCTTTTGTGCATTTATTCATCATGTTTGAAGTAAAAAAAGGCGCTGAAGTAAACCATGCTGGAGTAAACCAAGGTGGTATGTAGAAACATATCCTTGCATTTGCATCCTTAGGATTTCAAGGAGAAGAATGTTGACCTTATGCGGCCGGACGTAGTGATGGTGTTAAAAAGCAGCAGTGTCGCACTGGTTCGTGAACTTGTGGGGGCAGACCCTGTTGCAGTGTTCCGGTGGGCAATCCTGAGGGCGTTCTTCCGTTCTTATTATGCCTTTCAGCGGAGCTCTCGAGGTTTGTACAAATCTAAACGAAAGATTTCTTTGTGTTGAAAAGTGTCCAGTTACTGCGAGCTGTGCTCTGTTTTGATGTACTATTGCGCATCTCGTATTACTTTTGTTTTGTGCTTCTAGCTCGAACAAACGGTAACATCAAGAGGAGCTTGACGTACAAGGGGAACGAGAGTCCAGCCTCGTAAGTCATTGTGCATGCCTGTAGAGGGTTCAAGGAAAGGTGTACCTGTTGCTGGTGTACAGGAAGCATGCTCGGAAAGAGTAGATGCCCCTCAGCAGCTAGGAGGCTGCACGATCCCAGAAATTTTATGGAGTGGGCTTTCATTGCTTCTTTAAAGTGGTTTCAAATGCCCAGTATCTTTAAGCTTTTTATTTTGAATATGTTCTGGAATATGTTCTAAGAATATGTTCTGGAAAGGTGTTTCTTTTTGTTTGTTTGTTGAATGATTTTTTGTGTTTTTTGCAAGTGCCAAAAATTTGCTAATTTAAGTACCCGCGAAGCGCATTCACTGACGTCATCGGGAAACATGAGCCCGCATTTTTTCGCGAATTTAAGTTCCCGCGTCAGCTATGGCCTTCACCAAAATGCGAAAAACGTGTTCTACGCAAAATCGTCTTTTACAGTATCTAACGTAATTTATCCTTTCTTCCTTCGTTCATTCTGTATGTAGAGGTTTACGGAGGCATTCCTCCTGTTAGCTATCTCTACCAGCTGTTCTTGTTCTTCTCAATGCGAATAATTGTAACTCGTTTATGCAGACGACAGACGACGTCCCCACGCCGGCCATTGAGTGCGGTGAACACGAGTCCCGGAAACATAGGAAGCCGCACATCGATGTATGGAGTGGAGTCTTTCCTCGGCGCCAACGAGGCTCGGGTGCTGGAACGGGCCAACCAGATCTTGGTGTATGCAATCCCACGCATTTTGTCCTCTTGTTCCACGCAGCATTTCTATTTGTGTCCTACAGACACGTCTCTGGGTAACCAACTCTCAGAGCCATTCTCGATGGCACTGTTGTTGCGGAAATAAGGGTTACCTATTACGTCCTGGCCCCTCAAAACTTCATTACTCTAGAAGAAATAACGGCTGCAACATAATTACGCGTAATTTACATCATTACCCGTTCTTGGGGGCTCTCCGGGTCAAGTTAGGTTCCACCAGTCTTCCTGTTTCCCATTGCTGACTTCCAAGTTGTTTCGGATATCTGCATTTTTGTCATTCTATGTTCCTATTTGATTTAATAACGACGTTCCTTCGACGCTTGCAGTAAAAACCGGCATACCAGGACTCGATCGAGAGTTGATAAGGTGAGAAAGAAAGAAACCTGGATTGTTCTGCCTGTTTTATCTCTTTGAGCCAATAGAGTAACGCCAAAAACCTCTCCAGGGCTTGAAGAACCTGCAGAGTGTAAAAACTGTCGTGGGTAGAACTCAGCAACAGCCTCACAGGACTGGACGCAAACAACCGCCCACAGTCACAGCACAGTTTCAGGTAAACCACCCTTCCAGTCCTTCGCTCACAAAGGACCGGTGTGGAATGAGCATCCCTTGAGGGAACCTCCTTGGAAAAGCTTTTGTTGCGGTGTGCAAATTGACCTTACTGTTCTGACCACTAACAGGTGTCGTTGCATCACCTGATGGAGGCGCTGGGCCAGGCCAACCCGTTCTTTGTGCGGTGTATCAAATCGAATGCAGATAAGGTGAGGTTGTAATCTGTCATATCTGTTGTCTTTGGTACTGTACCAGATGCGTGGTCGTGTGCCGAGCGATAAACTTTGCTGCGAGCGTGCTGTACTGTATAAGTAGGGCCTGACTTTTTCGGGTTAAACCCGTATCCGCCCGATATTTACCCCCCGAACGAAATCTGTAAAATGTGGGTTTAACCCGAATCTACCCGAAAACATCCGGGTCGCGTGGCACGCTTGTAAGCGTGCATTAAAATAAAGTTTGATAACATTGCTAAACATTAGTTCCATGTTAAGACAAATTTTTATTAAACAAAAAAAAATCACCCGAATTCCTGACGACAGAATATGCCGTAACGGGATTTAACCCGAATACACCCGAATTTTCGAATGAAAAATATCACCCGATATTTACCCCCCGAATTTGGCCAAAAATAAAACCCGAAAAAGTCAGGCCCTATGTATAAGTAGGGCCTGACTTTTTCGGGTTTTAATTTTTGGCCAAATTCGGGGGGTAAATATCGGGTGACATTTTTCATTCGAAAATTCGGGTGTATTCGGGTTAAATCCCGTTACGGCATATTCTGTCGTCAGGAATTCGGGTGATTTTTTTTTGTTTAATAAAAATTTGTCTTAACATGAAACTAATGTTTAGCAATGTTATCAAACTTTATTTTAATGCACACTTTGCCACGCGACCGGGATGTTTTCGGGTAGATTCGGGTTAAACCAGAATTTTACAGATTTCGTTCAGGGGGGGTAAATATCGGGCGGATACGGGTTTAACCCTAAAAAGTCAGGCCCTATGTATAACTAGAGCCCCTAGCTTTCCGCAAAATTTCGCGGAACGTGCCGTGTCCTGCGGAACCTGCTGTTTTCCCCAGAATCGTGGAATATTTTATTGCTAGAGCCTGAAGTTTTAGGGTTTAACCCGATTCTTCCCCAAATTTTCACCCCGAATTGAAGTTTGCCTCTTTAGGGTGAAACCTGATTTCTACCCGGTAAGTTGCCCTCACAGAGATATCTGCAGGAATGCACAGTAACTTGTTTGGCAGCAAATGCAGGTTACATCACCGTTTGTAGCAAACCAGTACAGTTAAACCTATGTATGTGTTTGTCCTTTCTATGTTGTTCCAGCCTCAGAACATCAGTTCTCTCAGTACAGTTAGTTTGAGTAACTGAACCCGAACCCGAAGTTTTTCCACCTGAATTTGAATGAATTTAGAGTTCATGTTTATTACCTGATTTTTACCCCCCCCCCCCCCCCCCGCCGAATTTAGAAGAAAAAAATTTCTCGAAAACTTCAGGCTGTATCTATAGCTTATAGAATTATGTAAGGATTTCAGTCAATCTGAGACATTTTGGCAGGTTAAACCTGATCAGTTACAACTGCAGTGCCTGGCACTGCTGATAACAGTGGCACTTACATGGCTGAATGTGCCGCGACGAAGGAAATGTAACGACAGCACCGCCTGGAGGGAGTTTGACGGAGTTGAGTCGAGTTTTCTTTATGCACTGAAGAGTTACAAAAGGCTGGAAAAGTGTTTGACATGAATCGGCATGCAAGCTTGGAAGAATGCTGCACATTTTTTATTGCTTGTTTTCTCTTGCCCGCGGAATCCCGCAGATTTGTAGATTCCACTTCAGTGAAGAGTAAATTTTCCACAGCGGAAAGCTAGGGGTTTCATGTATAACAAGTTATTAACCTATCTCCAAGCTGTTGATAAGCAGCCAAGAGGTTGATTTTCGTCACCACAAGTCTTCATCCTGACATGTTGTCTTTCAAGGTGCCATGCATGTTTGATGAAACAGTTATACTGCAACAATTGAGGTACACCGGGATGCTCGAAACGGTTAGGATACGACAGGCTGGCTACAGTGTTCGCCTGCCTTCTGAGGTACTTTTGCTTTCAGATTATCCCATTAAAGTGCGTCATCTGATGGCTGTCGCATTACAACCGTTTTTTTTTCAGGAATTTATTCAGAGGTACCGCGTTCTACTGCCACGAGGCCTCCTGAGCTCACGAAACGACATCAGAGATTTCCTCCTCCGAATGAATCTGGATCGCAACAACTATCAGATGGGAAAGACGAAGGTAACGATCACTTACCTTGCATTCTTTATTGTTACCTAGATTTTCATAAAGCATTTGACAAGGTCCCTCTCCATTACTTCCTTCAAAACCTTTGTACGCTTAACTGGAGTGTTCAGTCGGATGCATTATTTTCTTTTGAGCTGACCATGACATCAAAGTGCTTCGCAGTATCTGAAAGAAGCTAGCGTACACGACACTAGCCTGTTTGATATAAGAGTGCGTTTCTGCCCTGTGGAGATCCCCCCTGAACTTTGCTTACCAGCAGCTATCAAAGCTTTTCAACATGGCAAATATATCGATAACTACTCATGTTTTTCTTGTATCTTTGCAATTAAACAACTTCATCTTCCTAGCCTAGATGAGCCCCCCCACAAGTGCTCATAAGGCTCATTTGTTTGTGCTGTCCTTTCTAGTATTGCCCCAATGCCTAATTTTTCAACGATTTTCGCTCGATTTGATCTCCATTTCGAGGTTGGTTGGTTCAAATGTTTTACCGCTGCCTCGTTCTCGCCTCCCTTTGCACGTCCTCAAACTATCCTTTGCTCATCCTTCGCTCATTCTCTCGTTAGTTTTTCACAGTAAGATTGTAACTCCCTGACCCTTGCGAAACTCAAAGTAGTGGTGAGGTTGCACTTACAGTTGGAGTGTCGCTTGCCTCACAGGTGTTCCTGAGGGAGAGCGAAAAGCTGAAACTGGACGAGAACTTGCACCTGGAAATCCTTCGCAGAATCATCACAGTCCAGCGCTACATCAGGGTGTGGTTCTTGCGGAGGAAGTTTCTTCAGCTCAGGAGCACAGTCATACGACTACAGGTGCGCCTTAATTAATTAATTTATTAATTTATTCTGTGATAGCAGCAGCAGTTAATCCGAAGGGCTTAAATAAGGGCGTTTTCTTTTTTTAAGTGAAGTTTCAAGGAACTTTTTGCATCGTCAGGCTTACGCCTAGCAAAATCATCTGGCGCAGCTTGACATTTGCTATTCTTGCACCCGTAAATTTCAAACTAACCAATCAATCAATCAATCAATCAATCAATCAATCAATCAATCAATTTTCAGGCTTACTCCAGAGGCCACCTTCTCCGACGCCAGCTGGCACAGCAGAAGATGCAACACGAAGCTGCCACCGTCATTCAGCGAGCGTGGAGAAGCTACCTCAACTCGCGCTGGTTTGTTCAGCTGCGGCACAGGGTCGTACCTTTCCAGGGTGCCTGCCGAGGCTACCTCGTACGGAACAGGTACAGTCCTCACTGCCCTTCCTAACTTGGCGTTAATGTTTGCTTTCCGCCATACTGACATACTGAGTCTACGAACAGAATAAAGATGCAGCAGCGGGAAGAATCGGTAGAAAAATTCCGCACGTCAAGGTCCCGGGGCAGCGGCAGCCGTCTGTCGAACGGAAGGCTTTCGTCACGAGAGTTGAAGACGCAGCGGTCCATTGACTCTGAGGAGTAAGTCCCGCAGGATATGCCTCCTGCAGCAAAATTTTAAACTTTCAGGATTGCTCGAATATTATTAGAGCCTGAAGTTTTAGGGTTTGACCCGATCCTTCCCCTAATTTGCACCCCGAATTGAAGGTTGCCCTCTTTAGGGTGAAACCTGATTTTTACCCGGTAAATTGCCCTCACTGCGACGTTTATAGGAATGCACACGAACTTGTTCGGCAGCAAACGCAGTTACATCACCGTTTGTACCGAACCGGTTTAGTGAGTTTGAGTATAACTGAATCCTATTTCCCCCCGAATTTAGCGTACTGGAAGTTTGTCCACCAGAATTTGCATGAATTTAGCGCAAATGTTTATTTACCAGATTTTTACTCCACGAATTTAGAAAAAAATATTTCCGGAAAGCTTCAGGCTCTAAATATTATTTAAGGTCTGGGCTAGCTTGCACGAAAATCATGCTAGGATCCCGATCTTAAGGAACATCTTTTAGCTCGCCGCTTTGCAGCTGCTTTACGCACGTGCTGCACCAACAAACTTCGTTATCCTCCACTTGTGCGAAATGCTTGTGTTCCTAATATTGGTTTCTATAAACTCCCCCCCGCCCCCTCGAAATCGTAACTTTGGTAGTGCGTTTGGGAGAGGGAAACGAGGGGGAAATCCTCCTCCCCCATGCAATCCTTCCTACCCCACCAGGAAGTGCATTCCACGTAGACACCCCACACAGTTTAGAGCAGCAACCGTCGAATACTGCCGCTTTGCGTCTTCGGGTTATCTTGAGACATCCATTCCTTCTATGTAGTTCTAGTGTGCATGAATAAGATTTAAAATAAAAATTTTTCAATTTATAGTTTTAAATTTAAGGTTATAGAATCGAAAGTGCCATTTCACAACTTCTGAAGACAGAGGGGTTGCCGTGCTGATACCACAACTAAGTACGCGTTGCTAGATGGATACCCCCCGATATACATCCTTATATCAGCTTATAATCTCCTCATAAAACGAGGACAGTTTTTTATGCCCAATTTTTTTTGGAACAAACCTTGACGTACGGTGTGCTTTATGCGGTAGTACAAAAATTAACAAGTGGAACAAGCAGTTATGTTGGTGGTAGTAAAATGTGCACTCTGTCCCCAGGAATAGCGGCGTAAACGACGACTCGGAAAACGACAACCCCGTCTTTGAAGGGAGCACGGGAACAGCGTCGCCCCCAGTTTCACCCGTTCCAAGGGCTCCCTTAGCCAGGGAAGAGTCAACCTTTAGGGACAAGACTGCTCTGATTCACATGTGAGCTCACTTTGGATCATGCTTCACGTTCCACAAATATGAGGAATTGAATAGTGCTGACGTTGCACCGCACTTTTTAACAGGTTGAGCACAAGCGAAGCGAGCAACCTCCAGATAAGAAGCAGGGAACCATCAAAGGTGATCCTTCCTTCTTTCCTTCCTTCTCCCTCACTCTCGTGTTTTTCGTAGTTCCGATCGCCTAAATCTGCTTCTCTGGTTCGCAGATGCCAATAAGAAAGTGTCTGTCCGAGATTGCGCAACCGGACAACGTGTACGTCAAGCAGGGCCCAGAGCATCAGAAGAAGAGGGTTAGTTTTTTTAAAGTCATTCGGTCCCCACTTATGCCGTAGCAATTTTCCCCAAAACACAGGTACCCTCGGGGAACAACTACGCGGAAGAAAACGCCCACAAGGAAGGAGCGCTCCATAAGGCTCGCAAACACTTCAAGACGTTCATGGGCAGCAAGAAAGAGAAGAGCAGGGAAGACACGGACGAATCGGGCGGGGAAGACGCCGTCGGGCCACGTGACTTGCCCTGCTCGGAACCGATGCCCGAATCGGCGAAACGTAGCGCACATTTATTGAAGAACACCAACGTGCGCTCCAAGGGCGAAGTATGTGCTGTGTGCGAACGTGGCCTGACGCCGTTCCAGGCTTGCCAAAAATGCACACGGTGCAAGACGCACGTTCACGCAAAATGTTCGCACCTTGCCGAGAAGTTTGCGTGCAGACCTCCGCTGGAACAGCAATCGAGGGTCGGCGGAATGCCTCCGCAGCAGCAGCAGCAGAACAACAGCGGGGGAGCCGGCACGGGCACGTGGAATGTGACCCGTACGGCTGAGTTCCGGGATCCCGGCGACATTCTCATCACGGACGTGTCGGAGTTACGGAATCTGGACACGTTTCTCGTCAAGAAGGCGGGACGACTCGGCGAGACGGGGAAGAAGAGGGCGTCGAAGGTGGACGTGGTGTTCCGCAAGGCGCTGAAGAAGTTCAAGTCGAACCTGATCAGCACGTACTCGGCCGCGTCTCAGGACGGAACGTTGTGCCTTCAGTATCGGGATCTGACGGACCACTTTGTGCAAGTGCTGGAGTCTGTGATTGCGCAGGAAGGGACGCCGGGAGGAGCAGAGTCGTTCCCGGTCACGATGGCCGTGAATGCGTTCCGCGGTTTTCTCGATGAATTTAGGAATATTTACAGGAGTGAGAACAAGCCCAAGGGGAAGGTAATTGTTGTTTTCTGCTGCTTGTTTTTTTCTTAAATACCGTCCTGATTCTAAACAAAATTGTGTAATCCGTGATCATTTGTGGAATTTTCAGTGTTGCGTAGAATTCTACAAGAAACATCTAACAGTAGCGTTCCACCTTGTTTGCTTGTGTTTGTGTATTAACTTGTTCCAAAGTATGTTTCGCTGGTTCGTGGCTACCAGATGGATATATTTTCGTGTTGGCTAAAAGTACAAAAATATACCTATTTTTCAGTGGGTAAAAAATATCAAGGAAGCCGCCATGTGAAATTTTATCACATTGATTTGTTATGTTGCTTAACTGAACGACATCTTAGCCATTTTTAGATCTGGCAACAATATCAAGTTTGAGGGAAAAAAAAGAAAAGATAAACAATGCCCGATAGTTCTGTAGCTTTCTGTAGCTTATTATTCTGAATCATTTAGGAGAAAATGACATGTTTACTGAACATAATTTTTGTGCATCAGACATTTGGTACATTGGGAAAACTTTCGCACAGTATTCACTGTATCTGTAATGTACCGCTCCTCACTCAATATGCGCCTCTGTTTTACCTCGCTGCCAGAACAAGAAACGGAAGCGGAAAAAGAAAGTCAACCAAATAGTGGTGAGCAACCTTGACACGCTATTTTCTTCAGCTTTTCAATCTCTCTTTTTTTATGGGCAGTTTGATGACTGCAGTGCAGATTTATACTGAAACATTCAATGTTTATAATGTGTGCACGATCAATTAATCAACCGGCATGTTTGTAGGAACACTGTGGCCACATCTTTGCCAGCATGGTAATCAACATTCCAACATCCTGCGAAATATGCAGCAGCTCAATGTGGCTCACTGAGAAGGGACTTGTGTGTCAAGGTAGCTGTTTTAGAAGTTGTTGTCGCAAGGTTAACACTTAACAGTAATTCAGTAAGAGTAATTCCCAATGCTATGTACTGTTTTCCAGGATGCAAGCTAACATGCCACAAGAAGTGCTACCAGAAGGTTACCTTGTCATGCAAAGATGTCTGTGTCCAACAGGTAATGAGACATAATTTGTTTTGCACAAAGCAAAAGCCATTTTGAACAAGAGATAAACTGATGTTCTGAGGCTGGAACAACAAAGAAGGGACAGATACAAACAAGCCTCAAATTGCCTAAGATATCAACGATGAAAGATGAAAGTCACTGAAAAGGTTAGCCAGCTGTAGGGATCGAACCCACATCTTCTGGATTGCCTTCTTTGTCCCTTCTTTGTTGTTCCAGCCTCAGAACATCAGTTTATCTCTTGTTCATCAGGTGCCGCTTGCGTCGATTTCCGTCGTATGAATGTGTGTATGAGTGAGCAAAAATGTAAGAGTGAAAGGAGGGTGAGTGAGAGTGAGTGGCTGGTTTGTCGTCCCTTCAGATGACGCACCCCGAAAGTCGCTGGAGAGGCGTGTTAGCTTAGCTCAATTGGTAGAGCCCTGGACCGGCAATCCAGAAGATGTGGGTTCGATCCCTACAGCTGGCTAACCTTTTCAGTGACTTTCATCTTTCATCTTAGCCATTTTGAGCTTGCGTTACCTCTAAAAAAAACTCTGATGTAAGCTGACACGACACTCCTGGAACAGGGTCGCAAAGTATTCGGAGTCATATTGGACCGCCTGGTGACGGAAGAAGTGCGGATACCTCCGATAGTGGAGCGGCTGATAACGGCCATCGAACTAAAGGGCCTTTACACGGAAGGCATTTACCGTAAATCGGGCATCACCTCTAAGGTGGCGCAGCTGAAGCAAGAAATTGACGAAAGTAAGGCTCTTAAACCTCTTGTATATTCTCTTTCTGTCTGCACATCGCTGCGTTAATGCAAAATGAAGCCACAGAAAGTGATCTTCCAGACCCAGAGGGTGTGGTTTTGGACCAGTACCCCGTTCACGTGCTCACTGCCACGCTGAAGGCCTTCTTCCGCGAGATGCCGGAGCCTCTCATGACATCTGAGCTTTATGATAGCATCCTTCTGGCTACAAGTAAGAGCAGAGTAGTTTGTGCTGTGTTTTCTTTGATTGATTGATAGAACCTGAAGTTTTAGGGTTTTACCTGATTCCTCCCCGAATTGAAGGTTGCCTCTTTAGGGTGAAACCCGATTTTTACCAGGCAAATTGCCCTCTCTGGGATGTCTGTAGGAATGCACCAACTTACTTGTTTGGCAGAAACATGCAGTTACATCACCGTTTTGTACCAAACCGCTGCAGTTAGTTTGAATAACTGAGCCCGATTTCTCCCCGATTTTAGCATAATAGAACTTTTTTTCACCCGAATTCGCATGAATTTAGTGCACATGTTCATTTACCCGATTTTTACCCCCTGAATTTAGAAAAATATATTTTCCGAAAACTTCAGGCTCTATGATTGATTGCAATTTGTTGATGTGGACTTAATTTGTAAATATTTTTGTATGCTGCTTATATTAATATCCTATTATCAAATGTTAACCACTCCCCTCTGTATTGCCTCACGGCCCTGAGGGTAAATAAATAAACAAATTTGTTCATTTTGTTTTGTTGTCCTTATGACAGACTTTCAAGACCCCGAAGAACAGGTTCAAGCAATATTTTTGGAGACGAAGAAGCTTCCACCGGCTCACTACGACCTATTTGAGAGGCTCATGTTCCACCTTGCCAGGTTGTAACACTTATAAAGTCGCTTTAAGACATGCGGAGAAAAAATAGTACCATCATGTGTTGCTCTGTGCTATTTTCTATCGTAGGGTGGCACAGCACCAGGAATTCAATCGTATGTCTCCAGAATCCCTGGCCATAGTGTTTGCTCCTTGCATTCTACGTACAAACAAGCAGCTTCAGGCACAGGACACCTTGGACTGCGTTACCAAGCAGACCATGTACGCAGAAACTTTGCTTGTCTCTACTTTGGTCTGTCACGCGTAGCGTCAATAACGTGACTTCAGTCTATCTTAAAACGTGGGACATGTCTAAATTGTTTGGTAGACAACCAAATCATCAATGCAAATGGCAGGGCTGTTGTTCTGAAGAACCCTTACGTAACTATCCGAAAAGCTCTGCTATTCGGATAGTTATGTGAGGGTTCCATAAATAGGGCCCGGTGTTTTCGGGTGTTATGTTTGTTGGAAAGGAGAGGGGGGTAAAAATCTGGTGTTATTTCAGGGGCAGTAAAACGGTAAAATTGGGAATATCAGGCGGAAAAGCAGATTTTCGGGTGGAAAAAAAAATGCTTCTCGCGTTTTACATGAACATCAGATGTGGAACATAAGTGTCCTCTAGTGCCAGTCTTGGAGGCTGAATTTGCACTTTGCCAAATTAGTTTTGGGGTTTTGCCCGAAGTGACAATGATGCAAATTGCGGGGTAAAAACAGGTTTCACCCTAAAGCACAGGGCCCTTTCCATGAAGTGTGAAAAATGCAGCAAGCATTGAAGAAGGATTATGAAAATGCTGCTCCATGAAAAGTTGGATAAGTTCCAGCTTACAATGACCCAATTCCATTTCAGATGTGTGAAATGCATAATTCAGGAACAGCTTCATAAAGTGCAGACAACTCTGGCAGACATTGACACACTTGACTCCGCTGTCAACACTGTTGTCACTCGCCTGAGCTCACTGCGATCGTCACGGGTAAGTGTTAATCACAATCTAATGGCTGTGTGTCCTCTGAATTTGGCTCGTGCTGGAATAAATAACGCTTGTGCTCCTTGCCTCAGCTTCCACATGTGCAGGAAACCAATGGGAACCAGGTGGTCTCCACGATTGGGAGGGAAGACGACGACGAAGAGGCGATTCTCACCCAGCAGATTGAGAACCTGCAAAAGGAGAAGTGAGTAGAGACACGTCAGTGTGGAGTCGGTGTGCTTCCGTTACAGGGCAGGCTAAGTTTGAGCTGTGTTCTAGACATATTCGGTTTGGAGCCAAGTTTTAGTCAGTTGAAGTATGCAACTGGGCGCTGTGAGGTTTGTGTTGTGTTTGTCCCTCCGTGTTTCTTGACCTCAACCATCACTACATTGTGAATGTCGTCCGAATGCACTATTGCAATTGACATTTTCACCATAATTTCCACAGCTTCCCCTTGTGTTTCACTTGTTGAATGCCGCTCACACAAGGATTGCGTTTTGAACATTTGTAACGATCTTCTGCCAAACGCAACCAACACAATCTTCCAACCCCCCAAAACCTCCCAAAACATGGTGCGCATCATGCGGTTGGGCCTTTAAAAAGCAACAGAGTTGCTTTTTAAAGGCTACAGCTACTTTATGAAAATAGTAACTGGTTTACAGTAACATTTTAAACATTATAACTAGTAACAGCTACAGTCTAAAGCAACTGTGTTACTTTGTAGCTGCTTCTTGAGAATCGAAAGAGAATGTCCTGTGTCGTATGCAAAAATACTACTACTGCAACTTAGTTACATTTTACAGATATCAACAGCTTGTGTTTTGTGCCACTAATGTGAATTTTTTTCTGTAGTCGTGTATTTGAGGCATGCCGGTGTCTACTTTTCAGGGCACTGTTGACGACAGTACTTCCAACACTGCAGTTAGGCTACAGTGGTTCTGACGACGACCTCCTAAGCACAGACATGGACAGCACTGCGGGTAGCCTGGATGACATTCGGCCGTGCGATGACACAGCAGGTAGGTGGCTGCGAGGAGTTGTACGTACCACATGGTGCTCTTGCTTCTGCTGTTTGTAACAGCTGGGTGGTGGCCTCATTTAGATGTGTGACAGTGTTAGGCAGCTTGAATTGTATTTTGTCCTTACCTAAAATTGTTGCACTCCACTCACTGGCTGACTAAGCTCTGCTAGAGAGCAGTTTTACAATGGCCAGCCTTACACAGGATGTCCCACCTGAACTGAACAAGGTGCTAAAACACCTTCTGTTCATGAGCATGCTCATTCTGCGCTGTTCATGAGCGAAACCAGCGGCATATGAATGGTGGTCCTCTTGTTCAAATGAGTGATTTTTATGTTGCCTCTAATTAATTTATTGATCGAGATTAATTAAGAATTTTTTAAAAGTATTTCTCTAAATAACAATCTTAGAGGTTGTAGAGCACTTTCAAAGATCCAAGTTATTCGCAATCAAGTACATCCTAAGTAGTTCGGTTTTCTGGGCTTCAAAAGAAGCTTAAACGAAAGTTTAAATAAAGTACCGCTTGATGGTGCAGCTAGACGTCCCGATAACGGTGCTCTCGAATACTCAGAATAAAAAAAATGTTGGCTCCTAGCTAGGCTTAGCGGCTGCATGAAAGTGGAACGAATGACAGACCTCAATTCATTCATGGCGTGCTCCACAGCGCCATTATCGTGGCTTTGTGGACTATCGTTGCATTTGTTGACCAAGAGCGAGGGAGGCTCCGCCTCCTAGAAGCGGTCCAATTGGAGGACGCGATGGCTGACCTTCGCGTCCTCCTATTAGCCGGCGCTCCAGGTCAACAAACGCGAGGATAGTCGACTTCTGTTCGTCACTTCTTGCCTGCGTCTTTTAATTAACACGCCTGTCCGTCATATCTGCCTGCCTGGGGCCTAGTTTCACTTTACAATTGCAATGGGATCTCTTGGGTATTAACAATGTGCTGTTCTCAGGTCAAAGGTGCTATGAGAAACTTAAATGCTCGTTGGGCCTACGACGCCGTCTTTACACCTACCCTTACTGAACTTGGAACTCTCACAGTGAGTTTCCTTGGTGTTTTGCGGGCTCTCACTTTTCTTCCCTCCTCCTTTTGCAACTTTACTTTCTTCAGCTTGTGGTGATGGTTGGAACGTATCTCTGCAGTGGAAATAGAGTACATAGGGTGTGTCCGAATACAGTGGCAGGTGGCACTTCCCGCTTGCTGATATATGTTGCGTATTGCCACCTGGTGTTAGGAATGAACAACACTATGTGTGCACTTCGTTATTGAAAGACTGAAAAATAAATAATGCTACGATCACTTTGCCAGTATGGGGCGATAGGATTGATTTGATCAGCAGCAATATGACTCGCCTCGTACCGAGGGAGCAATTAGCCACTTACTCTTGGCAGCTTTTTTGGAAAGACAACGCTGTGAGTGACAGAATCTTGACTCACCATAATATGGTAATATGCTCAGTAGGCAGGTTGGTAATGTGTCCACTTTGAGCATCTCCATCAAGCACTGGCGTCACTGCCTTGCGCTGCTTCACGCTTTCGAAGTCACGTTCAAACCCAGCTGAGTATGCCAGCAACTTGTGGAGGAAGTTCTTTTCGCACATGCAAACAGTTGCGAGAAAACCCCCTGGTGTGCAGTGTTACGGACCAACGGCACTTTACCATAGTTGTCTCATCGTATAACACATTGAATGGATTACAAATTGAATAATGATTGGATAATGAATAATAAATGATGTGGTAACATTCTGGAATTACTACTACATCTACCTGGGGCATTGTGACGTTATTTCCAGTACATTTCTGCATTCCGTTGCATCACATTACATTTCCATTCGGACACACTCTCGTTACTTTGCCTCTTGACTTATGCAAAGCTTTTGCCCTCCTTGCAGCTGCGGCAACTCAGACTGACGCGCGACACCACCCCAAATCTCGAGTGAGCATTCCCCTGAGGAGGCTACAGCCCCGGTTTTCGCCTCCCGACGCCGGTCCAGGCCTCTCGGAGTCTAATGACACGACTGTGGTGTCCCTCTATCACCGCAAGCCGTCAGACGCGGACGAGGAGGCCATCATGGTTTGACCCGTCGTGTCCATTTCACGAGGGGGAAAGAAAAAAAAAAAAGGACAGTTTCGACCAGGTTGATTACGCAGCAGTAACGGTTCGTCTGTTGTGCCGCCAGAACGTCAAGCACTCTGAATGCAGTGTCGTTTCCTCGGCATGATACTCGGAGGGAGATACCATCCAGACATTAGTCTGCACTCTGTGATTCCTCGACTTTTAAATGTGTCTCTCGACTGTCCTGCTGTTCAAAGTGAGAAGCCACGATTCCAAAGTGGCGCGTCGAAGCAACGTGTGTCACCTTCCTTTTTTTTTTTTTATTAAGGATGTATATGTGATTGGAATTCCTGTGTGGGTTCCACTGCATAGGCAAGTACGCATCTTCCCCTTCCCTCTCGGGTACACGTGCACCTGTTGGCCGCAGGAGTGCACGAGCCGCAGGATTTTGACTCCCGCATTTGGACTTGCTTCCAGAGTTTTCGTGACTCAAAGTAACGTGCTTCCGTGTTGGAGATGCTGGATCGTAAAGCAAAGCAAGATGGTCACGATCTTCGAGGCTTTGACGTTTCCTCTCGTTTTTTTTTATGGGATCGTATAGGACTTACGGATCTTAACGAAGTATTCACTGTAAGAGAAGTTACACAAACAACATCCTACCGTCCTCATTTATGTGGGCGCCTCACCCTGTCAGTGTGAGTGGGTTGGTCCAGTGTCGCAGTCAGTATTAGGAAACGCATGCGGTGTTGCGTCCTGAGCTCTGCTTGTATTTTCAGACGTTCAGTCTTTCTCTTTTATTTTATTTTTTTCCGGTATATGAGTAATATTTCGGTGACATTCCCCATTACTTTACAAACAGTTTTTAATACGATTCACTAGAAACGGAAGGGAAAGGGACATGTTTGTGTCGGCTCTCATGACAGGTTACGTTTCGGCAGTTCCTGGTCTTCCTTTCTGTTTTTAACTTCTGTATTTACAGGTTCCTTTATTTTTATTGTTTGCCTTATACTCTGAGGGAAATGTATCATTAGGAACATGACAGTTAAAAGAAGGCTTTACAGCCATTTCTCTTTGCTAAGTGGGGTTCAGATAACGAGAGAAAAATCACTGGCCCCCCCAAACTAAACAGGGATGTCAGTGCTTGTCCACAGTTTCATGTAACTCGTTTGACGCATCCGAAACAGCTCCGTTAAGAGCTGCGCTCCGTGCTATGTGTTGTCAATGCCATAAAAACCATTCGCCCATCTAGTCAGAGCCAATCAAAAAGTAAATTCCCCCCGCATATATTTAACTGATCTGCCCAAGTATGCTGTATGTAGCCCACGTGTACTAGTTTTAAACGCATGGACTATCAGAGCCTCACTGCTACGTTCACAGCCAAATGTAGTAGTTTCTTTTTTTTTTTTTTGGAATGCCATCGCTTGTAGAATGGAAGAGATGTTCTACGCAACTTGTGATGCCAAATGGTGCACACTGCAAGCATGTACAATATTTACCCGCAGTACATATAGTATGTACGGACTTGTTTTTTTTTTTCCTCTCTGCAGTGTTCTGGCACCCAACTTGCTACAAACTGAGAAGTACTCGACAGTGTCAAACCAGAAAGATTTCTTAAGAAAAGTATTTATATGTTGTAAAAAAAAAAAAGTGTTTTTGTTACTGTTTTAAAAGTTTTTTGCCGTCGGTGTGTAGATGAAAGTGCCTTGAACGAGCTCGAAGGGCGCCGCACGGCCCGTAGTGGAGCTCTTTGCATAATGGTGTGTTTCACCGAGGCAACATGTTGACCTGATGTTTGCTTCCGAATGTTTTTCAAACTCTATTGTGTAAAAGTTAGCTCATCATGCATTGTATAGTTTTATGTGTGTACATTCTGTGCTCAACATTTTGTACAAGGAACAGTGTTGTACTTTGTGATGGCTTTTAAAATTAAATAATGGAAGAACAAGATCTCGTGCGGCATCGGTAATGTGTGAGGTCGGCCGATCTTGCGTTTGAAACTGTCGTTACATTCCGCTTGACGAACGGGATTCGTAGTCGATGGAGTTGTTGTGCGTAGATGTTTTTGCAGGATGCTCGACCTCAGTTTGGCCCAGGTGAAAAGGAGGTTCCAAGCTTCTGCCGTTTAAACCTGCCAATATTAGGTAAGACAGCCTGAGTGTCGTCTTAGGTATTGGACCAAGCAGGAATTCTTCTGTGGTCCATTTTGTGATACGATATGGTGAATCTTGTTTGTAGAGATCTTCATTATGACAACTCCGACGTAACAATGGAGTCACTGGTTCATGTCAGCTCGCCCGTTGAAGCACACTGGAGGAAGGCTTTACAGCGATTGCTGTTGAAATGCTCGTTAGCTTGTAGCGAAAGGAATTATTGGGGATTGTTGTTACAGCACATGGAGGAGTAGCATAAAATTTTCTACTGATCAAGCCACACAAACTACTTCGTTATGCTTCCAGTATTGAAACGAGGGTGTGATGCATTATATAACGTGATTATTATCTGACATTATAATGTGATGCATAACCTCACCACGGAGTGGTGGTTAAAAGTTAGTCGCTCTAACCCTCGAGCTTGTTTGTGATTTCAATTATCTCGGTCATCAGTCTGAGTCACTGTGTAGACGAATGGCTTTGGTGGATCAGCTAGTAGTGTGTCCGCCTACCTAGTGGCTGGATACAAGTTGCTTATGTTGCTCACAATGTAAGACTACAAATTTCAAACGGGGACTGTTGTCATTACGAAGTGCTACAGTCTCTGCCCGTGAGCTGTATATAGGATTGTAAGGAAAATGGCAAAATTTCTGCCTGCACAACGCTTGTAATGGAACGGTACGCATTGGACACCATCAATCAGGTTTGTAGGGTCGCAGGTCACGTAGTCTCGATAGGAAGTCTCAGACAAAAGACGAAATTTAAAAAAAGTTTTGTCGTCAAACAAGCCGTAAGAGAGCGCGACATAGTTCTGTTTCAAACTAAAATATGTTCTGTGTTTGTACCATGGTGCTTCAGGAAAGCTCATACAGCAGTGCTCTATGCTTGTTTTTTTTTATTATTATTATTTTTTTTTTGCATTCGCATCTGCTACTTCATGTGTGTGCTGGACTCTATGTAGTTCTATAGAGAAGTCCTTTGCTTGAAGTAGAACTTCCTTCATTTGTACGGGTTTGACTCTTTACGTTTCATAGTAGAACAGTTGGGTGTGAAGAGCCTCGAAACAAGTTTTTTTCTCCAGGACGCAACCACCAGAAGGCTTTTAAATTAATTATATATTTTGGCTATTTGCTGCTCTTAACGCATTCCATCCATGGGCACGACGTCATGACTTTGGAGTACGTACAATGTTTTTATGGACATCCCACAAAAGATCCATCCCATGGTGATCCATTCCATCACCATCACTATCACAATGGCATCATGACAGCGGTGGAACAGGATACGTTAAATCGGTGGTTCGATTTCAATGTTTCATCTGGTTCCCTGGTTTCACATATCGAAATTGCCTTCCTTTATGTGGCTCTCGAAACGTGAGATGTGCAGTAAAAACAATTTAACAATTTCCATAAAACAATGGTACTTGAAATTAACGGAGAAGTTCCACTGTAAGGAACCTCCCGAGCAGCACATTTTGGCTCAATATTGGCTCAATCTCGGACCAATATTGGGCTGGCATTGCCAATATTGGTCCAATATTGGAGTTGCCGCGAGGCAACTGTGGTTATGGGTGGCGGACAGATGGAGAGAGGACAGCAGGAAGGAGTGGGGGACAGGAGGGTTAGTATGCGTCCTGGGCCGACTTCAGGGGGAACTGTGCCGACATTCACCTGGAAAGTCTGCCAGAAAACCCAGGGAAAACCTGAGACAGCAAATATTGCAGACTTGCACGTCGTGGCAGGGCACTAGCTAGCTCTCGCTAGCAAATGTCGTCGTAACGCAAGCATATTATTCTGTACAAATTTATCTCAAATTGAGAGAAGCTTACTTAACTTTTAGGTTTGGACAAAGCGGTGCCATACTTCAGAAAGGTGCACACAGTAACTGCTATTCCCCTGGGACTAAGTAGAGCCAAAGTTGTAATAATAACTCTGTTATCTTTTCTTCGTGTCTAGCATACTCTGAGGTATGTTTTCACGGTGACATCTCTGCAATGCGAACAACTGCACATCTCTGGTATCACAAAAAACTGCGGCCGAATTTGATTGTCTTTTCACATCGTGGGTTCAGTTTCCGACAACGTTTTTAATCGTGATTCGCTTCCAGGTTATCAAAAGCATTTGCGTGAGGATACAAACAACTCGCTAAATGCAAAGTGTGCTCTGAAACAGACTCCAAGACCTAAGTGTAGACCTGTCTGCAACCTTGCGAATTGCAACCTGTCTCCCTCTTTGCTTTTTTAAAAAAAGAATTCCTCCTGTATTTGAAAGTTCTGGTTTTGGGTGCCGTGTTGCTGCAGACTTTGTACCACCTTTTTGTACATGTATGCGTACATCTGCAGCTAAACATTTGCAATCCCTAAATTATTGGGGTAAGTATCATTGGGTACACTTTTTTGTGTCAAATTCTTTCTTTTTGAGGCCACAGTGTGCAAATTGCATGCATGCAAGTCTTCACAGTATATCACTTTTTTGCAATATCGGCACAATAACTCCTCGTTTTAAATTATGTTGAGCAACGAA
Organism: Ornithodoros turicata; assembly: GCF_037126465.1. NCBI lineage: Eukaryota > Metazoa > Arthropoda > Arachnida > Ixodida > Argasidae > Ornithodoros > Ornithodoros turicata. Next base: position 102,383,936 of record NC_088203.1, on the reverse strand, counting down.
TATACACATACACACAGTAAATGTAGACCTATGTTCACATTGCCTTTTTATTGTGAAAACCAGCTGGATGAGACATTTCTTACAACAGAAATACAGCCTGGCTCATTTTTTCCAATCTTCGTACGAAGAGAGGCTGGGAGAAAAAAGGACATACACACACACACAGAGAAGGAACCTGTACAGAGACACTGATACGACGCTGTATTGTCTAATGTACTTTACACCATACTGGGCAGCATTATAGAAAAGAAACTCGCATTTTCCCTTCAAAGTCCCCGACTCCATCAGCGTCAGTAGATCGATCTTGCGGGAAGGCCTTGTAAAAAATCACAGAATATTTTACTACAAGTATGTACAGCAGAGGACCAAATAATTTTTTTTTACAAATTTTACGTTATTGCGTTACTACATGATTTATGATTGTATATATATTCGTATATTGTATTGTATGAGTCTCTTCAGTTGCAGCTTTTCTGTAGCCACACGCAAACAAATGTGTTTCATAAAGCATCCTGGCACAACAAAGTCTCTAGCCCCCACTCAGGTGTACATTATGTACTCAACAGTGGTGTTTCGAGCACACTATGCCGTTCGAAAACATCAGCTTGAACTTTCCAAGTCCGTACTTACGACGTCCTGTTCTAGCACGTTTGTTGGAACACTATGCTAGGATAACTGTAGTCATAGCAAAGTTCTTTTTCTTTCGAGATTGTTCAGCAAGTTTTGAGTGTCATAGTTTTTATCCTAACAAAAATAGCTACATGTACACAAGTGATGTACATGTTAAGTAATTTACAGCCTGATCTCATGCCGAAGCTCAGTTCCGAATCAATCAAGCAATCAAAAATGTCGACCTCCCTTCACGGAGAAAGGAAATTGGGTACCCTCTCATAAGTAGTATGTCAGCTGATGGTCGGGACTGACGTGTAAGTTGGTCAATGGAACATCCACTGCTGAACCTTTCAAAGGCTTGCAATCCAAGGCGTTATGATCTCTTGAGCAATGGGACACCGGAAGACAACCATGCATAAGCTTACGTATATTTTAAAGTTCAGTTGAATCATAAGTTCAATTACAACTTTTGCAAAATGGCAAAATGAAAAGTACAAAGCTTTTCGTCTCGTTAGCACTTCTGAATGAGTATTATTGAGCCGCAACACAGGGTGTTTTTTTTTTTTTTTTTATCACGACAGATTTTTTCTAAAGATGCTATTGGAGCAACATGAATTTCATTTTCGCTGGTGGGTTATACGCCCAGGCGGACATCCTGTAGGACAGCGTATGCAGCTTCTGGACGACTACTTTGCTAAAATTCATTAACTTATTAATTAGATTCTTTCTGGGAAACACGAGATAGCAGAATTGGAGCCAGTCATTATTTAAATCCACCGTCCTTATTAAACACACTGTGAAGCAAACGCACTTTGAGATACTGTAAAAGTGGTTAATTTCGCGGTCTTAATAATTAGCGAATATTTTGCCGCACCTTAATTTCACGAATTCGTGTGGAAGTGGAAATCGCGGGATCAGGGAGATCGGGGGATTATGACACTGCCGACAGTGAACAATGAGAATTAGCTGGCCTCTACAAGCCTGCTGGTTTATAGAAGCTTACCATGAACTGAAATTCTGCAAAGACGACATACATTTTGTGAAAGCAGGTATCTGCATGCCAAGTGGTACACCATGTGAATAAACTACTGATAAACTAAGTGGCATTTCAATTATAGAAATGTTTGACAAGAACAAAGTGATAGAATAAAGGTCGCCAAGTAAGTGAATTTGTCTTTGTGGAGATCACATCGTCGTGAATTCCATTGCCCATACTTTCCTACATTTCGCAGAACCTTAATTTTGCGAAAAAAGTTATATCGCGAAAATTTCTACTTTGACAGTATAAACAGTCAAACTTCACTATGCAAATGAGCAGAAACTAGAACTATGAGCTTTTCGAGCTCAGAAACGACGCAACCTTCGCCTTATCTGGGTCTAAGAGTGGTCTTATCTGGCCAACAGATTAGTGCCCACTCCAATCAGCTCCATCGTTCCAAAGCACGTGGATTGCCCGTTGCTCTTTCTGCGCTCCAGTAGTGCGTAGTTCTGGTTTCCCCTCATTTGCATAGCGAAATTTTGCAATTTATATCTCAAAGTGTTCTGAAGGTGTTTAATAAAGACGGTGGATTTTAATAATGACTGGCTCGAATTCTGCTCTCTCGCAATTCTGAGAAAACATCTAATTAACGAATTTTAGCTAATTAGTCGTCCAGCAGGTGCATATGCTGTCCTACAGAATGTCCACCTCGGCTGTACAACCCACCTGCGAAAACTAAATTCATATTGCTCTAATAGCCTTTTAATAAAAAAAGACTCTCCTGATATAAAAAACAAAAACTAAACTATATTTATAGACAGTTAATGCAAGACATTTGGCCTGCTACGTGGAAGACTGAATAGAGGACTATTGTGTCACTTTTTAACTCAGTTGTAAGATTGGCAAGGTAAAAAGCATCAATATGGAAGCCTCTCTCTGCAGAAAGCTGACTTGCGTTGCGGTTTCGGACTGACAAGCGATTCCCTGTTGTGTCACTTACAAAGAAGGTGTCGCGTAAAAATTTTGTTGAAGGTAGAGGAAAAGTGAGACAAAAAAAGCGAAAAAGAGGGGGTGCTGTAAAATGCGGCGGCAAACGTTTTAATTGTAGCGGAACATTTCTTATCCCGTAGAAGTGGTGCAACAACACAAGACATAGAATGCCACACACAGCGGATAGCATTTGGATACACCATCTAACCAACTGCTTTAAGTAAATCATGGATACACGGCAAATTCTGACTGCAACATATCATTTTGAATAATGATGCCCGTGCAAGAGTTTCCGGCAAGTAGCTTCCCGTGTGCCCCCTATGTTTCTCTCACACAACTAAGTACATCCCAAAGATTTCATCACAGACAAATGCACCATATCTGCAGCCATTCCCAGGGATTTAAATGTTTTATCTACGGACTTCCAGGCGTGTTTCCTTTCTAATTCCATTGGAAAGCCATGTTGCACATAGAAGATTCTCGTAAAGCTGCACTAGTTGGCACATACAAAGGAACTCAAAGGTGGAAAAAGAGCATGAACTTTAAAAAGCATGCTGTATAACAAGAAGAAAAAAAGGGTAGATAAATCTGAAAGCTCACAACATTGTTTCAAGCATTTCGATAAAACTTGAAGGTTCCCTCAAATGGTGAGGCATCGAACTAAAAAGTAAAGCAAGTGCTGGTTAAAAGTAACACAAACGAGTCTCTTGCGATCCAGATGTCTGCCTTACAGTGCACCTAAAACATGCACTGACATACACACACACACACACACGTGCCAAATGCCTCAAGAGCTCCATTTTCACGCCTCTCCTGTGTCGTGAGCTAAACTTGAACGTGCGTCAAACTCAGTTTCTGAGACCCAAGAAAAACTGGCAGGTAGAATGAGAACAATTCTAGATCGATATAAAACGTTATCTTCGTCAAGTGCTCCAACATTTGATCGTTTGGATCGCACTAACAAATTGTTACTGAAATCTAAGATCTGCCCCCTTCAGTTTAGCCAACTGACCAATCAATCAATCAATCAATGAAACTTAAAATTTTATTTCCGAAAGCTTGATGAAGGCTCGGGTTATCGCGTGAAAATCTTTCTTGGGTATCAAAAACTATAGCCTGACCTCAACCTCTGCATCAGAGCTGGAAAACATTTTAAAAAAGTGGAATGAACTTGTATCTCACGCGGATGACGTTTGTGCACATTCGGCTAAAATTGCCCGAGAACCCCATGATGGTGAAGCGTAAAACATCTAGTACATGTGTCTCCATTAAATACCTACAACCCAAAAGTATGTACACTACTGTCCTGTCGTGGCCAGTGCAGTAAACAATGTACAATTATGTATAAAAGGGATAAAAACTATACAACTTGGCAGCCTCAGTCGCTGCCCTCACTGTCGATGATGTCTTTTAACCTTGAGAAGACGTTTGATGAGGCCTCTTCTGTGACATCTTTTGGGACAGCCGAGGAAGACTCTTCCGCGGATTTTTCCGTCGTTCTTGCACTCCGCCTTGGCCTCCCTTTCATAAAACGTAATCGTAGGTTGAATCAGTGTAAGTACGGGCAAGTATTTACGCTTGACTTCCAAGGTGTACACTATGTCTAGGGCCTGACTTTTTCGGGTTTTATTTTTGGCCAAATTCGGGGGGGAAAATATCGGGTGATATTTTTCGTTTGAAAATTCGGGTGTATTCGGGTTAAATCCTGTTGCGGCATATTCTGTCATCAGGAATTTGGGTGTATTCAGGTGATTTTTTTTTGTTTAATAAAAATTTGTCTTAACATGGAACTAATGTTTAGCAATATTATCAAACTTTATTTTAATGCACGCTTATGAGTGTGCCACGCGACCCGGATGTTTTCGGGTAGATTCGAGTTAAACCCGAATTTTACAGATTTCGTTCGGGGGGTAAATATCGGGCGGATACGGGTTTAACCCTAAAAAAAGTCGGGCCCTATATATAATCTAATCATGGATGCATGTGATGACAGCGATAATGAATGAGGCCGGTCCAAACTATGCATTACTGCCAAGAACGATACTCTCAATTTCATAGAAAAATGATTGTCCCAAAGTTCATGAAAATTGTCACTTTTAGAGCACCTGTATTTATATACGAACGAAATTTCGTACTAGGTGTAGGACTTTGTGAATTTGATTGGACGTGAGAAGGATTACGTATTTTTTTATGTCAACACAAAAAACACACTGAGACACCTGCTATTCCTGCTACATAGGGAAGCAGGAGGTTTGTAGTGTTCTATGCCGTACGACTGACCTGCTGTTTCCACTATGTTGGCCTTGTCTAATGACTGCAGTTCCCTGTCTTGCTCCCGCTGTTCTTTCAACTTCCTGCAGTTCTTCAGAGTCGGCTTTCCTGAATTAGAAAGGAAAAAAAAAAATCTCGGTTTGCATCACCTCCGAGAGAACTGGTCTGGATCGAGACATCAACGGCCATTACCCGTCAACCCTGCGTCCGCAAGGACCTTCCGCAGCCTGCTGGCCTTCTCCGCGTCACCTTCTGCGTCTGCAAACAGCTGCACGTATTTCACACGAAGGCCCGCTGCATTGACGCACTTTTTTAACTGCGCCACGGTGGGATCTTCATCGGTCGTTTTGGGGACGGCCTGCATAGCAAAAACGGAAGTCAAATAAGGTAACATTTTCTCGAGTTTGAGGGGAGAGAGAGACGAGCCATTTTGCTGAGTTAATGTAGCCTTCTTCACGAAACCTACAAAAAATTATTTGTTCTTGTTTCTAGAAATGCCAATTCGACAGCGGATGGACACACACACACCATGGGTGCTGTGTGTGTGTGTTGATGCTCTCTCTGTTTGGCATTAGAAACAAGAACGTGGTTAGCAAAGTGTTTTAGATGATTTCTTCTTACCTTTTGTTTTTCTTTTTTTGCTTGAGGCTTCCTTGCTTTTGGCCTCTTCCTTTTGTTATTTCCGGACAGCTTATCTTCCAAGTCCGACAAGGACGGAGCGTTTTCCTCCGCCTTCTGTATCTGGGCCCGATTCCGGATCTGAGACAGAGGCTCGTCGTCGCTCGAGCTGAAAATGTCGTCGATGGAGGTTTTCTTCTTGAGCTTTCGGATGCGTCTCCGTTTCTGCGGCGGACTCTCTCCGCCGGACTCCTCGCTCTTAGGCCGGACCATGACCCAACTGCCGGACTTTGTTTTTGTCAGCTTCAGCGTGAACAGCGGCATGTCGTCGACAGATTTGTGGTTTTTGCTGTTGCTCTCTTGTGGCGGGGAGGGTGACTCTGGTGAAGCGGTGGTGAAAACTGATTTTTCTTTCTTGATACAGCTGACACCTGCAAGGGAACAATACATTGTGGATGTTCTCAAGACCCATTTTTACCCATTATGACAAATCATTTCTCCCGAAATTACGGTATATATATATATATATATTGTGTGTTGTCAGGGTGTCTACCAACCTCGGGAAACCTGGAAAACAGGGAATTATCGGGGAATTATCGGGGAATTTTGATGTGACTGGAAAAGTGAGGGGGATTGTCAGGGAATTTGCCAAAACAGCAGCTGGAGTCAGTGGCTCAGTGTTGTTTTGGTCAGGGAATTCGCTTGGAATAGTCGGTGAAAACCTGGAATAGTCGGGGAATTTGAACGCTACAGTTTAGTAGACACCCTGGTTATAGAAATTAAACAGCAGTACAACTCTCCATGCCAGAAGTGTTCTACAATTCTGCGCAATCACGTCACTTTGTGGTGATGTCGGTCTCTCTAATGAGTTAAAACAGCTGCTATAGTACCAACATTATTCTACATTTATCGCTTTCTTTTCTCTTCCAGGGCTGCATTATGTTCAGAAACAATGTGAAACGTGTGTGCACGTGGAAGTGATATGCTTCATATTGTGTGTTTCTGTGAATGTACAGAGCATAATTATTTTCTATACCCACCCTCTTTTTTACTTGTGTCCTCAATGGCAGCATGTTTTGGCAATTGTGACGGCTTTTCTTTCGTCTTTTTCTCTCCCCCCTCCTCCTCCTCCTCTTCTTTAGTTCCGTTGCTTGCCCCCTCGATACCTTCAGAGTCCGACGGCTGTTTTGGCGAAGCGGCCGGCGATTCCGCTATCATCAACCTTCCCTCGGAATCGGAATCCGACGTCGGTTCCGTCGGTTGTGTTGCTTCCTTCTGCGGTTCAGGAGTCGCTGTCGTCGTCGTGGCAACCAGGAGCGCTTTGGTGGGTTTCCGCCGTACCGGAACGCCGAGTGTTTCCTTGACCGCGCGGATGACGTCGTCGTCGTCCTCTTCGCTGCTGGAGGGAGTGAGGGGTCTGGAACGGCGCTGATTGTTCCGTTTCACGGGCGAATCTGCGCTGTTTGCTGGAGAGCAGTTGCCGTTGTGGGGAGGAGTGTGTCCCATTTCGTTCTGCTTGTCGGCGCCATTAGAGTCGCTTCCGTTCAATAGCTATCAACGATGTCCATAAAGAGATGTTATATTACGGTTCATAATTTTTAAAAATATTTTTTAGCAAGGAATAAAGTACCGCTTCTGACTGGGGATATAATTTTTTTCTCATAGATTTTTGGAGCTGCCCAGAATTTTAACAGAAATAGAAACAACTCACGTATTCTTACTGGATGATTTTAGATGTGCTTGAAGCACGTTAACAGACGGAAACATTATCACTGTGCATAAAGCTAAATTGCCCCTTGATTGTCACAAAAAACATTATATTTACGTAAAAGTTAGCGCCTAGGTGTATGTATATGCATATATCTGTCACAGTCTGTGTCTTTCATTGTTTAGTAACTACAAAATCCTTACTTAATCTCTCAGTAACTGAGAAAGGTAGTCAGCAGCTGACAAGTCAAAAACAGAAATGTTACAAGGGAATGCACACTTGATTTTAATTGGGCACATCTGAAACCGATGGCATTCTGACTAACCTCTTCATTGTCAGTGGCCTCGACGTTTTCGAACTCTTTGACGACTGTCGTGACAATTGATGCAAACACCTCACGATTTTCTGAAGACAGGTGCTTGATCTTAATTTCTTTCGTGTACATGTTGCGCAGCTGCCTGATTGTGAGCACACTATGTAGAGAACAAATTTTTTTTTTTTAAATGATGTCATAGCTTGTAATACAATGTACAATAGAAGAGCAGAGGTCCACAGAGCACCGTGCCCTAGTAGGGTCATTTTTTCAGAGTTATATTACTGTGATTAGAGGTTTTAATGGAATGAAATTCTGTCATCACTACTCTGTAGTGACTTCAGTAGTGAATTCCCCACTCACTGCGGTGCACACTGTGGCCACTCAGTATTGCTCTCTAGCTATCAGAGCAGAACATTGGTACCATGACATTTAGCAGGATTAATTTTAAGTAATACAAATACAACATTAATATAAGATAATTGTACAGTGTAAAGTAAGTTCTGACTAGCTATAATTGCAGAACTGTCGAACGATATTGGCATGCCAACTTAATACTCGGCACTACCTTGAGACAGCAAACATTTGCTTGCTGTGCATTATTATTATTTTTTTTTTTACCCGTTCTACTACGTGGCCGCTTTGTTACCCGTATGAAAGTTCGTCTGCTGTTAAAATACATCCGCGACAAACATTACGAACACTTTAATGAACACTGCATGACAGAAATGGCATGAAATGTATTCGCGTGATCTGTCATCTTAACTGGAGCACGGGTGAACGGGTATTCTGCAGGCTACGTCAAATTTGTAAATCTCTGCTATAATAGTTAAAAACTACAGAATCGATGGGAAGGTTCTGCTGAAATACAATCAGTGCTACAATGTTACATTTTTTTCCCTCTGCATCTATACGCGTATATACGGAAAAAAAGGTAATTAGTAGCTAACAGCAGCTTCAAGTATCTACGCGACATCTAAATATGAACATCGTAAAAATGTATTTCAGGAGCAAGAAAAGCTACGATTGTGTAGTGTAGTAATAAGCAGTTATGTTCTAAGAATTATAATTGGATAATCGTACCCATAGTCGCGTCTTTCGTTAAAAATACGACGTACAAACTCTAACATACTACTCGCGCTGACGGCCGCCATGACTGATTCCCGCCAGAGTTTCCCCATCGGTATCTATTGTTTACTAAGTTATTCTTATTATGCTTCGCACTCGTAACCTTTTGTTGTATACTGTGATTTATAAGCGAGACCTCACGAACACTCGTGCTTTCTAAAATATTTCTTAATTAGTTCCCCTTTCTACGTGGAGATGGCGACAGCAGTCTCTAGAGCGCCATGGCGATCCACTTGTGTGATTGTGTTGGACGTGGTTAAACATGGGCCTGTGGGTAAGTTATTGCCTGTTTACGAAGAATATACGTTATTAAGGCAAGAAAATGAACGGAGATAACCTCACACGTTCACCATCGGCCTTACATAGGCAGCACTGACATTTCTGCTTCACTTTAGGCCTACTCAAACTCGAGACCCCATAACCCCGCACCAAGCTGTGTGAATATTTCCTCGAGGCTGCCTCTGCCTCGTTCCTGAAGATCATAGCAAGGACGCCACAGTACCAGGTGCTCAAGTCTGTGACATCGAAAACGTTATGTACGATCCAGAGTCGCCAACGGGGTAAGTGGGAACCGGAGATTGCATGGACGTCTCTTTTTTCCTATTTTTGTGTTTCAAACACTAGTCGTCCTCCAGGCGCGAAAATGGCGGCAGCGATTTCGCCCCCCCATCACATAATCGTTTTTGCTCTTGAACAGCTGGGCATTTGAACGTCGATCTACGTATCAACACCTCAGAGTCGTCTTTGATCGAAACTCTACCGCAGCTCGAACATCAGCAGGCGTAGCCCGTACCGTCGTTACGTCCGAAACCCATCGCTCGACGAAGTCAACTTTCCGGCCGCTACCCAACTTGCTCGCTGAAGTAGCTTAGTGCGAGAATGGCGTTAACGTGAATATCCACAGAGGCGCCAGGAGGGAACAAGTACGGTTCGAATCAGCCAGGATGCAGAACAACGCCCGATTAGTCAATGGCGAAGGATCTCTCTGAGCGGTTCGGGAAGCCGAGCCATTTTTAAATACAGCCTCGCACTTGTTCGTAATGTTCGGTTTCACACGGAGCCCAGACGTCTGCGCTCTGATTGCGGGGTCGGTGTTGTACTTCGACGACAATATACGACGTTGTAGAGGCTTGTTTGGAAAGGTAGGTGGTTTTGACCAGCGGTCGATTTGGTGAAGAGAGAATTGTGCGAAGTGGCGTCCATACCGGTCGCGGTTTGCCTCTATTGGATTTCGTGGCTGTCGTCTGCCGTTTTAATGGCGTGCCGAGGTACTCCCGTCGTGAAAACTGCGGTCTCTCGTTTTACTGATATTGGAAGTGTGCGATTCGATGTTTAGCAGTGCGCGTGCGGTGTGCCTTTGCAGGGTAAGATTCGGTTGGCTGCGTGGATCGCTTTGGGCAGGAAGGGAAGTCCGCGTTGTGAAGGCGCATCGCTTATCTCGCGGCTTGTGTCTGCGTACATCCTAGCAGGACTGTAGCCTGGTTTGTAGTTTCCCTTGTCGAGGGTGGGGTACTGATACGCGCGTGGTGCTATTTGGCTATTCTTTGTAAATATTGGGCCTATGCCTTGAGAGAAGTCACCCACTGGAATGCATACCTGCGTTGCATTGCAGTAGGATAGGGAATGCTTCACTGTGTAACTGACCTGTAAGCAGTGGGGATGTGATGGTTGCCTGAGGTGATGCAAGCTTCTTTGATTATTTGGCTCACAAGCGTATTTCCCAACCCACTTTCTTTTTTGGACGTTTACATTTCTTAACTGGATTACATTATATTCACCAGCAGATATTGTGTGATAGCGGACAACACATACGTACTTTGCTTTCGTTTTGCTTCCACAAAATATTTGTTTATATGGGGTTACTAAGCCCGACAAATGGCAGGATGGTCAGTTCACAGTGTCTGGTGGTTCGTATGTATTTGTACTTTAGTACGTACTTGCGCTGTGGAATGACAGGAATGCACATTATTGTTTATGAGCAGAGAGGAGGGCAGCAAAGGAGAGTCAATAAAAGGCATATTTAGTTACAGCACAGCCTTGATATCCTGTGTCAGCTGTAAGGTGCAGGAAACAAGCATTACTGAGAACGTGGAAGGACGTGTGTGTGTATCTGGAAAGTTGATCAATACCGAAGAATTAGATTATGCTCTCGTTCATTTTAAGGGGGCTACGTCATATATCGGGTTTGTGTTGTGTTGTGTTGTGGCATGCTATTGTTTTGCAGGTTCTTTCTTCTTCTTTTTATTTTTTATTATTATTATTTTTTTTTACCGATGGCATTTTCCAAATATTGTTCGTGCAAATACTACACTAGGTCGCCTACAGGCAACACTTTCAAGCTCCAAACAAGAAATTGCATTTTGTGAAGAAACGCTTCTAAGAAAAGATAAACGTGGCAGAAAACTGCAGATGGTGTTGAGAGAAAGTATCACTGCTGCATCCTTCCTCTTAGGAGGAAAGGTCTGTGTCCGAAATAATCCCAGAATGTTCAAAATGCCTGCAGTGCCACGTAGTCCTAATGTCTGTAGTTGGAATCCAGTGTTGTTTGCATATTCCAGTTTTCTTCTATCATATTTCAGTGAACTAATTACCATGTTGCTGTTTCACGAGCGAATGACATAAATGATAGATTGTGTAGCGTTGTGTTGCATTAGCACCTTCATAATGATTTGGCTCCAGTTGAAGTATGTTCAGTTGCCTGCCTGTACGCTTACAAGCGTTGCCCTTTCAGATCTCCAGGCACACCAGAACATGAGGTCGACGAGACTAGGTTCGAGAAGGAAACGTCTGGCAAAGACTGCGCTGGGGAGCACAATGCCAAGTGAGTACGTAATTTCATGTACAATTGAAGAGCGTACCACTTAAACAACAACAACAGCTTTATTTTAAGGATGGTGATTGGGGAGTTTTGTCACCAGGGGTATAATGATAATTAATTTTGTATATTGGGTACCGTATCATCTAATAGTATTGCTGTACAGTTTTTGTTTTAGTTTGGGGAACTGGCAGTTTGAAGGAAAACACAGGTTCTTCGGGCGAGCATTGTTTCGCTTTTGTACCGGGAGGGTGGAGGTTTCTGGGCGATCTAAGTTGCTGCAACACGTTTAGTTTGTATGTATATATCCGTATATCCGTGCAATTGTAAATTTCACAGGGAAAAAACAAAAAATACCGGCGGCGTCCACGTCCGTTCTTGGGTATGTAAACAGTCTATTTCTCTTAGCGTTAACTAGCCAAGATGTACCCCGAACAGACCTGTTTTTGCTTGCTCGGGGTTTGGCATGTGCTTTGGGAAGTGCGCCCAGCTGTAGTCTGTGCCTGACGTCTTGCTTGCTTGATGATGGTTGTCTTCTGCTGAAAGGAAAGAGAGTTTCTGGCAAGATCGGACACTAAGGGGTCCCATTCAGTTCTGTTTCATTTAACGCACATGCTGTGCGGGTGACATAGTACTACAGTGTTGTTCAAAATTCCAATTTAATTACAAATGATCGTACAAGAAAATACGGACTTATATGCAGTCGTATAACATCGTATAACAACATAATCGTTAACTGTAATGATATAAATTAGTGCACAGTGACTCTTTAATTACATGTTGAAGGAAAGAGAGGAACCAAAAAACAGAGATGAAGTATTACTCTCCAAAGGGAGCTCATTACAAGTTAAGTTACTGTGTAAAAAAATGTGACTATTTCAAAAAATGAACTTCAATTGAATGGTGGTTTAATGAATGAACTTGAAGTTGAACTTTCCGTCATAATATGCACTCTGTAGTTCTTGACCTTTGTGTAATTAGTTCAGAGATCACAATGGGCGGTGACGCCATATTGCTCAGTCACGACAACGTCTAGCGGCTCCGGCTCTTTGGGCTGTGAACAGCTTTGCTGTGCCATTGCATTCCAATGTTTTTGCTTTGTTGTTTTCTAATTTTCGTACTTCCTTAACACCCCGTTCAAGCTTTTTCTGGTTCATATTTGATATGGCTGTTTGTTTACTGTTAATGTAACTGATAACTTCCGCCAAAGTTGCTTTGCGCAGACCAAATTGCATGTCCGAGTCTTCAAGCCTTGGGACTGTTTATGTACTGCAACTATCGCCCAGTTAGTTAGGGCAATTTAATAGGAAATTAATGCTTTATTAACCCCTTGACCACAAGGAGACCCTGGGAAGGGGTCCCTTAAGGAAGCACAAAATGCTCTCAAGTCTGTGCCCATTTTTTAAACCGTGCTTTTAACCCGCCTATGAAAATTAACCATGCAAAGTGATTTATTTGACAGGTGCATAAATATATAATAAATATATAAAAAATAATAAATAGCCAAATTCGATTTTTTAAATTGCGACCGTGCGCAACGGTGGCAATGCCCGGAATAGCCGCCCAGGGTTGCTCGGACGCTATTGCTGTGTAGCCTGTTGGTTGATTTAAAGAAAGAAAGAAAGAGAAAACAAAAACAGAAAAAACGAAAGCAGAAAGTGCTGACACTGATTGGACGTTCACAGTGGTCACGGAAGTCATTACGGTCACCTTTATGACCGTAATGACTTCCGACCGTAAAGACGTTGGGTACAGAAATTTCTTGGGTTAGTCGTCAACTCACCTCCTCTCATGACGCGTCAGAAACAAAGTATGTGAGATGTCTTTCCGCGCTCATTTAGAGTAACGAGAATAACGCATTCAGAATGAGCAAAACTAATAGAAGGACCGACGTCTCATTTGCTCCTCGAACTAGCAGTCGAATGCGCATACTAGTGGAGTGCATTTTCATCACTTTTTTTTATGTGGCATAGTGCTTTCTGATTCTGGCTGATATAGGGATTCAGGATTTTTCTTTTTCTTCATCCGGCAACCCTGGAGTAACCCTGGATTTTTTAAAAAAACAATTCCAGTGTCTCGGGTTTCGAGTGGAATAATGCAAAGTTATTGTTGGTGCAGGTTTGAACGATCCGCAGTTCTTTGTCCATAGGTGCCTCTGAAGCACCTCAATAGCTTATGTATGTTTCTGTCCTTGTGCGGGGAAATCAGGCGGCTTCGATTATTGACGTTAAAAGTTTGTGTTAAAGCTTCGTGCATTGCTTTGCACTTTTGAGCAGTGTAGTCGACGCTGAACAGCATGTGTGGCGTTGTGCTCGCGAACAACAGAGGAATGAAGAAACAAAGGCTGGTTGTCGGTATAACTTCTACTACGAACAGACACAAATGAAATAGTTACTTCCGGTAGAAGTCAGGTGATTCAACGAGCGTGTGGTTTTACTTATTGCATCCCGAAAATAAACGGGGGCTAACCGCAGGTGACGTAGCAAAATACTGAAAACTTTTGGGCCCTCTATGAAAGGTCTACGCACAGGTCTCCTTTAGTGTAACACGAAGCGCTCAGTTGGCAAATGAACCATCTGGTGTTTCAACAGCTAGCTTTTTCTTCGAAGTGGAATTGTTCTGGAATTATTCACAGCACTAGTCTTCTGTGTGAAAAGCTCCCGTTAATTCATTTCCTGTTGCTTGTCAGATTTTGATGCTTCGATGATTCAGTTTTGTAAGTCGAAGCTTGATTTCATCCGGTATTAAATAAATGTAATGGCGTTGCATGTGAGAACTGCACATAAAAAACTACGTCTTTCATTTGAGGAGAACATAAAAAGTGCTAAGTTCGGGTAGTTGGTGTGACATTACTAGTTTAGGCTGCTTCTGTAAAGCTGTTTCTGTTGTCGTGTCTCCTACTTTGTCCGACGTCCCCCTTGGCAGCCTAAACTAGTAATTAACGTAAAAAAACACCTCGTCAGTCTTCATAAAAAGTGTCGCATAGTAAAACCACGAATTACTAGATTATAACGACCATGTCATAATCTCCAACCGATATGAGGAGCACGATCCGCTAGGAGCGCTACAGATCGTCCAGCGAGATCTACATCATGATTGGACAATGGAAATTTGAATTTTGAACGCGCAGAAGTGGGCGTACGACTACCGTAGCAGACGACAGCAACAGATCCTATGGAAATGTGTAGAATGATGATGATAATCTACTTTAGAAAGAAGCGACTCTCATGGGGCATCCACCTCTTGTACAACTATACTAAGGTAAGCTGAAGTACAAAGTATTGTAGAAATTGAGGAAGTAATAACTGAGCCGATGAGTAGCGCCACCTCTAGCCTCCTAATGCGGTGCTGGGAAGGGGTGCCTATGACATGGTCGCTATAATCCAATAGGTTGTGAGTAAAACACAACGGAAAGCATTAGGTTACGACTGATGCTTTGATTGATGTATACGAGGGTTGATCAAAAAGTTCCCGGACCGATTTTATTGCTGACCGACAGAAGGTGCAGTGGCCCCATCTGGGAGGTGTGGCCCTGACCAATCAGCGTGCCGCATGATGTCATCCATTCTACTCTGGGACCAGAGTTATTAGCAATTTTCTGGTCACAGGCAGGACCTCGTATACGATTTAATCATGAACATCAAACATGAGCAGAGAGCAAACGTCAAGTTTTGTGTCAAACTTGAGAAATCTCCAACGGAGACGTTTGAGGTGATTTGGCAGGCCTATGGCGATGAATCGGTGAGCTGGACGGTGTGTTTGGAGTGGCACACACATTTTAGAAGTGCTGGGACAACGATGAACTGTCAGGAAGGCCATCCGCAAGCAGCACGGCGGAAACTGTGGAGAAAATCAATGGTCTGTGGATGAGGATCGCTGGATCACGCTAAGAGATGTAGCTGACATGGCCGATGTGTCGTTTGGAACCGCTCAGGCGATCCTCACGTGCAGCCTGAACATGTGTTGCTTGGCTGCCAAGTTCAAAGTGCCGTGTCGAAGTCTGCCAAGACCTCCTCCAGGACGCACGGGATGACCCAAGCTTCATGTCAAGGATCATTACTGGTGACGAGAGTTGGGTCTACGAGTACGACCCCGAGACCAAACGGCAGTCATCGGAGTGGAGAAGTACACGATCTCCAAGACCGAAAAAGGCGAGGCAGGTCAGAAGTGCAACTAAAAGCATGCTGTGTCGTTTTCTCCGGCATTGGCGTTATTGTGCACCAAGAATTCATCCCTGCTGGCCACACTGTGAACTGTACTGCGAAATTTTTGAGTCGCCTAAGGGGGGACGTGAGACGAAAACGTCCAGAACTGTGGCGTGAATGAAATTGGGTGCTCCACCATGACAATGCTCCCTCACACTCTCCATTGAAAACGTTGGAGTTCCTTGCACGTAACGGCATGATCGTCTATCCCCATCCCTCATATTTGCCGGACTTGGACCCCTGCATTGGGATTGGGTGAGAGGCAATAGCAGAAGTCGAAAGAGAGAAGCGTTATGAGCAGAGAAATCGCTCATTATACAAAAAATACGTTTTTGTTCTGTTTGGACTGTTTGTGTTACACTGCACGTAGAAAATAAGACTTAGAAAGAAGTGAAAGTAGTGCCGCAACCGCGGCAGAGTTGCACTCGTTCCATATTTCTTTGAGGGACCCCCGAGGGCTTGCCGAAACTTCTCCACGAAACACTTTCTGCGGTAACATACCGGCAAACCACAGCTGGTATAGCCTTTCAACCGACATCCAGCACAAGCAACAAATAACTGGCTGGGTGGCAAACCTAATGGGAAGTGATGTTCAAAACATTGCATGGAATTTGTGGAAGATCAAATTCCAAAAATGTCAGCGGGAAATTCATTGGTAGGGTAGGGACTTGAATATTCTATGAATTTGAGATCTGTAAGTACCAAGGAAAAGATAGTGAAGTAGGGGAGGGGATTCGCCAAGTCCTTATCTCTGGAACCATTCCCACGGCAGACGCCACTTGACACAAATTCCAAACTGTGGGTTGTGAGCGAAAGCACCCTCCATAAATTTTTCGTTTTGGACTGCGGCAACTGCTCGGAGCCTTTCACGGAACCAGTAAATGTGGGATGTTGACGTTGCTCGTTGACGTGTAGAGTACGTCCTAAGTATAGCCGTGCTGTGTCGGCACCGGATGAATTTTCGGCGGAAAATGAAACCTCGCGGTTGCTCACAATGCTGATGCTACATCATACTGATCCGATTGCATCATGCCAGGGGATTGGGCCGGGCCTCCAAAGTTGCAGAGCACTGCTCGTGGCAGGTTTTTGAGGGTGTGTTTGTAAATTAAACTGTGCAGTGACAAGTGTTGAGCAAAAATATTTTGCGTGGTGACTCCCGATATATTGCTGGATGAACGAAGCAAGGTTTCGAGAATTGCGAAGTGTAATTTTATTGCTCCTTTTTATTTATTTATTTATTTACTCGTTCAGGGGTACAAAGTTTGGGGTAGTTTGTACAGAAAGATGTCCCGTAGTTAATGCTAGTTCTGGGACCTCAAGTTATTATCTTATTTTGTTAGCAGCTGTACAGTATATGGTAAATGTATATGTTAGGTAGGTCAAACGTAAAAAAAAAAGTACGGTGTAATACATATTAACGTGCAGTATATACAATAGGAATAGTTAAATTATTACACTAGAAATATACTGTATACATAGTCATATATGTGGCTCCCATATGCATATCGCTCATAAATATATATATATACATATATACACAAACAGGTCAGCAGAAAACAAAAAATAAATGTCCTTTGTCGTATATAATGTCCTTTAAAGGACATTTTGCGTCAACTTATGTCGACCAGCTCATGTGGCATAGTGGTTAGGATGATCACCTTCCACACCAAGACTGAGAGGTGATGTGAGTTCGAATCCTGGCGTAGCATATGCTGTCTGAGGTTGTCCCCGGGTTTTCCAGCGGACTTTAAGTAGAATGTCGGCACAGTTCCCCCTGAAGTCGGCCCAGGACGCATACTAACCCCCCCCCCCCCCCTTGTCCCTCCGCTGCTTCCTGCTGTCCCCTCTCCATCTCTCCACATCTATTAAAGACGTAAATTAAAAGATCTCAGTTTGGTTTACCTGGGATACTTATTTTTGATGTTACAAAGGACAGCTTCACACAATTTGCTGATAAGATACCCTTTTGCCTGGTTTTCGATCGTGTCTCTATTAATTGTGCAGCGACAGACACCACTCAGCAAAAATATTTTGATGAATGAAACGGGGTTTGCTGCCGTGCTAAGTGTCTACATCCTAATGTGGATGGACATCTCAGAATTGAGAGCGATATTTGAGCAGTGAGCATTTTGTGTGAATTTCATCAGGTTGCTGTGGAAACCTTGTTTGCAGATTATGAATGTCAAAAGTGGGGCAGAAGTGTCCGAAGAACATAATTCGTGCAAATCTACACATTCCCCCAATGCGCTTTATTCGTTAGAATTTAATATCGAAAATGTGTTTCGGTTTTAATTATTCCTTCCGAGGTGGTGCGATCGAGAAAGTTCGGCATTTTGAGTATTTGAGTGTATTCATATCAGGTGACCTCTCCTGGAAATACCACATTGAACAAGTTTGTTGTAGAGCTTCGCGCACATTAGGTTTTTGAAACACAGTTTATACGTGTCACCAGCAGAAATAAAATTATTAGCCTATAATATGTTAGTACGCACTAGTTATGAGTATGCCTCAATGATCCGGAACCCACACGAAAGGTACCTTGTAGACAAACTTGAGCTTATACAGAATAAGACAGTTAGGTTTCTGGTATTCCTTTGTTAGCAAGATGCGAAATCTCAAGGCTTGTTTTGATGTTTAGGCTGTACTACTCTCATTCGCATGTTGTTCCGGCTCATTTTCTGTCTCACTATCTTGACCACCCACATAAACTGCAACGCACACACAGCCACACTAATGGTCATAAGTCTTCCACATTACAATTAGGAATTTCTGAAATAGGAATAGTCTTCCTGTTGAAATTGCTTCAATATCTGATATGTCTCAGGTTCAGGCTGCCTGTGAGCAGATTCCATGACTGAATTGCTTTGTGTTGTTGTACTGTATATCCCCCCTTATATAATGGCCCATGGGGCCTTTAAGGTATATTAAACGAAATGAAATGAAATAAAATATCAGGTACCTATACAGTAGGCACAGAATACATATATACGACAATGACAATGTCACTTTTGCTTTTAAATGCAGTAATGATTAACTTCCTTTTCTGTTTTCACAAGTCCTCGGGCTTAGGCGGGCCCGCTAATGTTATGTATCTAATGTGATACGAATGAATAAATAACAATGAAATGTTCACAGCATAGATTAACATGAGCGCACAGAGATATTCGCATAAACGCTCGTTCAAATGGCCATAACTTTTTATTATGCCAGGTGCCGAGAGATAAACTTCAGCTTCTTATACCCCTAATTTAATGCATGCATATATTGCAGAAATGCAATTTGGCAGAGGTTTGCTTTAGTAGTGGTGTTACCTTGTGTCTTGGCTAGGACGAGCCAAATTTCTGCGTAACAGCTGTGTCTATGGGCAAGATTGCTTGAAAAGCATCAGCTGCAGCATTGCCAATCATATATTTGGGCTACCAAGAGTGATGACATTATCTGCTAAATCTCCTCCTGCATTATCACTGGCCACTGATATTTTTCGTGATAGACTAATATAAAATTGTTGAAGAAACTATTTATTTACCCTCAGTGCTATGAGGGCAATGCAGAGGGACGTGGTTAACATTTGACAATAGGATGTTAATATAAGCAGCATACAAAAATGTTTACTAATTAAGTACAGACTTTATACAGACCCCTTTTGGGACCTTCAGTGGACACCTTTTAGAGAAAAATATGCCACCGAAGCGGGTCATTTGTTGCAGTAATTAATTGGCTTCAGTTTACATATTTTTGTCGCGGCTGGTCGCGGCGAAGCTCAAAAGGACGTAATTCATTGGTGGACAAGGGAGTGGAAGAACGTCCTTCTGCGCTTCACCGCGACCAGCCGCGACAAAAATATGTATACCGAAACCAATTAATTACTGTAGCAAATGACCCACTTCGGTGGCAGATTTTTCTCTAAAAGCTGTCCACTGAAGGTCCCTAAAGGTGTAGTACCCATTTTAATGCCGACAGCGCTCTGCTTTAGAAGTTACGTTTTTTCACGAAACTTGAATTTGAATAATGAATGCCTCCCACTCATTCACACGGTGCACCGCTTGTAGGTGGTATCAGACAGATACTTCTAAAAAAGAAAGTTCTTCAGTTGGTGCACCCGTTTGTGAATTATTCAGCCCGGGGATTTAACTGAAACACCCGGTATTATGCCCTGTCTGGCCTATGTACACCTTACTCATTTTAGGTTGGAAAGAGGGTATTCCAAATCGCAACACTCATGTTAAAGCAGCAAACATGCCAAGTTGGACAACTGTGACGTGTAAATCTACACGGTTTGGCAGCAGCAAGCTTGTATCTGTGTGCATCTGTGGGCTGTTGAATGGAGTGTACGTGACCGGAATAACACGCCTGACAAGGCTTCATCATTATCTCTACAAGTTCTGGCACACTTGTGTGATAGGACTGAATTCGATACCTGCCCTTATCTGCATATTGATATTGCCGCTTCATTGCTTGCATTGTTTGCGTGGATGAACCAGACTTGTGACTGATCACAGGATATCCTGAAAATGTAACTAGGTCACGCTTGCTTCGAGCTGAACGGTTCGTCCGGCAGTTACTCGCTACATATTACTTGAGTTGCAAGAGTGTTACATAGAGCAGTGGGCAAGGCTTGCAGCTATGTTTATCTACATTTATCTACGTTTATCCATAATGAAGTCTCGCATATTGTTAAAATTTAGCTCTTTACTTCATTGATACCTTTGGGTGGCTTAAAGGAGCAACGAGGTGCCGTTTAACATCGCTCAAAATCCTGCCTCGTCTGTCAAGCATGTCCACCCAGTGTCGCCATGCAAAATATTTTTGCTCCACGGTGCGTTTACAATTTATTTATTTTTTACTTTTTTTTCTAATTATTTTTACAATTTTACTGCAATTTACAAAAAGAATTACTAGCCTGTTCTGGTTTGACATGAGGGTGTGAAGACACCAGATACAGTTGGGCAACCCACTGTCCAGCTGGATCAAGGCTGGATGAAAAAAACGCCACCCTATTCTCGTCAAAGTAATCGACCTCGATTACTTTGTATCTCACCTGTCATTGGTCATCACACCTTCGTGGTCACGCCTTCTTCACGTAGCGACCAATGACAGGCAAAGACACAAAGTAATCTAGGTCGATTACTTTGGCGAGAATAGGGCCCCTGGTAGGTCCCTTATGCTAGGAAGGCTCCACAACAACGTGCTTGATTGCCATGCTTTGACCAGAAGAATGCAATATGTGCATAGTCTATCGAAGAAAGCTGTCGAGAAATTACCAAGCAATTTCGTTATCAGCATTGCTCGAAACTGTGCTTTGCGGTGTCTATCAAGAGCCACCATGCAAAATATTTTGCTGAATGTGTGCTTATCACCGTGCAGTTTAGTTCACGAAAACACACTGAAAAAAATTCGCCAGGAGTAATGAGGTGTGCCCTTGGAGCCACTGCACAATCTTCTTGTGTGACCAAAAGAGCAAATCAGCCTAGCGAGCCGCCGTGAATCCTCACTTGCCACTGAAAATTCATCTGCTACGGGCGTAGAGCAGCGCTACGTGTGTAGTCTTTACGTCACTGAGTGACATCAAGAGCACTCATTCACTTTATGGGGCCCTTTGAATGTGTGGAGAGGTTTCTAGCGTTTGTGCAGATGAGATACTTCTTATGTGGGCTACAGTGCAGCTATGATCATAGTACTGAAGCACTGATGAAGCACCGATACAAATGTATTATAACATCAATTATCATCAATCATGAAAATGATTATACGAAAGTGAGCAGTATACTCACGAGAAAATGTGCAGTGCCAGAATTCAATCATACTGATGTTTTAAATATATATAAAGTTTTATATATTGGCTATATTCCCTTTTATAGAAAACAAAATCAGGAAAAGTCTTTGCTACACAGGTATACAAACGAACAACACAAACCAAAAGATTGGAAATCACACGATATATCATA
Source organism: Ornithodoros turicata (assembly GCF_037126465.1). NCBI lineage: Eukaryota > Metazoa > Arthropoda > Arachnida > Ixodida > Argasidae > Ornithodoros > Ornithodoros turicata. The sequence goes on along the minus strand of NC_088203.1, from coordinate 102,362,352 downwards.
CATTTCTTGGATTTAACAAAAAGATTGGATGTCACAAATTTTCTTAGCTGCTCAGACGAACATATCCAGCAGACCCAGTCTTTGGCAATATAAAGTTAAATTAAGGGGTTATAACTACAAAACATCTGTACCCTTGCTAGCAATGGACACATATTTACATGAAAGATGAAAGTCACTGAAAAGGTTAGCCAGCTGTAGGGATCGAACCCACATCTTCTGGATTGTATCTGTTTGTATCTGTCCCTTCTATGTTGTTCCAGCCTCAGAACATCAGTTTATCTCTTGTTCAACATATTTACATTTCTTGCTGTTTCGAAATAGTGCAGGGTGAAAGAGTGCTGTGATGGCTTGCATATTTTTCCTGTGTTCAGTTATTGAAAGATCTCTCACACACATGCTGAAGAGAACTGAAAGTGAAAGAACAAACTGGAAGCACAGCACATCTAATGCAGGCATCTACTTTTGCAATTTTCTTTTCTCTGTTTTTATCTGCAAAGAAGAGATATAGAGAGGGTAACATTATTACTTTCATTTGCAATAATTGCATCGTTACTTCGAGAATAAGATAACTACCCGTACTAGTTTTAGGCGAGTTATGTATGTGTAGTTATGTACCACAGGTGCATTGTGTTGTGTCAGACCTATATTTCTTCAGTTATATTTATGTTTGCAGTAAATATGATCTGATGACTAGACGCTGTTGCAGCGAGTGTTTGTGCTGTGAACGCGACTGTTTTATTTAACTGGAAGCAAACCAAATAGTAAGACCCAAAAATAAAGGGTGGCACAATTTCGGACAAGGTGCAGCCAACTTTTTCCTCGAGCGGTAGGCACCTGCACGGCTGTAACCGCCTGCAGGGTCACCTTTCCTCTGTCAATGTGCATTTCCATTCGTGTGTTCTTTAACCATTTTTTTTTTAGAAGAAAAAGAAGGACCTTTCACTTTTTTAGACGACGCGTGCCCACTTTGTAACGCCGACCGTCTAACCGCAACCGGTCGTAAAACGGCGAAGAAAAAAACGGACTCTCCTTATTTTGCAGAATGCTTCCCTGTCTAAATTGGAAAAAAGTCTTTGTCGGCTCCGGGCGCACGGGGGAGAAGAACGCTTGAGGCCTTGTCACTTTATTGGGATGGGAGAGAAATTGGCGACGGAAGATTGTTTGACTCTCGCGACTTCGAGTCGCGCGCGTCTTTTTACAGCCGCTGTTAATTTTTTGCTGTTTTTAATTCGTTTCTTGGGGCTGTGATGTTTTTTAAAGGACAAAGCAATCCGTCCCTGTGTGTCGTCTGCTGAGTTGCTGTTGTGGTAGCAATCGTGCGCGAAGCAAAGTAGTTCCTCTGAGGGCACCTTATATTTCGTAGGAATTTTACTTGCCATAGTGTTTTTTTCTTCTTCTTCTTTTGTTTCTAAAACGCAGTCGCAGTATTTCGTTCTTTATTTTTTTATCGTAATTTTCACGCGTGTAAAACTCTGCGCGGATGAGTACATTGGGGAAAGGGATGTTCTAGGGCCGCGACATTCGCGCGCGAGTTTCGTTCGCGCTGTTCCGCATTTCTCGTGCGTCGTTCGTAGGATGGGGACGTGGTTTTGATCGCATGTAGAAGTTCATTGTCTTGGACGTCGTGGGCTTTTCCAGCACGATGGGGTCGCTGGTGTACGCGACTCCGTTCGACTTTGGCGGGTTTTGCCCTGGCCCGTGTTACGGACCCGCGGCGTTTATCCTGGGACTTTCATCCGGGTGAGAAGAGTAATTTAGTCTGAAAGCGATATAATTTGCGTGGAGTCTGTCCACCAGCGTACAATTTAAATTTTTATTCAACATTGTTCTTGACTTTCCCAGTCATGAAGAAGGTAGATTTTACAGCGAAGTCGCGTCCGCTTGTTTCAGCCATGGAAGACGATTTCCATAACAGAGCCGCAAGACTGTGATATTTGTAAAGAAATCTGAGACTGTAGCAACAAACAGAGAGGAGTTTTAAAATCCTGTCCCTCTCTTTACGCTATATTATCCACTGTCTAAGTGAAAAATGTCATGTGACTGCTGTTACTCATTCTTTTTCTTTTTTTAACCTACAGGGAAGAAGATGAAGTGAGCAGCACCAAGAGTGAAGGCCAAACATCTGAAATCAGTTTCAAGGACCTTGAGTCCCTAGCTATGCCCGATGTGAAAGACAGTCCACAAGTGATCTCACCGTGCGAGACCCTTGTCGAAGTACCTCCTCAGGTGCTGGACGCTTTGAACGACAATGAACATGCACCGTCCGTGACTCCTTGTGGTGAGGTGGACGGATGTGGTGTTGGTGAAGTGACAGAGAATGACATCCCAGTGGAAGGCAAAGATTGTGAACTGTCTTGTGCGCAAGTGGTGATTGTGGCCGGGAGGACAGATGCAGACGATCAGAGCAGTCAGTCAACTGAGAACACCGCGGAAGAGGGAACACAGGACGAATCTAGCGTGGCGTCTGCAACGGACAGCCAGACTTCATCGTCTGAAAGTGAGTGCTGCAGTTTTTTTGACAGTTTTAAACGACACTTTTACCGCATGACGTGAGCACACTGCCTTCAGGAACTGTCATGCAAAATGTTTCGTTTGGGAAAGTGCAAATTTCTTGAGAAAATTAGTTTACAAGAATGCGCCCATGCTGCTCCTGGCGTGGGGTGACATCAAGTCTGTCAGCACTTTTGATTGACTGCCGAGAATTGAACCTCTGTATGGAATAAGGGGATAAGTCGACTTATCCCCTTTTTACTATTTTTTGCTGCAATGACATCTTCATAGCAGTATGTACCTGCCTTAGGAAATTTAGGACCGAATTGCAATTTAATGCCAATGAAAACCAAACTTCTCAAGAATTCCAGTTATTCTTCGAAACAGATCTTATAGAGTTTATGCACCGACGTCATCCCGCCAGAGGGCAGTAACTTCGGAAATGCGAAGGCGACGCCATGATGTACGTCCCTCGAGGTGTGGTTCTGGTTTTCGTTCCCTGCCATGTGCTTTTTAGAGGACTATTAACTTTGAAAACATGGAAATTACTTTCATCGTGGTACAAATAATATTCACGCAGCACAGTGACTCTGAAACACCAAATGTACTGTGAATGCGAAGTGGGTGAAGGCACAGACAGTCAACCTACGGACCTACATTACGGCGGCAAATCTGTTAGCGACAGTAGTGCTCTCCTGCGGATGACGTCATGCGAATAAACCCTATAGTAAATATTAGTAGCCTGTCTCAAATGTGTTATGTAGTACTATAGTATCATGTGATACCTGTCCCGTCCCACTGTTTTCTCGGCGTTAAGTTTCTAGAAGTGTTGAAAGTTAGTTAGTACGAAAAGTACGATGAGGTGATGACCCTTGTGTGTCATCACTAGAGCGCGGATTTTCATACAAATGCACGTTTTCTTTTTTTTTTTTTTTTCATATAGTTTTGTGTCAGGACGATGAAGAAATGCTTTTGGTTTTGCTTTGGGGCTGATTAGGACGGTTCTATGGTGCATATAAATGCATATTTGGCACGTTATGGCACATATTTTGGATGAAAATGCATGCATAGTGCATATTCTACCATATATTTTTGTATGGCCAGGTGCGAGAGCTTTAGTCGTCTTTCCTTTCATGTAAGGTTCTGCTGGTTTCAGGAAAGCTTTCGGTCCTCTTTCATGAAAATTCTGGTAGAATATTCTTCATGAATTTTTTTTTTTGGGGGGGGAGGGGGTTTCAGCTTCCACCTTACGTCTGATGTTGTATGTGTGTGTGGTTGATGGGCTGCATTAGCATTTTGATCTGTGGCGCAGTGCCGTGAGCAAAGCCTTCAACTGCATGACTGTTGCACAGGTCTTCTTTCTTGTGTGCTCCCAACTTAGGCGCCTTTATTTTACCGTGTGGTCCCTAATCAAACGCTCCAGTTTTCTCAAATGTGCATTTGATGCAATGCTGTCATACCAACGACAAGGAAAATACATTGCATATATGGTAAGAGGGAGAACAGACAAGTCGTAAGCACAGACTCAATAGATTTAATTCTGCCAGACGACTGCCGCTCATTCCATGTGCGTCATCCTTCTTCATTCTGCATAATAAGTATACCTAACAATATTCAGGTTTTTTACTCCATATTTCAACAATGTTTAGTGGATGGTTGCATGCACATTTCAGGAGTTTTTAGTGCATATTTATCTACGCTCTAGTCATCACAAAGCTAAGTTATGCATGATATTGCACACTGCTTCTTTCGTCGCAACAATGTTAAGTTCGCTCTGCGTTGGCGCTTGATGCGGGCGGAGCAAGCAAGGTGCAGCAGAGATCACCAGCCTTACACATGCTGTCCAAAAGCTAGAAGTAGGGGAGTCGTTCATAGGATTACATTTATCAACGGCTACTTTGATGCAACCGGTAATTTGAAGCACTCGTTACAGTGATTACCATTGCGTAATTGTTTTCACCGACCATGTAAGAAATGTACTGGCGTACGTTTATTGGTGCTTCTCGACAAATACTAAATTCGGAAACCTTATATATGTGCTGAATACGATGTGGCAGCATGGGAAGCATAGTATTTGATCATCAGGATACATCCTTCGCTCGCTCATCCCAATTCGAATAATGCAGAATGCAAACACGTGTAAACATTACACAACAGACTCCACAGCATAGCATCCGGAGGGACTTTTTTTTTCCCCCACAGTGGCATTGCAGTATTGTTTATTACTCATAGCCTTGGCCTGTTGATGCTACCTTGGGAGGAGGTGTGATTGTGGCTATCTAAAGTGTGTGGACTCAGCATAACGACGTGTTTCCTCAGAACTTTTGTGATCGTGTGAGATGTTCACATCTTGCCGAATCTAATTGTGTGCTGTATACACTTCAGATTCAGATTACCATATTTTAAACAGCACATAATTACTTTTCAGTAAAAAAGAAACAGCAGTACAAAGCCTCATGTGCAAGCCTACGTGTTTTATTGCAAGAATATTAGATAGAACTGAATCCCTGAGATCAGAAGATGTTATGAAATGACGCACATGCTTAGCAATTGAGTTCATTGCAAACGGTTTGGCCCTGTGTTTCACTCTGCATTTCGGCACATTCAGTAACATGGAAGAAAATGTCATCAAAAATTCTAGAAATTTGCAAGTACAGATTACTACCAACCTGGAACACCGGGAATTGTCAGGGAAGTTGCCGAAAAGCAGCAGAAGTCGGGGAAAATCGTAGACAAGTGCTGTGATGATGTGCAGTGAATCGCAAGTGCTGATGAGTAGTTGAGCGGCCAGGTGTCAGCAACATTGCCACGAGGAGCAGTCCGCCAATACGACAAGCTCGGTGGCGAAATAATAGGGCAGCTTCACTAATATTCGATGAATGATCTGTTTTATGAAGAATCAGGTATTAAAACTTAGTTTCTTTTGTTTTGGTCAGGACATAGTCAGTGAAAACCTGGAAAAGTCTGGGAATTTGGAGGCTACAATTTGGTAGACACCGTGAGAGTTTTTCTGTTTCAAGTAGTGCGGTGAGCTAAACCCTGAATGTGCTTGAAGAAAAGCCAGTTTTTTGAAAATGTCAACACAGGAAAGAAACGGGAAAGAGGAACGCTTGAAACACAAAGCCGTTTGTTCCACAGCTTACATATGGTCAGTTAAGGAGGTAAACACTGCACATCATGGATGTACGCAACACAGGGACGAAGGGGATCGTTCGAACAAAAATAAGACAGTACGACTGCAGTCATACTGCCTTTTGTTCTAACGCTCCTGTCTTCATCTCTGTGCTGCATACATCCATGATGAATATGTACCACCTACCTAGCTACATCCCGCTTTTTCTAAACATTACATGCAGTATTGTCAATACGTTTGCAATCCAGGGATTTCCCTACACCCCCCTGCGTTTTTGCAGCACCCCCCCTGAAATTTCTCAGGTGACCCCACCCAGCTCGGCCACCAACACGTTCCGGTAGAGAGTCCGGCGCAGAGAATTACATCATGTACTGTCAAACTTGGACTGTACGACCACAGTCATGCAGATGATCGTACCACCCATTTGTCCAAAATCATTTGAAAGTGACTGTTCAATGCATATATTGCGCGCATATACGAGCAAAAGTGCCTGAGGGCACGCAAACTCGATGTGGATCATCAAGAACCATTTGCGATTTGATTATGCATCTTAATGTTGAAATGCCGTTCACAATGAATCTGTATTCTAATGTACTGTGCTCTAACGTAATAACATGTACGAATAAAACCCAAGCAGATTTCCCCAGCAGTGAATTACTGGGGAAATCACTGTTGCAATCAAACGTACAACTCCCGCGTTTTTGGCAGGTACGTCAACGAAACGTCGACGAGGGCGAACTCAGAGGGTGACACCGTCCAAAGTTAAACCCGAGCAAGACGCTCCTGTGACAACGGAAGAGGTGGGGGAAAACAATGGACCAACTACACGGAGGAGGAGCAATAGGCTGCGCTCAAACGAGAAGAAGCCCGAGACACCCGTGAAAGTGAGGACGCCAAAGGGAAAGAAGGGGAAGAAGAAGAAAGATGAAGAAGAGGAGCAAGGGGAAGAAAAGGGAGAGGCTCCCAAAGAGGAAAAGGAGGAAGTGAAAGAGAATGAGCAGGTTGAGTCTGTGGTGATGACGGTGGTGAATGTGGAAGATGAGGTTCAACTGAAGGAAGAGGTCGAGACCAAGGTAGAAGAGGAGGAGGATATAAAGGTGGGTACAGGGGAACAGTTCTAGAGTATTCTGGTAGCAAAACTTAACCTCCTTGGCCCCATACGACGTTCAACAAAATGTGAAGCACAGCTATCTGAGACTTTGTTTGTTTGTTGCCATGCCAGTTTGCTGCCACATGCCAGTGTAACTAAAAACACCCTTTTCTAAGTATTTACCATGTGCTTGACTGACTGTAGTGTATGCCGATCTTTTGTTTTCGAACACGGTGAATTCTAATTTAATTCATGATGCCAATGTGACATTGAGCTTGTTTCACCTTTTGTTGAACAGGCTGTACTTTACTTGTACAGCAACGTCCACAGTACTGTTCTGTGCCTTAACTTTGGCAAAGTACTAAGCACATATACTATCTTCAGGTTCTTCTTAATGCAGGATTTGCAATAGTTAATATGAATGAAATATAAATGCATTTTAAGTATTTGTGAAAGTGCAGGGTTGTTTTTCCAGCACACCTGCGAATGTATTTTTACAGTGTTTTTAATCCCGAATTTTCTATGACAGCTGGACAGTGAACAGGACCCTCCCAGTACCGCGGATGAATATGCCATTGTAGACGATGCAGGAGAATCGTCGGACAATGCGGGCGAGAAGGAGCAAAGCAGCTCTGCTCCAGAATGTGAGGAGAATATAAAAGAGACAGTCGAAGTTGTAAAGGTAGCGGAAAAGCAAGATGGAGTAAACGACGCAGACAAGCCCTCGGTCGCTCCGAGCACTACCACTGGGAAAGAAGAAGTTAGCGATAATCGCAACAGGCGTTACTACAGCAGTCCGGACAAGGGTTTGGTAAGTAACTATTCACGCTTGATAACGAGCGCGCATAAGTAGGGGTGTGCGCGGGTGCAGCATTGTCCACGGACATATCTGCAAATAAGCATTAATGTCTCAGCCGATGTCCCCAAGGTGGAGCCACATTGGTCCCTTTTTCACACTCGCGTCACATCCTAGAGGCCCTCCAGCGAACCACCCTCTGTGCATGCCAAGACAAACCCATGTGGGTAGCATAGAGGGTCAAAACCGGTCTGAGAGAGGGGCAGTGTCCCCACTGGTCCCCATTCCCGTCGGTCACATCCAGCACCATCTGTTGAGTTCAGAGGAAACGTTGTCTGCCGCCCCGAAGGTAATCGGCGGCGCAGCACGTGCGCAAAAGCAGTTGCGAAAAAAGGTCCAGTGAAAGAGCTTAGTGAAGCCAATATGCTGTGTCCAGTTGTGTCATCCATTGCATTACCGTGTGTTTCACTGCTATTAATGGAAGGCTTATGGAATATAATGCTCTTAAGTAGTTTAAATAGATTATGATTAGACCCTGATGTTTTAGGGTTAAACCCGATTTTTCCCCGAATTTGCACCCCGAATTGAGATTCACCTATCTCGGGTTAAACCCGATTCCTACCTGCAAAACTGCACCTAGGCTAGGCGCCTCAAGGCATCGACATACTAGTTTCTCACAAAATATGCGACTGGCCCCTTACTTCTGGCACTCTGGATAAACAGTACAGTGAACGTTTATTCTACAATAATGCCCGATTTCTCCCCGAACTCAGTCTGATGGTAATTTTTCTGCCAGAATTTGCATGAATTTTCATTATCAATTTATTGACCCGATTTCTACCCCCCGAATTTGGAAAAATATAAAACCCGAAAACTTCAGGGTCTAATTATGATGCATTATAATGCATGCAATAGCTGAAATGGATTATAATGCTCCTAAATAGTAAAAAAAAACTTTCGTCTCGTAGTAATTTTTGTCATGCAGATTTCATTCATACTGTGAGTAACGTAATGAGTAATGCTGATTACTCTGTATCTGTGCATATGTGGGTACCGTCAATTTTATCTGCATTCATAAGATCACGTTTCTTTTACCTGTCTTTTATCTTTACCCATGTCTGTTTCGTATGCACTCTCTTCGGTGCACACTTAACATGCGAGGTGCTGTTTTATGTGGAATAGCTCGATTTTGGTGAAGGAATTATGCTGCTTAGCTGTTGTCTAGTTAAAGTGTTGTAAAGATGGGAAGTTATTTTTTTAAAACTAGATCCTTGTAAAAGCTTGGAAATGTTACGAAGCATCCGCTCTTTCGTTCTGTTGTAAGTACATTACGCCAGAAATCACGTTTGATTCTCTAGGTTTGTCATGCCCTTATTCAATTTTGGTAACTAAATTTTGCGGACAGTGTAATTTTTAGCTTCGACGCAGTTTTTTTTTTTCATTTGAGACGAGGCAAAAAATTACTGCCTAATTTCAGAGCTCTCCCTCAAAAAGCCCGTCATCGCGAACGAGAAGAAAATCTCGATGGGCGGATGCAGAGCCGAAAGTGGTGGACGAGCCCTCAGTTACAGGTGTTGAGCACGCGGTGGAAAACACCTCCACCAGTGAGTCCCCCATGCCCCCTCCCATGCCACCCTCTTCACCTTCAAGGACTGCTTCACCATCGAGAAAGGACGATTCTGCGAAGCCCGAAAAGGTAACAGCATCTTTGTAGGAACTCTTTGAAGTGGAATGTGCACTCACAATTGGCCTCGCTACTTGCTGAAGATGAGAAGGTCTTGCTATACTATGTAAAACTTCACAACATTAAGAACAGCCATCGCAACAACCCTCACAAAATTAAGAAAGTATTAAAAGTTGAAAGAATTCAGTGTTTAGCAGCCCGTTTCATAAAAGGCAGCAGGGGCCCTGTCGGAGATGAAATTGCGTCACTATAGAGGGCTGTGATGAACTAGCGGTTCAGCAAAGCTATCCTCAAGTGACAGAATGATGAATTGGGCTGGGCTCCCAGAAATTCTAAACGCCACTTCCATGCTTCTTTGTAGTGGGGTAGGATTGTGCCCCCACAGGCCTGGGCCTGAACCTTGAACAGCTTTTTTTTCGTTGCTTGCGTGTTTGTCTTTGTTTCAACAATGGTTCTTTAGTATATTTGGTGATGGAGCACAAAAAAAAGAAAAAAAACTTCATGCCCAAAGGTGAAGTCACGCTGGCGAAGAAGCAGCGAGCTGGAAACTAGCGACAGCACGTCAGTGTCTCAAAAGTCTGACAGCCGAGCCCTACCGCCAGCGAAAGTCGCGGAGGGCAAGTCCGGGTCCTCGCGGATCAGGTCACCTCCCAAGGCGTCGTCGCCGCAGATCAAGTCCGCTCCTTCGGACAGTCAGCTCCTCTCTGACGGAAAGGCGGTACTCTCGCGTCGAGAATGCACTCCCCCGAGAGAGCCCGTGAGAGCAAAGAGGGAGCCAGAACCGCCCTCATCTCCAAGGGAGGTCTCCAGGACCAAGAAGGAGCACAAATCTCCCTCGCCTCCGGAGGAGCCGATTAGAGTCAAGAAAGAAGCAGAGTCTCCGTCGAAAGGAGGGTACGAAGAAATCGACGAAAACATCTACCGGTTTGAGAGGTAAGTGTGACGTGTTCTCTATGTAGTATCACACTTGACATGGTGTGCAATTGCACAGACCAACTGGATTTCTTTATCGAAGTGCTGAGTCGGTGTAGTTTGTACGCTAAAGGCATGGTGTGGTGTGTGGTCTGCGTTCTGAAGCATTTAAAGTAGCACAGAAGTCCATTTTTAACACTCTGTTTTCTTCATATAAAAAAACTGTTAAGTAGGCCAGTAAGATGCACCATGCGAAGTAATTTACACCACAGAGTCATAATTATCACGGAAATTGAATTTAAAATACGCCGCAAAAAGCGACCATGCGCAACGGTGGTGAAGAGCAGTACCAGCCTTTGATCTGCCTGGAACCTCGCGCTGACGCTATATGGAGAACGCTAGCTGATTGGCCTAGAGAAATGTTGTCTGCCACTCCGCTGTCGTCTGCTACTCCGCTGTTCGGGGTTCCGATAAAGCCTTTCTCGTTGCTCGGTAATGTTTCGGCCGCTCCTTCTATCCCCAATTCTCCGGGAGAACTGGCAAAACAGGTTTACGACGGCAAAGGGACAAGGTGCTGATCCCCACTGACCGACGAACCAGAACGAGTCTCCTTATACCGTCATCGGTGACGTGGCATCATACCTCCTCATCCTCGTTATAGCTGGAGTGGCGAGTTAAGGGCGAACGCGCGGAGCTATGTTTATGTGAGGTTTTTTCTGGGAAACAAATTGCACACATCAAAACCTTTCGCGCTACTCGGTATAATGACACACACACTTTCATCACATGTCTTAATCTGAAATTTTTTTGGATGGCCCTCTGTACTCCTTTAATGTGTCCTTTTTAACTTAATCACCTACTGTGTAATTTTCTAACTCATGCATTCATTGGTCACCATTGTTTGGTGCATCATGTAAAGTAAATTACTCATTTAAAAAAGGGCGATCGTATTAGATTTACAGTTGGCAAAGACAGTCACACCCCTGCGGTTGTTAATTACGAACTTTTTAAAGATTCTCCTGCGAAAGTAAAATGAAATTTATATTCTTCATTTCTGCATCCAGTGCTTGAATATGCTAGTATTCTACGGGACAATAACTCCTCGTTTTTAACCAGCAAAATTGAGAACATTAAAGATAACGCTGATAGATTTGTCTATTGTCAGCACAGATATGAAGAAAGTGTAACAGAGATTGCTGGTATGGGATTTGCTCTCTTTACGTGGATGTAACCGTAGTGTACATCATAGTCAGACTGTCCTAAATCCTTCCCCAATACTTATCGCCAGCTGTCTACGTCTGTAGCTTCAAGAGTTGGACCGTTCTGAAAAGGTTTCTGAAAATGTTTGTCGAACAGGTGTTTTCAAATGCTCTTTTTTGTCCGGGACGATATCGCAGCAGAATAGTCTGTCTAGAAATGTCGTCTCTGACATGAATGTTATGTTGAAACGATGAAAGAAGGAAGTCACCGAAAAGGTTAGCCAGCTGTAGGACAACTGTGTCCTACAGCTGGCTAACCTTTTCAGTGACTTCCGCCTTTCATCGTTCATTGTTCTTAGGCTTTGTGTGTTTGTCCTTACTCTGTGTTCCATCCTCAGAACATCAATTTCCACAAAATGTTACGTTGTTTTATTCTAACTCATAAAAAAAACAAGCAGCCAAGTAGGACGAGGACAGAAAAAACAGGTTGACACCACAACTGATAGCTTACAACCGACGAAATTTATTCTAAAAACAGTACAGGTTAAAAGTACGACAACAAAAAAGAGTTATCATGGGACAAAGAATACAGATAGGGAGTATAACTAGAGCCTGAAGTTTTAGGGTTTTACCCGATTCTTCCCCGAATTTGCACTCGAATTGAAGGTTGCCTCTTTAGGGTGAAACCCGATTTTTACGCAGCAAATTGCCCTCTCTGGGATGTCTGTAGGAATGCACCAACTTACTTGTTTGGCAGAAACATGCAGTTACATCACCGTTTGTACCAAACCGCTACAGTTAATTTGAATAACTGAGCTCGATTTCTCCCCCGATTTTAGCGTAATGGAAGTTTTTTCATCCGAATTCGCACGCATTTAGTGCACATGTTTATTTACCCGATTTTTGCCCCCCGAATTTAGAAAAAAAATATTTCCCAAAAACTTCAGGCCCTAAGTATAACTGCACCGCCAACCCTTGTTTTATTCTAAGTTGCATTGTTAGTTATTGTTAGAGTTGATGCCCCCTGTTGGTAATTATGTTTATTCATGTCATGTTTGTAACATTTTCCCTTCTATTGCCTTGTAGACATGCCTTCCGTAATGCCTTTGGCGCTGTAGGCATGCTAATAAATAAATAAATAATATTGACCCTCGACAAACATGTAAATGCATTCCCAACTTATCAATAAAGGGGAACAGAGAGTTAATTATTGCCCTAAAACGAAATAGGTGATCTTTTAGTGCCACAACTGCAAGCGGGATCTAGCAGCACACATGTCATAATGTAAAAAACCCAGAGACTAGGGAACACGAAGGGACAGACACAAACACGAAGTCTCAAAATTGAGACTTCGTGTTTGTGTCTGTCCCTTCGTGTTCCCTAGTCTCGGGTTTTTTTACATTATGCATCATCTTAACCAGCTCGCTTGCTTCCTAGCCATTTTTTCATTGACACATGTCATTACAGGAAAAAGTGCAAGAGCAAGAAGGAAGTGCGCCGCATGATCTGTGACTGCACGCTGACCAAAGATGAGAAGAAAAGAGGTATCATGGGCTGTGATGAAGACTGCCTCAACCGCCTACTTATGATCGAGTGGTAAGGTCGGGTCTTGCTACTGCGTTCGGTTAGCCTTGCTTTCTGGGGCGTCCTACCACGGAGCACATGGTCATCCCCTTTGATGTGTTTCAGTGGTTCGCGTTGTCCCATTGGAGATAACTGCAGCAATAGGAGGTTTCAGAAGGTACAAATAATTTTTGTTGCAAACTGCAGAGTTTACTTTCAGTTCTATATTGACTCTTTGGCTAATGCATTTTCGAACGTGCTCTCCCTTTTTTCAGAGAAGCTATGTGAAAGTGGAAAAATTTCAGACTGAGAAAAAGGGCTTCGGACTAAAGACCCTCGAGACCTTGGCCTCGTACGTTTGCTCTTTATTACACGTGTAAATGACATATGTGTTAAATTAGACACTTTTGTGATTAGACTACAGTGCCATGGATGTTCACTACACTGTATACTTCTCTTGTGTGTTTAAACATGTATGCGATCTCTTTATGTTTGTTTAGCGTGTTTGTGAGTTTAGAATTTGTTTAGCTTTTGCATAAGAGAATGTATATGTACTGGAATGTTCTTTATGTTTAGCAAAGCACATATTTTATGACTGCGTAGACAGACTTTGCAATTTTCACTGAATTTCCTGTAATGTAACATTATCAATCAGGGGTGCATTTGTGATGGAGTACGTTGGAGAGGTGCTGACCCCGGAAGACTTTCGCAAACGGGTGAAGCTGTATGCCCGTGAAAATCACCAACACTACTACTTCATGGCCCTGCGCGCGGATGAAATCATCGACGCCACTCAGAAGGGCAACGTGTCACGCTTCATCAACCACTCCTGTGATCCAAACTGTGAGACACAGAAGGTGAGCTTGGAATCAGTTTTGTATCTTCTAGATGCGTAGCGTGGTTGAGAGGGTGTTTATGAGAAAGGGAAGTCTAAGAAAAGTGTTTTTCTAGCTACATTAATGCTGTTGACTGGAAGAAATGACGCCTTTTCTGGAAACCAAAGTTTTCGTAGTAATCAGGGGAATGACGAATCAGACTAGTGATTAGATCATCATGGAGAACGGTGGAATTTTGAGTCATGGGCTGCAATATATATCATATGATGTTGAATTGGCAGTCAAATGCTGGACTTTGACATTCATTGAATGAATATTTGATTTCAAACCTTCAACCCTCATCACTGGACTGTAAATTAATTGATAAACATTGCACAATGAGAAAAGCAGATGCTAAAAATTGCAAAACTTGGCATTCAAACACTATTTTTCTGTTTTCACAGTAAGTGGAATCTCTTTAAACGGAACATGAAGGAACCGGGAAAACCTGTTCCGTTTATGGTATCTGCTTGAGTTCATTACTCTCCCAAATGGTGGCCCTTTTGCAGTGATAACTTGTGTTGATGAGCAATGATGGGTTTTGAAGTTGAATTCTAATTGCGGGCTTTGAATTTGAAATTGTTGTGATGTTGAATGATGTATGTACTATGATGTTGATACGATGTGATGTGAGTAAGGGCACACTATGATGTGATGTGACATATAATTAATTTCTAGAAAGGTGCTGACTTATATGTTACAAGCTGTAAAACAGCTGAAGCTGAAATCTGGTGATACCTTGCGAAAGTTCGGGAAAGGAGTGGAAAAGAAAAAAAAAGTCGGAAAAAAGAAAACGGCACACAAGGTGGCGCCACAGTGTTGATTGCAGTATTTACTGTTCATCTGTAGCTGGATAAGTAGCTTTGTTTGCAGCTTTAGCAAGTTTGCTTCTCTGGTTTTTCTAGGTTTTACCCGTGACATCCACATTGTGAGGCAAAATCGGGTTTTACTGGCTAAAACACGAGGCTCTGCATATACTTGTAGACCGTCTCAATATCCAGATCTTTGTACTTGCCAAAAATTTAAAATACCCAATAGACTTAGCATACTATGCACCTGGCCATGTTGAGGAAGGTTCCATTCTGTTTTTCAGTGGACCGTCAATGGAGAGCTTCGTATCGGGTTTTTCACCAGGAGACCAGTGAGGGCCGGGGAAGAGCTAACGTTTGACTACCAGTTTCAGAGATACGGGTATGTGTGCCTCATTGTTGTTTGCTCTCGACGGTTCTAGCGCATTTGCATTAATGCGAACCACCCGATAATGCAGCAAAGAAGCGCAACGTTGCTACTGCGAGTCGAGCAACTGCCGAGGATACATTGGGGAGGACAACAAGATGTCGCTGAAATCCGGAAAGAACGTTGCGCCCAAGAGGAAGAAGGAGGAACGCAAGCGGGACACTGTCGAGGATCTTGCTGTGAGTTGAAACACTTTGAAACGAGCTTGCATTTTTGGGAGGTGTTGCTGCAGCCGGATCTTGGTACGCATGATTCTGTGAGAAGGTGGACAACACTTTTATTTATTTATTTATTTATTTATTTATTTGTTTGTTTAATTAGTTAATTGCCCTCAGGGCCATGAGGCAATATGAGGGGAGTGGGTTAATGATTTGTAAAATATGTTTATACAAGCAGAATAGAATATATTTCCAAATTAGGTCCACAAGAACGAAATTGCAATTATTGAAAAAATCGCACACATACGTATATGGGAAGAAAAAAACAAAAAAGAAGGGTTTGAGTCTGTTAGAGAGCAAAAAGTGACAGCAGAAGTGTACAACATGTAGAATGAGCTTTGAGTGCTACGAGGGGGTTTTCTAGAGTCTATTGTAACAAGATCTTGCTGCAGTGGCGCCAACAAGGTGGTGATTTATTCAGTAGTCTACCTTTCAAAAATTTTCTTCAGCTGATGGCGGCATGTTTTGATATATTTGAGATTGAAGTGAGGTTGTTACCTGGATGTACTGTAGTCGGTACTATACTAAATTTTACGTTGCCATTTAACGTTGGGTGCTTGTGTCAGCGATACAATGCAGGTGGTTGGTGCTTTATGACTGAAGCGACTCAGTTGCAGGAATCAACCACAGGAGTTTTACTTGTTACAAGATCATGCATGCATACCAGAACAACCCTCTGCTAACATTTTATTTTTTTGCATGGCTATTTTTTTACAAAAACAATTTTCATGTAATAGTGGTGTTCCTGGCATGTTTAAATGCACTATTTCTGAGCAGTTTGTCTGCAAGATCTGCTTCCATTACATTCATGATACATAAATTGAAGCTGCAACATACTTCGGCTTGTTGCTTGATATAGGGGGATATGCTTGCAGAATAACCATTCAGGATAACATTCCCTGTGTCAAACGTCCCTTTGTCTTCTAATGTAGAGTTCACTAAAAATGTGTCGCATCTTCCTGACAACCTACTGATGCCTGCTTTAGGGCACTACTTTGTGTAACTTTCCCTTTGTAGTGTGACGCTGAAAAGCGATCAAACTTCTCGCTTTAATTCCAATCACAATAACTTTACAACCTACATTTGCTTTGCGCTTGCAGGGTTGGGATGTACAGGGCTTTCCCCAAGTATGGTTTCTCTTCCGCTCTGTAAGAAATTCGTTGGCACGGCAGACATAGACTTTTGTCAATCGTGCATGGAGTGCTGAAAATCCTGTAAAAAAAATTAGCTTTCTGAGTTGACTCAGTCAGTAATTTATAAAAAAATTAAGAACTGCTCTTTCCTGGACAATGTCAACACCCTATTCTGCCATTTTCTTCGGCAGTCGGGACATTGCTGACGATTTGAAATTTCTTAAAGGGGGCATACACTAGGAAATGAAGCCGTCGAAATGCATATTGTGCTAATTTGAAAATACAGTAAAATAAATATTGTGACAAAGTTTTGGCTGCTACAAAACTATGCAGACCTGCATGCACACAATGCCTAACAGGCAATATAAGGCCACTGACAATGTCGAGAGGTCTGCGATTTTAATTTAAATTATTTCAAGGACTGGGTCAACTGGCAACTTTTATGTGAATGATTTGTCTTCCTCCACTATATGTCCTCCAGCATGTAGTGTAGCACCCAGATGCAATTTTTATTCATTTTTGTTTCGTTATAGACCCCATACTGTGTTTGGATATTTATAAAACCATAATATAAAGCAGTCTGCTGTGAGGAAGGGGGCTGCTTTTGGCCATGCATTACTTATTAATTAGTTACCTACTTACTAATTAATTACTGATGCAATGATCACCTGCTAATATTGTAATTGGGTGCATTTCTTTTGGGTACATGTTTTGACAGAAGTGCAAGAAAATGTAAAGCATGTTGGTTCTAAGCTACCACAGTGAAGAACGCACAGACACGGACAGGTCCCTTGTCCGTCAGTGTTTTTCTGTGCATTCTGTGCTGTCGTATGCTTTGACAGTAGCTGCCATATGTGTTGACAATACTGTTATGCCATGTGCATAGCAAGACCACCACTCCATTTGAGTATTGTTCCCAAGAGGTGTCGTTTTACAATGACTTTAACATGGCACATTCCAAGCTTAACAGTGCTACTGATTTATGTTGTAAAAATGAACAAATTCTTGCCCACACAAAGAGCTAGCGAGTTTTGTCATGAACTGAAGGTTCAGTACAATACATTTCTTTCTTTTTTTTTTAATGCATGCCCGACACAAACGTATCTATACGAAGCTTGAACGAAAATAACTATCTGGTAAATCCTACTTGAAATGGAAACAAAATGTTCTCATGCGCATCAGAAACATAATCTCGCAATATACAGTTCGACTGAAATTTGCGTCTTCCGATATTTGTCGTGCTCTCACATGCTACTTGAAGTCCGGGCGAGAACGACGTCCTAATTCGGGACCGTTTCTTTGCAGCTTCCGGTAATCTGGACTATGAACGTAATATACTGCGAAGGTTCCCTACGGTTTGGCCACTGGTTTCTAAACAAATGTCTGAGGTAAATGGAAATTCTACGTTGATCCACGTACACTCGCCCATATACGGACGTACCACACGTTGCCACGACGACGACCTGCACTTGCATGCGCTGTTGCAAACACGAAGAGCGGCCCTCACAACGCAAACAAAAGTTACAGCCTCTGTTTGTCGTTGAGCATTACCACACGCGACATTGAAGACGGTCTCTCTCTAGGCTCTGCTGAACATGATCCAACATGACAAAACTACAAAGTTTCTCTGTGTGTGCTGTGGCAAAAATTTGTACCCCCATGTGTTCTCGCGTAAAGGTGACCCATGGGGTGTTTTTAGGTAATGGGGGTTGGTTACATAGCGTCAACGGGTGCCCTTTAGTCAGCGTCATCTTTTGACCAGGAATAACGTTTCAAGCCTAAAAGTAAAGCAGATACTGATAGAATTGTGAGGCCCCATGAATCAGTAACCTGGGGGCCACCTGCTATGTGTGCCTATTTTCTTCTTTGTTGCGTCATTTTCCCCATTTTTTTCTTTTCTTTTTCTTTTTTTCTTTGTTTGCAAGGGAAGGCAAAGTTATACATGCCACAAAAGACATGATGGGAAGAACAACGACGGACGAAAAACACAGACACATTACCCGACTGTCTGTGTTTGTCGTCCCTCATGATTGTTTCTGTGACGTCTTTTGTAGATTGTGCCCAACTTGTTCGGATTCGCGCTCTGTCTGATTATACATGCTTTCCTCTCTCTTTTGTGTTCCAATAAGCGATAAAACGTGATAATAATGGGTAATATTTAAAAAAAAGATTGAGAGAAGGACTGTGCAGTGCCTTGTGTGCCTTTTGTCTGTTCATTCTTACAGCCTGAAGTTTTCTGCGAAATATTTTTTTCTAAGTTCGGGGGGTAAAAATCGGGCAAATAAACATGTGCTCTAAATTCATGCGAATTCGGGTGGAAAAGCTTCCACTATGCTAACTTCGGGGAGAAATCAGGCACAGTTGCTCAAAATCAACTGTACTGGTTTTGTGCAAACGGTAATCTAACCGCATTTGCTGCCAAACGAGGGTAGTGTTCATTCCTACAGACGTCTCAGTGAGGGCAATTTGCCGGGTAAAAATCTGGTTTCACCCTGAAGAGGCAACCTTCAATTCCGGGTGCAAATTCGGGGATGAATCGGGTTAAACCCCAAAACTTAAGGGTGTATTGGTTCTATTCATCACCACTCAGGTCCATACTTTTTTTGCCTCATAAATGGAGCAGCGAGGCTTTTTTGCCATTATTAGTATATGGTGTTTCACAATGTTTTGGTCACAGGGGCTGAACTATAGGGGATAAAAAAAAAAAAAGAATAAGCTTGCATCCAAATGTGTGTGTACGCATCTTTATTCTGCTCTCTGTGTCCCAAACTCTAAGAAGAACCTAAAAATTGAAATCAAAATTTTATTTATTTTATTTATATATATATATATTTAAATATATATTATATTAATATTAATTATAATTAATTAGTATAATATATATATTAATATATATATATTTAAATTTTATTTTTTTTATTTATGAAATTAAAAATTTAGACAATTCATGGAGAGAGTACAGCTTGGAGGCGTCTTGTGTTTTATATATCCGCACATTTATCGCTGCTCCAGCCCATTTGGTGTGTACAAGACCTGATGCAGCCAGCAGAGATTTTAGTTCCACATGCTCTTGCACTACGCTTGTGCCAAGATAGGCATCCAGCGCAATATTGTAATTTATTCCTCCATCTAGGGTTCTGTCCTGTACGTCAGCAACCAACCATTTGATAGCACTTGACTTGTCTCATATGCATTACTCTTTATACAGGGGGTTTTGAACACACGTGGTTTTCACATTCTTTTTTCCTATCTTTTTCTTTCTTTCTGTTGTACCAGATGGAGGAGGAGATTGAGAAGCTAAGCGGAGGCCTTAGGAACAGGGAACATACTCTCGTACTTGCTCGGCTCATGGTTCGAGGAGAAGACATGGACACTCGACGTAGACTACTTGAAATCATTCAGGTATGAGTAATTTTGTGTGCGGTCTACACTGCAGTGCATTTGAACTGAGCTCAGTGTTTACATTTTGTTTTTGTTTGTTGACATTCTGTTCTCGTCGTCTGTTAGAACACAACAGAAACGGCATGCCTTCGCCTGTTTTTGGACTATCATGGCTTATCGCTGCTGTGGAGCTGGATGGTGGATATTCCTGAGAATGAACTCTCGTTGAAAGGAGAGGTAAGCTCGGTCTTGTAATCTGTGTGGACCGACAGAAATAATAACGGAAATGTAAAGAAACTGCAGCAGTCACTGGATCAAGACCAGTAGAATAGTGTGTCCAGTTTGACAATTTCTGAAAGGCAAAACAAAAAATATTTTCGAAAAAAAATAGCTGCAACATTGGACATCCAACAAAATGCCTTTGAATGCAGTAGCTTTATAGGACTATCTTCCACTCCTTTGCGTTCCATTGTGCCATCTTTTGCTTTCTCTCTCCTCCTTTCTGCACTACTGTTATGGACGGACCTACATGGCTGTTGACGATAGTGGGCCCTATAAAGCTATCACTTTAAAATACATTTCCGTTCTCGTAAACAAGCACGTATTGTGAAGTCATAAAGTGCGAGCATACTGCCGCAATTCTGCAGATCCTCAACGTGTTGAAGGCACTGCCGGTTCCAAACAAGACCATGGTGAAGGACAGTAAGGTGATGGCTGTTGTCCATCGGTGGGCTTCCGAACTCTCGGAAATGAAGGCATCGGGGAAGGTGGCTCCGGCAAAAGTTGAACGGGAAGCTGACGAAAAAGTGGATCGTCCCAACAAGAAGGCGAGGCTCACAACGGATGGGGATGCTGGCCAGGACAGTGATGCCTCAGAAGGGTGAGTAAGACCTCACTTTCAGTTCAGCACCCTCAATAACATACTGATACCCATGTTGAAACCCATTTTCACCATAAATGTCTGGAGTAAGCTCTCGAACCATATACAGGGTGTTCAAAATTAAGCTTTCACGAGCGCTACGCAGACACAGCGATGACAGGAAACCGGATAACTTTACGCTACTTGTGTAAGAAACAGGTGCTGCTAATTATGCAGCACCTGTTTCTTACTCAAGGAACAGAAAAAGTAGCACCAGTTTTCCTTTGTTCGCCTATTTATAAGTAGGGAGTGACCTTTTCGTGTTAAACCCGATTCCGCCCGGTTATTCCCCCCCCCCCCCCCCCCCCGAATTGACCTCCGACCGACGGTGACACGATGGACGATACTGTCACTCGAACTACAAGACAAGCGCAGAAAGAAATGCTGGACAAACACGCTATGAACTTACAGCACAACATGACAGAGTTGGCGAACACAGCGTACTTTCGGTTGTCAATTCGACTAGCGGCATCCTGCCGTATTTTGCCGGTAGGGTGAGCGGTAGTGACCTGGATTTTGCTTCCCTGCCGTCGCCCTTTGCGCAGTAGATGAATGCTTCTTTCGTGCTTGCACAACGCAGTGACAACGTCAATATCAGCTCTACCGGGAGCCTATGTGACCGGCATAACATTTTGGTAATTCTGCGTTGTTTGAATAACGTTATGAACGTTCCCGCAATTTGTGCACGCACAACTTTTCAGACTTTTTTTTTTTGGCAAATTATGCGAGTACGGTAAAATATAATGAACTATCTCCTGTTTCTTTGACGATTACCAATGTTACTGTCTGTTTACAGTTTTGCACTATTCTTATTTAGAGCCTGAAGTTTTAGGCTTTAACCCGATTCTTCCCCGAATTTGCACCCCGAATTAAAGGTTGGCTCTTTAGGGTGAAACCCGATTTTTACCCGGCAAATTGCCCTCACTGGGATGGCTGCAGGAATGCACTAACTTACTTGTTTGGCAGAAAAACGCAGTTACGTCACCGTTTGTACCAAACCGCTACAGTTAGTTTGAGTAACTGAGCCTGATTTCTCCCCGAATTTAGCGTACTGGAAGTTTTTTCACCCAAATTTGCACGAATTTAGTGCACATGTTTATTTACCCGATTTTTACCCCCCCTCGAATGTAGGACAAAAATATTTCCCGAAAACTTCAGTCTCTATTCTTATTCTTACTTTTAGTTTGTGTTACTGTCTCTTTTGCATTACATTCTGCTGAATGACTTGCTTTACATTCAGTTTTGTCCCTTATGTAATACGTAATGCCCTCTTGCCTTTAAAGGACAAGTAAATGAAACTGAAACTCTTAAAGTTTCCTGGAGTAGTGCGTTGGATGGCTAGTTTCTGTTTCTGGATCGATAGTTGTGTTAGTACAGAATTACAAAAATGAAGTAACATAACAAATGCGGTTTCAGTTTAGCGGGCATTTAATATGTAATGAGGCTTTGAACTGCTAAATGAAGTATGATCCGCCATTTCAAGGGCTGGCACCCAGTCGAGGTCGTCTTCCACGCCTGTCGTCTGTTCACCAGACTCTACACACACAGACCGAGAAAACGGGGAATGCACTCCGGTTCAGACAGGGAAGGTAGTTGAGGACCTGTCGCAACTTACATCGACGCTTTTGGATTCCTGGAGTGAACTGAAGGTGTGTGATGTTTTTTTTAGTTACCGGAAGGCTACTGAAAGGTGGTGCCTGTCTTAATTTTTTTTTTTTTGTACTTCTTTCCGCGTGTACAGGAGGTCTTCAGAATTCCCAGGGTAGAACAGGAAAAACGTAGGGAAGACGAACGGGAGGCCGACCGTCGAGAACGTGAGCGGAATCGCAAGAACAGAGAGCGGGACACCCGTGACGGTCGAGAGGGCCGAGACAGGGAACAGCGAGACAATAGGGATGGACGTGATAGGGATAGCCGCGACGGTAGGGATAGCCGAGACGGTTGGGACAACAGGGACAGCCGAGAGAGGTGGCACGACTCGCCCCCCGTGAGGGATTGGCGTCGAGGTAAGTGACTTCCCTGTTGCCGTGCCGGTGTATTTGTCGAAGGGGGAAAGGGTTAGAACGTGCTGCTGCTTCTTTCTTGTCAGATCACGACAGGTCAGACAGGAGACGTTTTTCAGCGTCACCGGAACGTCGAGAAGAAAAGAAGTCGTCGTACGGGCGTCCTGATCGTCGTGGCGACGCCAGCTTCTCGCCCAAGAACAGAAAGTAGGTCTCCCCATCTACTTTTGAGATATGGGGTTTTCTGTGAGTTGCTGCTAGAGAGGACCACAGGGACACCTTGTTCTCTTGTCGTAATTAATATTAATGTGCGCGTACTTTCAGCTAGTCTCTGTTGTTGTTCTTTTGTTACGTTTGACGTAAATGTACAGAGCTTTCCGGTGTAAAGAGACAGATTGTTCACACGTGTTAGGAAGATACAAGTGATAGGTACCACCAGAAAGATACCAGTGAGAAGTTTTGCCACAGATGTGTGGGATGCTGAGTAGTCCATGGTTCCCACTGGTCACTGAAGCCCTTGAATACCCTGAATTTGAAAATGACGTGTGACACGTGACAATTCCCAGAGCTCCGGGTTCAGCTCTTGAGCCGAATAAAGATTATTATTATTATTATTATTATTATTATTATTATTATTATTATTATTATTATTATTATTATTATTATTATTATTATTATTATTATTATTATTATTATTGCATTTTCAAGGTCCGGAAAACCCTGGAATATTCCCACAGTCCTTGAAAACCCTTGATTTTGCTTTTTTTATTATTATTATTATTATGCTTGTGGAGCTGTGAATGCAAATTCCACTTTTCCAGAGTCAGAACTATAGCTTTGAAACCACAGGTGTTAGCACTCATTGCAGTAGGAATCAGCAACAGAAACGAGAAGTGCATGAAATGACCTGCGCCTTGTGTCGTATTAATTCACCTTCCTTTCTATCCATGATCTTTACTGTTCACAGTGATCAGCACAGTCACGTTTGTGAAGGGATCACCATTGTGCAGTCCCCATGTATTTCCTTGCGTGATACCTGTAGCTTATAAATACTTTTTGTGAAATGTTGAAGCCCTGGTCATAAACTGTGCTTTACATCCCTTGCAAAACGATGGCTGAGCCTTAAAATGTCGTTGAAAAACCCTTTAATTTTTGTTCCAAACTTCAGTGGGAACCATGTTATCGTTTAAAAATTCCCCCGAGTTTATTTCTGCAATTGACAAAAGAGGGCTAGAAAGACACTTACTCCCACACAGTGTCATTGGCATATTCTACTGTCATCTTAGGCTGCCTAGGAAAATCACTAACGTGTTTAAATTAACTGTATAAGGCACGTTTACTAGCATTGAAGAAGTTCACTTGATGTTTCAAAATTGTAAACAGCTGCAAGATGAATTTTGTAACAAAGTTGATGACAATGGCAAGGAGCATATTGGGAATATTATCATTATATTATTTAATTTATTTTCGCGATTCACCAGAAAAGAACTGGATTTGAAAGACTACCCTTCTATGATCTTAGCATCTTTTCCATACTAAACAGCCTTTTCCTTTCTTGTTAATTTCAGTACATTACATCAAGCACTGCCATTAGATTTATCATTTTTGTTTGACATGGGATGGGAAAATGTTAGATGTATTACTTAGTGATTCCTCATTGGTGCATGCATAAGTTGTGTCTGCGAACACATTTTGCCTCAGTTTTTGCGCAGCGTCTTTGGTTGCTATAAGAAACAGGTAATGCACATGTTTCTCCATCATATTTTGTTTCTCTTTCATAATCTCTATCCCTAAGGAGAATATCCTGTAGTAACCTAGAGGTCAGGCATTCAGAAGGTTCTCCGTACGACGGTTCTGTAGATGACTCAACTTGGAGCCGTAACATGCACATCAGGTACACTCAGTAGAATTTTCCTTTGCATATAGAAGGTAGCAAGTGCATAGGTGTGCTATACTCAGTGTGTTCTCTTGGCTGCGGGTTCCTGAATGCCCTTACCCTCTAGGTGGCGGCAGTGTGGTGAGGAAGGTGTTGGGACACCCTGATCTTTTCCTTCTCTCTCTCTTATCCCGTCTGTGTCTAATATCTTGAGGTGACCCTTGGTGGAGTGCCCATTCCATGTAGATAGACATAGATTAGGAAGAAAGTAAAGTGTGGAATGCTCTGAAGCCATTAAAGGTGCTAAGTGCTCCGTCGCCAGGGTGTTGAGATGACCAGAAGACACGAGACCAGAATGTTACGACTATGAGACGTAGGATGTTTGGGCTGGTCGGTGTTGCGCCAGTTGATAAAATTCCTGCGGACTTTTGATTCTTCTAACCTGAAGGTGAAACGCTACTAGGACGAAATATTGATAGACAAAATACAAGGAATGGAAGGCAAACTGTGCATCTGAGATTGTTCCGGATTAATTTCAAACGGTAAAATTCATGGGACATGTGTTTGCCTTTGCAGGCCTCTGCTGCCCACACCACCTACACTTACAAAGGAGGAAAGGCGTCACCTGTTTGCACTGGAAGTGCAGCAACGAGACGAAGAGGAGGCGCTCCGAAGGCAGTACATGACCCCCGCGTTCCCTCCGCCCCCACAACCCGGTGGACAACCCCCAATTTACATGTACGAGCCAGGGGTGTACGGACCACAGGGAGCCCCCGCTATGGGGCCCCCGACTTTCTACGATCCCCAGTTGGGTGCCCCCATGCAGGCCCCTGTACAGGCTCCTCCGCAAGAGTACATGCTGCCTCCAGGTTAGATGCCCTGTCATGAAAAGACTGTAAAGTGCTTTGTATGTGAGCAAACTCGTAAATGAATGCGAAATTTTCTACTACAGTAGAGCCTCTTTATAGTGAACTGGCTGGGACTGGATAACTTTACTTTATCTGGAGTTTTACTACATCAGGTGTAGCTTTAAAAGAGTCTTTTAAGAGTCCAGTTATAAATGGAGCAGGACAAGTCATTCAGAGATTTATTACACTGCTCTGCACAAATAGGAACTCTGCAGTACCAGAAAAATGCCCCTATTCTTCACCAGAACAGAAACTGTCGATTGCAAAATCGCAAATTTGTCGGTGATTTGCTCATGTGTCAGTTCGTTCCTCTCCACCGGTTGCGGCAGCATCATCTTTTGAAGCAGTGTCAACACTTGCGTGTTGCAAAACAGAAAAAAACAACAGCGGCAAACAACATCCCCAGTGTCATCGACATGACAAGGTAGCGGGATCCAGCATACGGAAACCCACATTCTGGGTGTCCATCCTTTACCATAAGTGGTATCCTAGAATTTTTCTGTTCACCATATCAGAAAAATAAACCATTGGGTCTATAGGAATTCAGTCGGGACCGCAGTTTTCTTTTCCTACAAGCGGAGTTACTACAGCGAGGTTCTACTGTAATATTGAATTCATTGGCTTAGCAAGCTTGACCTTAGGGCACCAAAGTGTTAGGGCATCACTCTGTATAAAGATTTGGGCTGGAGATTGCTGTAAAAAGGCTTACACACGTCTTATTTATTTCATTGCCTCCCATGGGCTTACAGCTCCTTAATCTGACCCCTTTCAGGAACTATGTTGGCTCCACCTATGGGAATGATTCCCCCCGGCGACCCTCAGCACCCACCACAACAGATGATCTCGATGCCCATGCCGCCACATGCCATGATGCCGTTGCCAGCACAGCAGTCCCACGGGACGCCACCTCGAATGTCACCATTCCAGGGCGACCCCCTGTTAATCCCACTGCCCCCATCTCAGTCCCCCGAGGACGAAGTAACGCCGCAGAACCCCGAACCCGTGTCGTCCCCTACGTTAGACAGCACAGAAGCAGCAGGCGGCGGAGATTCGCAAGAGAGTTACAGCCCAATGCCAGGTTATCCAGTGCATGTCATGGGGCAGGTGACGTCAACGGTGGTGCCTCCATTTCAACAGCAGGTTAGCCGATGTTTAGTACTTTTGGTGTACCCAGGGCCCTAGAAAACAGAGTTGTTTGTACCCAAAGAGGTACTGTTTCTTGTGCACCAATAACTGATGTCTTCATGCCTTGGTGCTGTATGGTGATAGTAGTTAACTTTGAGATTATGTGATCAAAAGCCACTTTAACTTTTCATGACCCACTGCATACGATTGCATGACCATAGGACGCACACATTAGCATAACATTTGAAAACTTATCGCGCAAAGTACCCAGTACTACCTTGTCATGTTACTTCCCGCTGTTACAAGTCTGCCTTGTGCATGGGAACTTGGAACCCAATAGTATAAATTGCTCTAGCTGTAGAAAAGCTGCTGACTGAAGCCTCATTTCAGCAACCTATACCCGGTGCACCTCAAGGCCTCCCACAGGGCCCAATACCAGGGGCACCGCAGTTTGTCCAGCAACCGGGTGTGCCAGGTGTCTACCCCCCGGGGGCACAACCAGTCCCGTATGGGACGGGCTATGCCCCTCCTCAGATGGCACAGCCGGGGATGCCTCCGCCCATGCAAGCTGGTATGCAACCTGGAGTGCCACCCGGTATGCAGCCCGGCATGCAACCAGGAATTCAACCCACTATGCAGTCTGGCATGCAGCCAGGGGTGCAGATAGCCATGCAACCTGGAATGCAGCCTAATGCACAGCCAGCCATGCAACAGTTGTACTACATCCAGCCACAGCCCCAAGTGGTTAACGAACAAGGGGTGAGTGAAGAACTGTTACGGAAATATATTAAAAAATATACGGAAAAATATATAATAATGTAAAAATTATACGGAAATGACGCCCCCTTTTGCTCAAAAAGTCACTGTTCAACGTTGACTTCAAATGTCACATTTGAAGTCAACGTTGAACATTGAAGTGTATAAAGTTACCTGCCAAATACTTCATTACACAGCTTTCTTCTTATTATTATTTATTTATTTCGAACAAACTCAGTCACATTATTTTCAGAAATTTTTTCAAAATCGTGTAGAACTATCTCTCGGAGAAGTGCTTCCTTGTGATGAACGAGGCATCATATTATGCAGGCCCCCATCCCAGCTATGCAACCATTGGCACAGATAGCTCCAGCAGTCATGGAAGCTGCAGTGTCGTCACAGGGCACCGCAGAACCCTCTCCACAGGCACCTCCAAAAAAGATCAAGCTTCCTCCGCACTGGAAGACCGCAAAGGATGAAGAAGGGAACATTTACTACTACCATGCTCTCACAAGGTTAGTTGCGTGTAGAAGATTAGTAAGCTGCTAGCATGGTACAATGCTGCGACCTGTTGAAGTGGTAAAGCAACAAAGCTTCAGGTGTCTTCAACTTCAGGAACCTCTATGTAACGAAATTGAAAGTGACTGCACTTTGTCAAATAGAATAATTAGAGCCTGAAGTTTTAGGGTTTTACCTGATTCTTCCCCGAATTTGCACCCCGAATTGAAGGTTGCCTCTTTAGGGTGAAACCCGATTTTTACCCGGCAAATTGCCCTCAATGGGACGCCTGTAGGAATGCACTAACTTACTTGTTTGGCAGAAAAATGGAGTTACATCACCGTTTGTACCAAACCGCTACAGTTAGTTTGAATAACCGAGCCCGATTTCTCCCCGAATTTAGCGTACTGGAAGTTTTTTTCACCCGAATTTTCACGAATTTAGTGCACACGTTTATTTACCCGATTTTTACCCCCGAATGTAGGAAAACATATTTCCCGAAAATTTCAGGCTCTAAGAATAATTCGTTGAACCAAACATGTCCTGAAAAAGTGTCACTCTACGCTACGCCGTCATAAGACCGGCTTAAATATACGGAAGGCACATTTATTCTTTGATGTCACGCAGTTCTTGCCATTCAAAAGCATTAAGAAAGAGTAAGTCTTGCGTAAACCGACATGACGAGCACAGGAATTTTGTAAGTCACGGATAGCCACATCATTTTTCTTTTCGGCCATGAACGTGGCATTATCGCAACTTGTGCATCAACAAACCGCAAAACAACATCGAAGAACAAATGTAACAGGGTAGCGATTGTGTATATCCTAGAGCTGCGCAAACAGCAAAATTTGCATTTCGAATAGTTAACTGTGAATGGAGTTAGGATGATTTGTTCAGATGGCAAATCAATTCGAATAAGCAGGAAACGCCGTATTCGAATAATTTCGAATACCTCATGATGAAATATGTTGCGGTGGTGTGTTTGTTAGATGATTTTCTGCTCCAAACGTGTGAGCCTTTTCATCCAGCGTAACATATTGCGAGAGAAGGGTCCCTCAACTGTGAAGCTTGGGGTCAACTCTTTTTGCCAGAGTGCCATATTTACTTGCATAGTTCGCGCACTTTTTCTCCCAAAAATGAGTTGGGGAAAAGTTGGGGATACCCAAATTGTGTGTAATCGTTTGTAACTAAGTTTAAACGTCACAAAAATTTCAGTATGCCACTTATATATAGCCTCTGGGTATGGTCGGTATTGACATTATCACTGCATTGTTAGAGCCTGAAGTGTTAGGGTTTAACCCAATTTGCACCCCGAATTGAAGGTTGCCTTTTTAGGGTGAAACCCGATTTTTACCCGACAAATTGCCCTCACTGAGACGTCTGTAGGAATGCACACTAACTTTTTTGGCAGCAAATTCAGTTACATCACCATTTGTGCCAAACCCGTACAGTTAGTTTGAGTAACTCAGTCCGATTTCTCCCCAAATTTAGAATACTGGAAGTTTATACACCCGAATTCGCATGAATTTAGAGCACTTGTTTATTTGCCCGATTTTTACCTCCTGAATTTAGAAAAAAATATTTGCCGAAAACTTCAGGCTCTATGCATTGTGCAAGCGCCAAAGAAGTACTCACGCACAATTGGTGATGCTCGGGAGTCAAAACTGCCGTGCCCGCTACTGCTCATCCTGCAGGTGAAATAGGGTGAGACGCTGTTAGTGACACTGACAACTAAAAGCACGCTATGTTCGCCAAATTCGTCATGTTGTGCTGTAATATGGCTGTACACAACATGTTTGTCCAGCGATTCTTTCCACGTTTGTCTTGTAGTTCGAGTGACAGTATCGTCCATCGCGTCAGCGGACCATCATCCGAACGCGGTCGCAAATCAAACCAAAGTGCTGCAGTGGCTTCAGTAGCACTGACAGCATTGAGAAAACTGTGTGGCAAGAATTGCCGCAGGCCAGATATCTGCGAGCAAAAATGCGGGTGCACAAATAACGCGATTTTTTTAAAATTTTCTTCGCATTTTTCGTGCCAAACTACGGGTGTGCAAATGGTGAAATAGTGCAAAATATGTGAGAAAATACTGTAGTCCACAGTAGCTTGTTACCATTTGCACAGCTGTCATGTCCTGATCTACACACTAGAAATGCATGGCTGAATTCAGCAACAATATGTGAATTAATCGAAGTCAGATTCAGATGAGTCTACGATATTTCAGGGAAACACAATGGGACCCACCATCGGGTGACGAAGTTGAGGACGACATGGATCTCGGTACGCCCACTTATGACGAGCCAAAGGTGTGTTTGCTTGGTTTGCGTTCTCTGCGGTGTGTCTGGCGGCAGCGAACGTGCACTTGTGCATGGGTTTCTGCTCTGTCTCGATTTTTATGTTTTGTTTTGGCTTTTTTCTGTTCTTTATCAGGTGAACAGTTCTGTTGGAAGCATGAGCTTTCGTGTCAAAAAGACGGTCAGTACTAGGTTTTCTTACGTTTCTCCGCTCGTGTTGTGTTTCTCGTTAGATTTTTTTTTTTTTTTTCTCGTTAGAAATATATAGCCATGTACAGACCTGCTTGCTTATTTTTTTGTTACGTAGCGCATGATTTGCAGGGCACTTTGTCTCTGCAGTATATGTAGACCCTGAAGTTTTCGGGTTTTATATTTTTCCAAATTCGGGGGGTAGAAATCGGGTCAATAAATTGATGTAGCAAATTCGGGCAGAAAAATTACCATCAAACTGAGTTCGGGGAGAAATCAGGCATTATTGTAGAATAAACGTTCACTGTACCGTTTATCCAGAGTGCCAGACGTAAGGGGCAGTCGCATATTTTGTGTTGATGCCTTGAGGTGCCTAGCCTAAGTGCAGTTTTGCAGGTAGAAATCAGGTTTAACCCTAGATAGGTGAACCTCAATTCGGGGTGCAAATTCGGGGAAAGATCGGGTTTAACCCTAAAACATCAGGGTCTAAGTATATGTCGAGGTAGCCTGCGCACTGTGTTATAACATCTATTGCCATTGTTAATTATGTTTCAAACAGAGCAAGAAAAAGACTACGACTGCAGCAGCAGACACTTCCGAGGTGGCAAAAAAGATAAAGGAACTATTCCGTACAAAGATATCCTCGCACATAGTTCATTGCCTCAGCCCGTACCGGAAGCAAGACTGCAAGATAGGCCGCATCCAGAGCACAGATGACTTCAAACACTTAGCACGAAAGGTGAGTGCACTATCTGTAGAGCCCCTGGCTTTCCACGATTCCGCGGAATTGGCCTTGTCTCGCGGAACCTGCGGTTTCCCTCAGAATCGTGTGTTTTTTGCAGAATATTATATATATTCCATAATTATATTATGTAATTAATGTAATAAGGATTTCAATCGACCTGCAACATTTTTGCATGAATAACCCACTTGTAAAGCAAAATGGCAGATTATACTTAGAGCCTGAAGTTTTCGGGAAATACTTTTTTTTCTAAATTCTGGGGGTAAAATTCAGGTAAATAAACGTGTGCACTAAATTCGTGTGAATTCGGGTGAAAAAAACTTCCAGTATGCTAAATTCGGGGTAAAATCGGGCTCAGTTACTCAACTAACTGTACTGGTTTGGTACAAATGGTGATGTAACTGAATTTTTCTGCCAAACAAGTAAATTAATGCATTCCTGCAGACATCCCAGTGAGGGCAATTTGCTAGGTAAAAATCGGGTTTCACCCTAAACAGGCAACCTTCAATTCGAGGTGCAAATTCAGGGAAGAATCGGGTAAAGCCCTAAAACTTCAGGCTGTATATATATATTCCATAATTATGTAATTAACATAATAAGGATTTCAATCGATCTGCACCATTTTTGCATGAATAACCCACTTGTAAAGCAAAATGGCAGATTATACTTAGGACCCGACTTTTTCGGGCTATGTTTTCCAGCAAAATCGGGGGATAAATATCGGGTTATGTTTTGCTTCAATAATTCGGGTGTAATCGGGTTGAGCGGAACTTGATTCAACTTAATTCTGGTTGAATCGGGTTGGATCAGGCGTAAATCTTTGGTTTACTCGGCAAAACACGCATGACACACCAGTAGACACAGCGTATCAATATGTAGTCCATGCATCTAAGAGGCAGCAGGGTCTCTGTTTTGACAGTTTGTATTAGCATATTTATGCAGTTACAACACAGTTTCCAAAATTGTGTGTTAGTCGTGATGACTTCGGATTCCCCCGGTCCAGCGGTTTTCGTGGAAAGTACCGGCTTAAACCCCGTTTTTTTCCTGGTTCGAATTAGGGAGTAAATGTCGGGCATATTCGGGTACAACCCTAAAAGGTCAGGCCCTAATTATGCTCCTAATGAGTTCTGCTTTTATTCTGCTCTGGAGGTTTATGTCTAATCTCATGCCAGCAGATAAGTGCCCTCTTTGCTTACATGCTTGTCTGATTTATTACAACTAGATGACCCACTTTGTGCTAGCCAAGGAACTGAAGCACTGCAAAAACGTAGAGGACCTTGAGTGCAACGAAAACGTCAAACACAAAGCGAGGGAATTCATTAACAAATACATGGCAAAGTACGGCCCCGTCTACAAGAAGGACCCCAAGGACGAGTGACAATACGATGCTCTACGTTCTACAAATCATTCGGCATTCGTGACTCTCACTTCGGCCAACGAAGCAACTGTGAATAATCATGCCGCGACACACATGGTTGGCTGACTAGTGACGTTCCAAAACTGATAGTATTTATTTTACAATTTTTCATTTGGACGGGTGCACGTGCGTGCCAGTGCGCATGGACAATTGTTAGAAATGGACTCCACGTTGCGTGGTTGCATCTGTTCTTCCCTCCTGTTTCGATGTGCATTTGCTGGGCACGCCAGTATCATGTAGTGCTATAACTCATTGAAGTAATGTCTCCTGTACATAGACTGCCAGAATGGCACATCACATTACCGTATTCACCGCCCATTAAAAACTGTTGCACAGTTGTTTTCATGTCATTTTCCTGAGTACTGGTAGAGTGTTGTAAATAATTGTGGAGCGCCATACGATGCCCATGTTGTATTCAATAAAATAGGGTCGTGCAGGTAAATCAGTTGAGTGTTTGCTGAGAGTTTGTAAATATCATCAAAGGGGCCACAAAAGGTTAACATGGATTTTGTGAGGTTGAACTCGTGTGTGTGTGGAGTTTCAGAAATTTTTTGTGCAGCAGCAGTTTATTTGGCTTGTTGTTCATGACCTGGCTATGTTGCTTTGTGCATTCGAAAATTTGCAGATTGTCAAGTTCTACCGATATTTATTTTGGAACATTAATAAAATCAGAGGTGATGCAAAGATAGCAGCCAAACGACACTCCTTCATTGGCTTCATCTCTTGGGAATGCTATAGGTGAGATTGGGTCATGTGACTTAGTTTCAGATGATTTCGTCAGAGCTGCTTGAGCGGGAGTCGGTTGCGTCTGCCATGTTCACTGGAAACTTGACAAACTCTTCCCCAGTTTTTAAGTATGTTTCATGGTGTACAAGCTAAATATGTTATAATCAATGATGACAAAAGAGACATCCTGTCTAGACTAGTTACTGCTGGGGTACACACAGTTGAAGATCCAGTGCTCTTGGTAAGACATGACGTCGATCATTTTTGCGTGTTTGGTTGCATGTTTGAAGGCCTTGTTATTGTGTAAGTGCATGAACGTGTGTTGTGAAGCTGCGTTTAGCTTGAGCGTTTAGCGTCGCGTAAGTTCGTTAAGGCGCAATCACGGTGGGCGCCATAGTGCGCGAGCACAAACATGGCGGGTCTCGAGACCGTCGTCTGCTAAAGAAAGTGAACGAAGCAGGTTCCCTTGCGATCTGCTGCCAGCGGGTTTTTTGTATATCGACTGCGCGCGCGAGACAGCATACTGTAAGTATTACAGTACACTTACAGTATACTGTGTATACACAGTCGTGGTAGCGCTTACTGCAGCCATCGCAGGTCTTTTGAAACATCTCCACAATTCTGACATGGCATATATGGATCAGGAGCGCATCCAGACCCGCGCTTTTTTGTTTTTGTGTGTTTGGAGGGGGGGGGGGGCGCAATTGTGGAAGCGCGTAGTTGGGGAAAACTAATGTGTAACTGTTTAACCTAGCGTTTTTGGGGAGGGGCGATCGCTCAGCCGCCCACCCTCCGCCTTGGATCCGCCACGGATACGGCTACCCTATGCATAGGGAGTGCATAGTCTAGTGATGGGCGATAGTCATCCAAACTATCGGTGTGTAGTACTGTCGATGGTTCAAACCCGGCGCTTCTGCAAAAATGTAGAACTCACTGCTCCCGCTTGTATAATCACCAGTGATGGCCAGTGGTTACCTGATTGTAGTCAAAAAGTAGTTATCAACTATTTGCAGAAATGTAGTGTGCAACTACTAGTTAACTACTATTTCGAGTAGTTAACTACAGTAGTTAGGTTACTGCAGGCGCTAACTACTTCCGATTTTGCCGCGAGCTTTACGGCGCGATTGTGCTTCCGACTTTTACCTTGTGCTACTCGTTTGATGAGGTTAAAGAAGTAGTTTTAACTACCTCCCCTGAAAACTTGTTGAACTACTAGTTAAACTACTGTAGAAGTAGTTAGTGGCCATCACTGATAATCACATACCTTTATTTATATTATTTATATATCATTTATACGTTAATGAAGAGAATTTGAATTTACAATCTCAGCAGTGCAAATTTTCTTTTCTTTGTTCACACAGCTCCTGACAGCAGTGTGTGGGGGGGGACTTCACTTTCAAAAAGAGAGCCACAAGAACTAGTGCAAAATAAAGAAAACCATGACGAACAGAGAAGAAAAAAAAACAGTGCTACTGCAGTGTTGTTCTGCTGGTCCGTGTTTTTTGTGCTAGTTCCTGTGGCATCATGTACAAATTTGCTCAATCGTCCCTTCTGCAGAGAGAGATTTCGTGGATTGTTGTGCGCCATGCATATGGTTAACTATTAACTTACTTATTAACTTAACAGAGCAGTCGCATACGCTATGGAACTATCAGCAGTCTGTGTTACTGTATGGTAATATGGGTTTGTAACAATGAAGGACCACTAATTCGTCCTCAGAAATGCCCAATGCGTAGATGTATAATACTTAGATACTTCATATTTCATGTACTTGGTAATTTATTCCCCATGATCATACTTTTTTTCTTTCTCCCCCCCCCCCCACACACTTTAACAAGATGGTGGCACATCCAATGTAGAATGTGCGACCACCGCTCAAGCACGCGTGTAATTGTTCGCAACTTTGCAGTTGATGCATCCAGACACACCACGTATCCCATTCTGTTCAAATGCCATTCACTGCTCATTTGATTTTTCATGCTCAAGTATGGATAGAAGCTCTATTTTGTTAGCAGTGTCGCGTGTTAGCTGCCAGAGAAAATCTGCCAACCGAAATAGTTGCACACTGCTACTTCATGTTCCACCGCTTATTACAACCAAGAGCAGTCCACCCAAGGTTGCCTTTGATGGTGGAAGGGAACATAATCCACTACAGAACTATCAGCTGCACGACCAAACTGCTGCATAATATTCGACATTAACGCATTTCCCAGTACCTCAGTGGACGAGGATTTGAAGCCACCTGTGGAATTCATGGATATGTTTGCATTTGTGTTGCATTAGCATTTTCCCACAAAATGAAGAAACACACAACACTGATCCTTTCACTCTAAGGTTTATTTCTTCAAACACCATCCTATTTGACTGGGACGCGGGGCACGTTGGGTCCGCCACGTGCCAAGTCCTGAAACGCATATTGAAATTGTGTGTAAAGGCATACATACGCTGTATTCCACTACAAATGAAAGGGAACTTACGGCAGTGGCCCTCGGGAACCTCGGCGGAGGGGCACGGTCCTTGCGGTCCTGCTTGGACCTGTTGCGGACAATCTTTGAGTGGATTGCGCAGGAGACGCAGTAGTGCAGCTTGGCGTACAGCTTGGGCAGAGGGTAGGCTGCAGAAATGTGGATTTATAATGGTGACTAAAATGGAAGCAGTGTGCTTGACATGTGATTCCGGTGTGCAGTATAAGCAGCTACGTGTTACAAGTGAAGTTATGAGTGCGGTCAACACTTACATTCGTAGACGCTAGCTACGGAGATATCCCTGACAGCTGCGGCCTCTACAATGTTGCGGATGACGAACTTTTTGATCGCCTTGTCCTTAGGGACACAACGGGCGCAGTTGGTGCACCGGACGGGCTTGACGTGGCCACGTCCATGCTTTGACCGTCCTCCGTTCCTTCTTTTGCAAGTCTGAAAAGTGGAATGCAATTGGTAATCTTATAGCTCTTCATGGGCACAGCAAAAGAAAGTTTGAGTAAGTTCGTAACAAGCTCCAAGTATGATCTAATGCAGACGTACTGCAGCTGCAGTCGATAATTCCGGCCTGCTGTCATCTGGACACAAATACCCATGCTGTCACGCTAAAATGTCCCCTAAGTATGTACGCCGGCTCACACATCAGCGACGTGCCAGCAGGACAACACATGGCATGCCTAAGCCTAACGACTATAAGTGACAAATATCTTGTCTAACTATACTTAGCAATGGCTTGTACTATGCGCAGACAAAATCGCGACTAACCATAGTACAAATGCTTTGCTTTAAACGTGGCAGACTCAGGCAAAAGCTTGAAAGTAACGCAGAACTAGACACACGAAACACACCGTACCATTTTCGATGAAGCCTGTTAGGAAAAGGAAAGCTTAGATGCGCAGCAGGAAGTAGTCCGCGACTTCGTTGTAAAATTTTGGTAAATAGCAGGCTTCATGTTTCGTATATGGAAAATAATTGACATTGAGCATTCCAAAATGCTTTATAACGGTTGAACGTGTGTTTGTTCAATGAAAATTTAGGAGAAATTTGCTAAAGTTTACTTTGCCGGGAAGAAAAGAGCGGAGTGATACAATCGCAGTACCGCAGTTGAATGCATAAAAATCAATTTTAATTATAAGATTTTAATAATGTAACCCGTCTGCCTTATGTACTAATTTAGAGACAATTGAAATATTTCTATTATACATTTTGAATATGCTAATGCGCGCAATACCGGGGATCACAATTTCGTCCAATCAGACGACGGCTACACATTTCGCACATCGCTGGCGAGGGACGCCGTATCCCAGAGCAACAGATACACTCAACGAGAGCTCGGCTTCGTGTGGCACCGTCGATCTGCGTGCGCCTTGTGTGTGGAGTGCAGTGCGGGAATTTGAATCGCTGTTCTCGGTGTCAGCTCCGGTTCTCCAACAACCCCGCGATGATTTTGTGAAAGTACTGACCCAATCGACGCTAACATGGCTGCGGATTTCGTACTGTGGAGTACTCTGGCCCTGATTGCGTTGTTTTGTCCTGCGCTGTCCGTCTTGGAAGAAAAAGGTAAGACGGTGGGGCTCTACGCTCCAATGATTTCGTGTCACGCTAGGCTACCCGTCTTAAACGCAGATTTTCGGAAGCTTCAGGCAGAATCTCTCCAATTCCGTATGCTTCTTTTAACGCCGATCGTACGCGTCATGAAGTTTGATTTTGCGATGCACGACGCCGAGTGACGGTTGCTGTATACGACGATGTCGTCTGCTTTGACGTTCCACTGTTGTCGCTTTCGAGTTATTGGGATAGCTTGAATTCGTTTTGTACGTAATTGTGACTATTGTAAACAAGGCAGTGATCGTTTAGCGGCGATAGACCACGGTTGAAATTCTTTTCGGGAGCAGGTATGTGACAAACAGCGCGGGACCAGAACTTCGAACTCACAGTTTGTCTTTGTCAGGGTTCGTTGGTAGATGTTCAGCAGGACGCTGCCACGAGAGAGGTTCGTGTTGCTAGATTAGTTCAGTCAGAGTTTGGTGGTTGCATTATTACGTATTCCCTCCTTCTTGTAGTATTGGAGACCGTTGTGCGATCAGGATGCTCAGTATGTATGCAAGAACTCCGTTCGGCTGTTGTTTGATGCCTGACAAGTTGCTGGAAGTCGATGGTGTATGTGGAACGATAGCTTTGGGAGGTCTATTTTTCCATAAGAGCTCTTGCCGCAGTGGCTGCCTTTCGTATTTACATTTCCAACTCCTAATGCGACCACCACCGCTTGCGCAGGGATTGTTGCTTCTCACAGACTATTCCTCAATGAGTTGTCCGTGACCATTCGCTCTTAGTTGCAAAACGTAAGTTATTATAGAGTCGGGAAATGACCGGGCAGTGAGTGATGAACGCAGTACGCTAGGGAGCATGGTCTCCCAAGCAACATTAAATTTTGGTCCAATATTGGCTAAATATCGGCAGTACCGGGCCAATATTGGACCGGTATTGCCAGTATCCGGCCAATATTGCGCCAAGATGCTTTGCTACTTGGGCTGATGTTCACTATCCTTTTGCTTAAGGAAAATAAGGTGGATAACCTCGTTCTCAAAGTTTTTGCTTGAGCACGAGAGCGTCATGAAATAGGACGATGAGGAGTCATAATTGCGTACTGGGAAAAACGTTTAATTGACCTCACGCTGTCGCAACCAACTCTCATCTTGTGTTGCTTTCTCAGCGAAGTAGTTGGGTACGTCACCGGTAACCCGATACGTTATTTTGCATTTGGTATGCGTGCCGATGTCGCAACGAATAAGCGGAAAGACGAACCATCTTCCTCGCTGTACTTGATTGCAACCCACATCAGGACGCGGCGAGATCAAAAACGGAGTTGGATCGTCGTTTCCGGAAACGTTTCGGTAGTGGCCGAAAGTTCGGCTGTCACGTGTGTGTTGATAGTTCCATTCCGTCTTTACGTATGGGGGTTATGAATTATGATCGGTCATTGTTTTCTGGTCGCGCAGCGCTGTTCTTTTTTTTTTTTTTTTTTTTCCTGGACACCCAGGACAGTCTATGTGGTACGCCACGGAAGTGGCGGATAAACTGTGCTTTAGTATCTCAAGTTCTCAACCAATCGCGAGTTCCGGCGATCGTTTTGCACGGCGGAAGCAATTTTGCGCTTGGGTTGCCTTCGGTTTGAAATAAGGGACATTCGAACAGCCTCCGCTTCGGTTGTTTTCTGACCCTTCTCTGTTGGGCGACAGTGCGTTAAAATGCCGTTGTCTATCGATTTCGCATCCGTTAATATTCTCCCACGGGTGATGTTGACGTAACTGCCGTTTGTTTCGTTGGGCGTCTTTCTTTTTCTTTTTTTGAAGGGGTGTCAGGGGTGTCGTTTCGAAAGAAAAAAAAATTAGTGCGTGACCAAACGGAAGCGGACAAACGCGCCGAAATGAAAATACGTCTGCTAGCATTTGCGAGTTTGACGTCGAACGGGAAAATTTAAAATTACCGAGTAACGTCAAATACATTCAAAGATCCCATCTCGTACAAGAGTCGCAAGACGTTTGGAGCGTTCGCGGCGTCAGGCAGATGAACCTATATGTCGTCTGCTTTTGAGCGGAAGCCGCCATGGCGCTCACCGTGCAGGATAGAAAGCAGACGACGTTGAAAACTGGAGCTTCGACGCTTATCTACCATACATCTTGGCTGTCCTGGATCTACGAAACGGCTGAAGTACACGGACGTGTGTCTGAACTGTTTAGTGAAAAGAAGCAGATCCTTTGTCATAGAAGTGCCGCAGAGCGCCATTGTCACTTGCTGTCAGATGGGTTTGTGTGCATATGCTCGATTTCTCAGAACGCATCAGTTTGTTTTGAGTCTCATGCAGTGTGACCCCTTCATTTCCTGCATCGTATAAGATAATGGATCCTCTTCTAGACAGGAAGATCATGTTAAACCTTGAGGTCTTCATCGTTTCATAAAGTGCGAACCTACTCAATATTCTGTCGATGGGCAGGGCCTTTTTTTTTTCTTCTTCTTTTCGGAGAAAGACGACCCGCAGCATCGCGCAGACACGCCGAATACCTATAGGCTGGATGCACAGCGACCAGCAGGTGCGGCAGAAGATTTTTGCCGAGGGCTGGATTTTTGTTGCTTTCCTTTTTGCTTGCCGTCTCTCTCTCTCTCTCTCTCTCTCGGAGCTTCAATGAAACCGGCTATTTTTTCGGTTCTTTTGACGGCCTACGATGTCGGTTGTAGAGGAGACTTTTTGAGGGGGGCAAAAAAAAAAAACGTGAATCTCGCTTTCTCCATTCAAAGAGAAAATGGGAAGCTGTTTCGGTTCTGTGATGCGGGAAATTTTCATGGTGGTGGTAGTGGTGGTGGACGTCCTGAAGGATTCGTGCCGTTTGTAATGATGACGGTTGGAAGGGAGTGATGGTTTATGTCAGCTACGCTGGAATTTCATGGGACGCTCGCGGGGGTTCGGGTCAACGTCCTCGTCTGATAGTTTGTGGTCTACCTTTATGTTATCAGTTTGTTTGTGCCGGCACATTTTTAACGAATAACTCACGAAGCATATTGTGCTCTGGCTGTGCAAGATTGTACCGCCTTAACGCACCGCCTTAACGGGACTATTCAAGTGTGGAAGAAGAAATATAATGCAGTCTAACTGTAGGAGGCGTTGGAACTACCAAACCCCGCAAAGAATGAAGCACCTCAAAACATTTTTTTTTTACCAGTGACGAAGCGTCGTGCAGAGATCTGCACTTTACCAATCACCTGATGACGTGCAGAAAGCACGTGCAGAAACGTGACGTGCAGACGCACGTCAGTTATTAGAAATTGTAGAATTGTAAAAGATGCTTCATTCCTTGTAGTTTTCTTAATTTAAATGCCACTTAAATGACTAGAAACAAAGACTACGCGGTTAGCGAGCGTTCCCGAGTTGAGAGACGTTTCGGCTTTGCCTTTTCCCTCGGTCCCCACAGCTACCCTCATCTGAGATATCGAAGGATGGTGTCTGGCAAAACACTTGAGGATATCTCAGAGCGACGATATATCGTTATACCTATGCGTTCACATTTTATCCACTTCTTCTTACACGTCTTCGTACACATTTTTTCCACCCTTACTCCCTCTCGTCTAAAATGATGCAAAAAAAAAAAAAAGGATAAAATGCCAGCCGAGACAAACAATGCAAGAAAAACTGGACATTCCCACGCCGGACTCTACGTGGCGCAGCGCCTACGTACCCTGGCGTACAATATGAGCATATCTCTGCATTCTGGAAACACTGCTTTTAGCATCCTGGCGAAAGTAAAGGAAAAGAAGCGAACGCAGAATCCGAAGGCTTTCTCAGAGGATGGACGTAAAAGGGAGAGGAGGTTCTAATCGTGCGGTGAAATTGCTCATTGTTTCGGCAGTGGCGGTTGCATTAATGAGTCTTGGATCGCGTGAGCCGGTTGCTACTCCCGGGGACTTTGTTGTTCTTTCTGTTTCTGAAAGCCAAGATTTTTTTTTTCTTCTTTTTCTTGTGGCCATGACGATTGTGCTGAAGGTTTCTGCGGCAGACTTTTTTTTTTTTTTTCAATATCTGTATTCAGTATCCAGTGTTGTTTGTACAAGGTGTTCTTTCTTAGTCGGGACAAATTTCTAAGGGACAAATATAGAAGAAGTGAGGGTTTTCTAGTGTTTTTCGGAAACAATGACACTTCTCATGTAGATATCAATGATGCCCACATCACGCTTCATAAATAGTACTGCCCTCGCCCTATAAAAATGAAGAGCGGGCATGCAGACGCATGGCACATGTCAACTCAGTACGCGTCCAGCTTGCTCAGGGTATGTGGCTGAGTGAAGACATGCAATACTTAATTCTTGCGCGGGTCCTTGCTAGTCGATCTTGCATGATAGCGCGACTACTTATAATCGCATGTCGAACTCGTTTTCAACTGACCATACACGTGCACGAACTCTGGATCCGGGATTTGGACAATTATTTTTCGTTGCGGCGGGCCCGAACCCACTATACGAGAGTTAAAAATTATGTTACTGACATATACCTTTGAGGACTTCATTCACAGAATTACATAACATAAAATACATTGAGAAAATCAGCCACCGTCCATCATGTCTCGATCATAACATCATGTACAACCAGAAGCATGCTTAACAATAACGCATGTGATATACGCAGAGATAAATTCTCAAGAAGACCAAATTAACTTGAACAGTCAATTAGCAAATATAGTAGGCTGGTGCGAGCAATGCCAATTAAATGTCCCTCAATATCTGGAA
The DNA here is from genome assembly GCF_037126465.1 of Ornithodoros turicata. Taxonomy (NCBI): domain Eukaryota; kingdom Metazoa; phylum Arthropoda; class Arachnida; order Ixodida; family Argasidae; genus Ornithodoros; species Ornithodoros turicata. The sequence continues at coordinate 102,320,433 of NC_088203.1, read as the reverse complement.
AAGGGTTGCGATGTCTGTCACTCGAAGAAAGAAGAGGAATGCGTAGAGAATATGTGTAATCGCTAGATGACTAATTACTTAATTAATTAATACTTTCGTGCAAAGGTGAGATAGCAGAACGGGCGACGAACGTCATTGTTTTTCTTTCTTTTTTTAAATCCTGAAACGAGAGCGTGCCATCGCCGAATATTGCTATGTAAATTAACCGAAACCGCGTGGACCAGAAGCGCAGGGAGCACAGCGCTCATGGCACGTCAGAAGGTCACGTGCTGGTTACGTGCTTTGCGGCTATGGAGATGACTGGAGTACGGCTCCAGTCATAATAGCGGCTCCTCTCTGCTCCTGTGCTGACCATCACTCTTACAAATGAACTTCACCGCATAGCACGCTGCTAGCCAACCATTATCTCGAATGATATCGTTATCTGCCCGGATTTGTTGAAAACGGGGGCGTACGCCTTTTTTTTTTGTGACACTTATGCTGTTCATAATTGTCTCAAAAAAGGCGTACGCCTCCCGTTTTCAACAAATCAGGGCAGATAACGATATCATTCGAGATCATGGTTGGCTAGGAGCGTGCTATGCGGTGAAGTTCATTTTTAAGAGTGCAGATCGGCGGTTTGCGTCCCAAGTAAACCTCCGAAGGCAAAGGGCATTTGGTTTAGGCTCATTTGCGTGCGAAATTCGATTATGGATACTTCAACGTACGTGCTTGTTTCGGGATTTTAAAAAAAGCGAATGGCTTTAAAGAGAATTGGCTTTCTTTCTGCTACCTCACTTTTGTTCGAAAGCTCCTACTTAAAGAGTAACTTAATGAGCTTTAGGTAATCAGACATCAAGTAGTTTCATATACTCTCTTCGAGAGTCATGTCCACCTGGCTGTATAACTCAAGTGCGAAAACGACATCAATGTTGCTCTCATAGATTTTGTGAAAAAAAAAAAAAAACTGTAACGAACTTTAGAAAAAAGCACCCGGACAGATTAGAGAGCGCTCGACGGTGATGGTTTTGTGGGGCCGAAGGGTTCAACTGGTAGAACGGGTGTGGGGGGGTCAGGTCGTGTGAGAGGGGACCGTGCAAGGAGCAGGTGTGCCGGAGCCAGCGGTGATGATGACGATGACGATGTTGTTTACGTCGCACCTGACCACCTTTACAATCTCGTTTATGTGTATAGTTAGAACAGCAGAGAGCAGTGGCGTCACTATAGGTACGCGTCACCCCCTCCACCCCCCCTCCACCCCCATTAACGGATATCTTTCCGTACCAGGCGATACACGAAACAACCACATTATACGTTACACTCGGCATTTTTGCTATTTGAAATCAATCAATCAGTCAGTCAGTCGTTCACCACAGATAGTAACCGGGTAAACGGCTATGCTGTCAGACGTTTCCAAACTGATGTCGGCACCGTTTCCCCATGAAGTCGTCCCAAGACGCATACTAACCAGGGTTGCGGGATGGGACCACCATTTCGATTCCAATTCCATTACGAGGAATGGAGATTTGTGATAATTCCATTCCTTTCAATTCTTCGGCATGAAAAGGTATGGCCAATTCCCACTCCTGGAATGGGCTTGGAAAACACCATTCCATTCCCTTAATTCCATCAATAAAAGAAAAGACACCGGCAGCCGTACTGGCTAGCCCAGCAGCCACCGGGGCACCTACACTCTTAAAAATGAACTTCACCGCATAGCACGCTCCTAGCCAACCATTATCTCGAATGATATCGTTATCTGCCCTGATTTGTTGAAAACAGGGGGCGTACGCCTTTTCTGTGACAATTATGAACAGCATAAGTGTCACAGAAATGGCGTACGCCCCCCGTTTTCAACAAATCAGGGCAGATAACGATATCATTCGAGATAATGGTTGGCTAGGAGCGTGCTATGCGGTGAAGTTCATTTTTAAGAGTATAGGCTATTCCATTCCCATTCCATTCCTACACTCTTAAAAATGAACTTCACCGCATAGCACGCTCTTAGCCATCCATCATCTCGAATGATATCGTTATCTGCCCTGATTTGATGGAAACGGGAGGCGTACGCCTTTTTTTTTGTGACACTGATGCTGGTCATAATTGTGACAGAAAAGGCGTACGCCTTCCGTTTTGAACAAATCAGGCCAGATAACGATATCATTCGAGATGATGGTTGGCTAGGAGCGTGCTATAAGGTGAAGTTCATTTTTAAGAGTGTAGGACAGTTTCTGCTATTCCAATTCCATTCTGAGCTGTGATAAATCTGGAATCATGCGGAAACCATTCCAACTCCGGACTGGCAATTCCGCAACCGTGATACTAACTAATGTGCTAGATCACTGTTGCGCCGCTCTATTTCATTTTGGGTCTGTAAACCGCACAAATGGCTTTGTGCTCACCAGCATGACTGTTACCGTCAGAGGCGTATCTATAGGGTGTGGCAACTAGGTACACTAGAGCTCTGGGGGATACTCGCCCTGAGCGCCCCCTGAGGGGAGGGCACCGGCGAACTGGGTGTGGTAATAGAAGAAACTTTAAAAAAAATTGACTTGAATGACCTCGTTGACTAGTTTACACGGCAGCGAAAGCCAGGGTGATGGTTAAGCTAAAATGTCGTGTATATAGGGATGTTTTAATGCACTAATATTTTTAATTGAAAGATTAGCAAGCTTGAACTGTGTGTTTTGAGTTGATATAATACGGTAACGTCGTCCTGGAGATGGGTGTCAGATGCTTTGACAAGGACACAATCACACTGCTTGCCGTATAGGCGCCTTTCTTCCTTATAAACGAATGCACTCTTAGAAATGAACTTCACCGCATAGCACGCTACTAGCCAACCATGATCTCGAATGATATCGTTATCTGCCCCAGTTTGTTGAAAACGGGAGGCGTACGCCTTTTTCGTGACACTTGTGCTGTTCATAATTGTCACGAAAAAAGTCGTACGCCTCCCGTTTTCAACGAATCGGGGCAGATAACGATATCATTCGAGATGATGGTTGGCTAGGAGCGTGCTTTGCAGTGAAGTTCATTTTTAAGAGTGTACATGACATTCACGGGTAAACACAAACAAGCCTTTCGGTGTCACGAAGACTTCCGGTCCTTCCGCAATTAAGGATGCTCGGAACCAGCCACCATGCAGAACGATAGCTTTCACTTTCCTGATATGTTCAAAACGGGAGCCGTACGCCTCTCTGTGGCAATTTGAATTGTCATAAAAAGGCGTATACGGCCCTCTCTCTCTCCTCAAATCAGAAGCGATAGCAGTATCAGTCGCCATGGCGGTTGGCGCAGACCGTGTTTGCTGCGAAACCGGATGTCGTTTTGGCAACAACCAGAAGCGGTGCAGAAGGGCATGTGTACTCGAACTGTATATCAACGGAATTCTACCGTTTATTTTGGCATTGTGGAGAGTTCCGAACAGTTCCTCTACCTATCTTTCACAGCTCTCCTATATATTGACGCCCATCCCATTCAGACTCCACATAAATTCACCGCCGTTATGAGGATCCATCGAGTGACGGTTGGCAGCCCCCCGTGACGTTTCGGCACTCATCTCTGAGGCGCACGCGCGCCTCTTGTCACACATGTGCGTGGCACGTGCAGCCACGTGGCAGCTCTGGGCCAATGCGGGTTGCCCTCTGCTCGAGTTGTTGATCCCTCTATAAATATTCGCCTTCCCTATATCCCTGTCGTGTGCGGACGGCTGGACACGAACCGGAACCCGCCTAAAACGCTCAACCGCCTTTCCGGAATTCTCTCTTGGGGGGTCTGCTCACGTGATGGGTGATTGGCGTGTGACGTTGCTCTACGACATCACCGACATTACTTGATTTGACATCGTGTTGTAACCGCCAACGACAAAATAAGGCCACGCTCGTCAGAAACTGAGGCTCGATCGAGCTTCTCAGTTCTTGTCGAATAGCGCGTCGTTAGGTATGTGCGGACAGTCATTTTATAACCGAAGCAGACTTGTGCCCGTTACTCCAAAAAAGTAATTGATTACCTACTTAAAACTTCAGACTGGGCCTGTTGGTAAGGTTGTTTTTAGCGCTTTTATTCTGCAATTGATTACCGTTACTCTTCTAGCAAAAGTAATTGATTACCGTTACAAATTACCCGACTCAAAATGTAATTGAGTAACGAGTATAAAGGTAACGCGTTACTCGGGCCGTTACTTTCAATTCATGCAAAAATTTCCGCCCTTGTGTGCTTCAAAAAAAAAAACAAAAAACAAAAAAAAACCCAACTCCCAAATGATTGGGACAGCTGAAATAGCGCGCGTGAGAAGTAACAATAATAGTTTTCCCGCTTACTACAGTGGAATAGCCCAACAAAGACACAGGAAATTTGTCACAGAGCATCGTTATTTTGAGTCACTGTACTTCAAAAGTAACTGATTACTCGTTAATTGATTACTCGAAATTGTAATAGAATTACTTGAAAAATTACGCGTTCAAAAATGTAATTGATTACTCGAAAAATTACTCAAAAAAGTAATTGATTACAAGTAACGCAATTACTTGTAACGCGTTACGTACAAGTCTGAACCGAAGTGAATATGAAGTGAACAAATGTATACCCGAAGCGAATACGAAGCAAATAGATATATACCTGAAGCGAATAGTTGATCGACACATTGACAACAACAACAACAACAACTTTATTTTTAAGATGATGAATGGGGAGTTTCACCGCCAGGGGCGTTACTGTACCCCCATTGCAGGTGGTGATGTGGGGAATGAAATAATGAGCCCCTTCACAATAAGGTTCGAAGTCCTGTAAAAAAAAAAAAAATATGTCAAAAGAGCTTTGAGGGCACAGCGTTGGTGGGCTGGATTCGGCCAGGGACACATTGACGGCATGCTGCATACGCTTCCAAAAGAGCAATCGAAGCACTATTGGACGACAGAAATTCGGGAGGGGTCTGTACATCCGGTCCCTCTTATAGATCCGCGTCTGTATACATACATGATATACCTCCCTTCCTCCCTCCTACTATTTGTGGACCATGGACAAAAACGGATCATCCTATATAACTGTGACCTCTGCAAAATGTTTGTATTGGAGGTTTTGGAATAGTATACTTTGTTGAGACGGCTCCTCGAAGACCCCCCACTAAGCGAGGAGTCATAAATCTACTTTTGGAAAGGAACGAATGGACTAAAGGAAGTTGATACTTATGTTCAATGCGGCCACTCAGACACATAGCGTTGGATCGTATCTGCGTGAAGTTATGGGCTTTACCTATATACGGCGAGCGTAAGTTCTCAGCTACTCGTCTTTTTTTTTTTTTTTCAGCTGGCTCCCCTCGATACAGTATAATCTCGATACGCCATCTCTTTCGCGTGACATGGATATAACCTCCCCGGTGGTCTTGGCTTGACTTCTGGAACACGTCCCATCGAGCTCACTCTGGCTTGGAAGTGGGCCGAGTGCACATCTTCCCATTCACGACAAATGTCCAGGGACATGTAGAGCATATAAGGACAGCACTCTGGGGGGTATGCGTGCATGGGCTTAGTGCGTGCAACCATACAGATGCTGTAACAGCAGTATGCGTAGGGGATGGAAGTTGTCTGTATCGAAGGGCCAGACGCGGAAAAAGATGTCTTGCGGGTGACTTTGCCTAATCTATCTTTTCGAGTGCAGATACGTGTCATGTCGCAGTATACTAGCTGGTTTCCGATTCCGACCACCGTAGACTGAGAAGAGAGAGATTGATAGGTAATTGAAAGTATAGATTTACGTGAAAGTTGAGTCCGCCCACAATTGTGTGGCATTGAAAGACATCGAACTCCGCGTCCTCTGTTATTCTACTCCAACTGAAGTGTTCTGCTGTACATGGGGATAGAAAGAAAGCAATGGCAGCAGTACTATATTTAGTATTTAGTACTGTAGTAGTATTGCGGTTGTAGCATTTATTTACTCAGATCGTAACAATGCGTATGTAACGCTTCACTACTTATTCGCGATAAAGACAATAACTACGGGCTCCGGGATTCGAATACAGACGCTCTTAATATCCGGTTTAGAGATGATTGGCTTTCTCGTGAATTACTTGAATTTCACTGTTCTTTAGGCGTATAGAGGCACTATGTGTTTGTGTCGTCGCCAGGTGGAGCTTGTTTCTTGTACGAATTTTCGATAACTCTAGTGCAAGCGCGTTGCTGTTCGAAGCAAGGACAGGAATGTTACGAACGAAAACTCACGTCGCAAAATATACAGACGTCTCAGATAAAACATGCGGTGTATATGGGGAAGAAGAGGAGACCGCGGAGCATGTCATATTGGCATGCAAAGGTATTCGGCCGACGCAGGGTGATGTGACCTTATGGGAAGCACTGGGTTTCCAAAACGCGATAGGGGCGAAGTTAACTTTAAAACGGTACAAAAATGCAAAAGACCGACTACATGATTGGTGACATAGGAATAATGTAGTTATTCCCAATGCAGATAGCGGCAGTGTGAATAGTTCTGATCACCGGAAGTACTTTCAGTCTCAGTAATGTGTCAACTCTAAGCTACACTCTTAGAAATGAACTTCACCTCATAGCACGCTCGTAGCCAACCATAATCTCGAATGATATCGTTATCTGCCCTGATTTGCTGAAAACGGGAGGCGTACGCCATTTTTGTGACAATTATGAACCGCATAAGTGTCACAAAAAAGGCGTACGCCTACCGTTTTGAACAAATCAGGGCACATAGCGATATCACTCGAGATAATGGTTGGCTAGGAGCGTGCTATGCAGTGAAGTTCATTTTTAAGAGTGTAGGTGGCGCAAGCTACCGCCCGTTCCAAATGGAAAAGCCACAGGATTCATCCATCCATAGCATTGCACTGATTTGTCAGGGCAAGCACACGCGACCTAGCTTGTCACACGAGCTCTTTTCGTCCAACAAAAGAGACGACCTGTCTCTCCTGACGTCATACGATCCATTGTTTTATCCTGCCCTCCAACTTTTCATTATTATTATTATTATTTTTATAATTCATGTCCCATGGTTCCTTCAAACCGTCTGCCAGCATTCCAACGTGGTGGCTCCTCGAGACGTGGTCCACATAGCATTCAACAGCAGTCGCCTCCGCTACGCTTGGCTGATTTCTTGTGCGAGTGGCTCGTTACGTTTTTGTGCGCGTTTTAAAAACGCAGGAGCGATGGCACTTATATATGGCGTCAGAGTGTATAAGATTGCATGTAATGTGGCCACTTGCTTCGGTGTAGCTGCAGGTGAGAATCTTGACTTCCGATGCACCTGAACGTGTATGGTCAGGTGACGGTTGAAAGTGAGGCGATTTTAGGGGCGAAAAATCGCGCTTCTTTTTCGAGAGAGCTAAAGCGGTGGTGTCACATTGGTGATCGCCTTTGCCGTACACTCTTAAAAAAAAAAGGGGGGGGGTGTACAGTAACTCCCTTTTGGGGAGTACGCCCTTGCCACATACAGGGTGTCCCAGAAAACGTGTCATTGAATTATAAAAAACTACGCCACCTAGAATCATGCGGTCAACGGCATTTGTTCTTATTAGGTTTTTGCCACCTCCTGATGTGAGTGTCATGTATCTTAAGTTTAATTATGTAAATATTTGCGAACCGAACTGGGAAATTTGCCAAGTAGAGGTCACTTTTTTACTCCATCAATATGAAGAGCGTGCCGAATTCACGCGAATTCATGATAATTGACAGTGATATTCACGAGCTATCCCATCGGAAAAAATAGCCCAACATCATGCCTCTCGGGGCACGTGAATATAATGCGCGAAGACTTTTTGAGCGCAGTCGCTCTCAGTCCGACGAAAGGAGGTTCCAAAGCCAGCCCACAGAGTGGAAGTAGAAAAAGTAACAGTTCGTAAAATTGGGAGAGGGAAAGCATTATCCCAGCGATAGTCGGACGTGATAAGCCATACCTGTGTTATCTCTTTCTGCGATGCCGGGGGTGGGCTGGGTTTCCAACCTCCTTTCGTCGGACTGACAAAGATAGCACTGAAAAATTCATCGCGCGCTCTCCTGAGGGAGCTCCGTAGAGCATGATGTTCGGCTATTTTTTCCGATGGGACAGGTCCTGAATATCCCTTTCAATTATCGTTAATTTGACTAAATTAGACACGCTCTTCACATTGGTGGGGGTAAAAAAAGTGACCTTTACTTGGCAAATTCCCGACTTAACCTCGCAAAAATTTACATAATTAAACTTACGTTACACGACATTCACACGAGGAGGTGGCAAAAACCTAGTAAGAGCAAATGCCGTATGACCGCATGACTCTAGGTGGTGTAGTTTTTTTATTATAATTCAACGACACGTTTTCTGGGACACCCTGTATATCACTCCCTTTGGAGTGTATAATTATTCTCCAGTACTCGGAGTTAAAGGGTTAAAAAAACGGAGTTAAATGTTGAGAGTAATTGTAATTGTAATTGCACAGAGAATAATGCCGATGTTTGCCTTACAGCGTCAGAAGAAAACCGAGGGAAAACACACATACAGCACAACCCAGTGCTGCTTTTTGGAGTTTTATGTTCCGTGTGTTGTAACGAATTTGTAGGCTCAGTTAATGATCATTACCATCGTGTCTTGTAATGCTAGCTGGTGACGCAAATTGAAATTCGTAGCCAGTTTCGCAGCGCCACACATTAGCGAAACCCTGCGAACGGTTCGTGGCATAATATAATCCATCACGCTTATCCGAAAGAAAATCACGTAACGCTGGCATCGATGAAATTCAACTGGCCCTCTAGGGGATCACGTGATTTGATTATGACTCGTGATGAGAGGATAAGGCTAATGATGCTCGCTCTTCGAGACAGCTCCTGGATAATCACGTGGTCATGCGCGTGCATACGTACATACGGTGTTGTAATATACATCTCACGTGTAATCTTGCGTATACAATGCTGGCCTCTACGCGTCTCTATATGATGCAGTCACGACAGGGGATACGTCCCCCGTAGCTTTTGTTCTATCCGTTCTACGCATGTGTTTGAAATTTCACACTTCCCCCAGGGTGAGTGAGATATCCTGTCTGTGGACTCTGCCACAACGTCATCGCGGGTATTGTCTTGTTGGGAAAGCGACGGAAATAAATCAACACTGTGTTACGTGACGCAGAAGGACATCTTACGAACTCTTGAAATCATTATAGCTTTGGCGGAGCGTATACAGTCTGAGATACGGGTATCGTTTCGATTACTTCTGATGTATAGATGTATGTATGATGTATACACCTCGTGCTACGGGTACGCTCTTGCAAACTATGTCATGAATGTCACGGGGTAAAGGGTCATAGTGTAGAAAGAGGCTTGGTATGTGGACGGGAATGTGTAACAGTGAAAAGTTGGAGCGAGGTTTATTGGAAAGCACGGAGCAAAAAAATAAATAAATAAATACAAATAGAAAATAAAAATATACGGAAAGAACAATAGTACCGGCGATGGGAATGTAAAGGTAACCTCGTCGATCAGAAATCGGAGGGTCTATTGCTGGTGCCTTCTTATCCTGTGCTGTATACGTTAACGCGCTGCTACAAAAAATAAATAAAAAATAAATAAAATCTGTTTCGCTCTTAGTTTCGTATAGTCCAGCTCGTTGAAGGACCCAGTTTGCAATGATGCCGTCAGTGATCATTACACGCTTCCACGGATTTTCGACAAATGAGACCGCAGAACTTCATAGTTTCGGATTCTCCAGGAACGGGTGACGTCACCACGAGCTCTGGCGACGTATCCTAGCAACAGCGCGCGCACATTCCTGGCCTCCGCACGCAGCCGTGGTAGTGTGTACAAAAAAAAGGAGGCTTCTGCAGTCGCGTTCAAATTAAGAAGGAAAAGAAATCTAGTCCGTTAGCTCTCAACGTATTACTGCGCCGCAGATAGAATGACTGGACACCGAGAGGCCACGCTCGCTCCTCCGCAAAATAATGTAATCCGTCCTGCCTGGTGACGCTGTAGTATTTCTCCTGGCGCCCTATTGCGTCTCCTCACCTCCAAAGATGTATCTATATTGTTGACGGTCTACATTTCTTTGTTATGCGAGTACAGTCAAACTCCTTTATAGCGAACACCTTTTTAACGGAAATACCACTACAGCAAATTTTTTTGCTGTCCCGCTGGAGCCCTATAGGTCCAATAATGGACATCCTTTTTAACGAAAATGCCTTTACTGCGAATTTTTTTTGCTGTCCCCTGGGTTTCGTTGTAAAGGAGTTTGACTGTATAGGATATTCTAGCTGTGGTGAGAAGGAAATCGACCTTGGAGGAGCAATGTTGCCCAGGCGCGTGCCGAACTTGCGCACGCTGAGGCAACATACTTCTCAAAACTAGAAATTAATTTTACGATGACTTCCGCGTCACACAAAGAAGCAGCATCATGGGAGAATACATTGTGAAACACACAGATTGTAATCACATAAATTAGGTAGGATTACTAGTAGGATTCTGAAGATATAACCTTTTTGTTTGTGGTGGCACCCATGCGCTACTTGCGTTTGAAATATAAACGAGAGAAGAAAAAAAAAAGGGATATGTTTATTGAAAGAAGAGAGAACGAGGAAAGGGTAGTCAGGTACAGGCCGACTTGTTATTCCTTAAAAAAGAAAAAGAAAAACAAAGTTGGGCTTAAAAAGAACAAGTTGCCGTATAGAGGCTGCTCGAGAGGCCGGAGGCATGGGAGGACCTCGATATTCCCAGTCGCGAAATCTCCGATCTCGATATTCACGTTCTCGGAACATGGAAAATGCTCGGCTGCTTCGTAGGATGGTATGCCGTGTTTAAGAACGTAACGTCACTATTTAACCACTGAAATTCGCGGGTTTTCGATGTCTGTCCTAGTCGTATTAGCGAATGAAGGACACATTTTAGCAGCCGTTAGGCTTAGCAGGGCGGACTGCACGACGGAGCGCAGCATGTTGGTTAGTTTATTATTAGGTTAGTCAGTTCGATGTTTGCATTTTTATGCCCAGGTTAGTCACAATTCGCCGTTGGCAGTTTCCCGCGCGCGACTCTGTATTTTATAGTGAGATAAGTATATATATATATATATAGATAGATAGATATAGATACTCATTGAACGATGCGACAGCACCAGAGGACACGTGTTTCGCCGTGTTTCGCCGTCGATCTGTTTCTCTACGTGCAGCCATAGAAGCCATTTTAATCTGTAAGTTTGAATTTCAAACACGTCTAGCATCATTTACTTATTATTTTTTAATGGCTTTCCCCCCCCCCTCTTAGATAGATAAGTTAGATAAGATATAGTATAGATATAGATAGATTTATAGTTAGAGGTTTTCCTCAGACGCTTTCAGACATATGTCGGCACAGTTCCCTTAGAAGTCGGCCCAGGACGCACATTTCCCCAGGGCGTGAGTCGTGGCGTTGCCCACATACGTGAGGCCGACAACGGCAAACCCTATCACCACCACCACCACCACCATAGTTAGATATCGTTTATGTACACTAGTTTATTTCGCAACGGGGATTTCGATCACTTTATTTCGAGGTACATCCGTGCATTCTATATTGCATTCTATTTTTTCTTTAAAGCTGCCACAATTCTCATACGGTTAAGGATCGTCCTCACGTGAGAACAAGGTTGTTTTGCAAAACTATCCCTGGCTAACTGCCTATAACTAGGCCCAACCGTCCTTGACGAAGCCTCTTTTTTTCTTCGAAGAACGGAAGAAGCCGTCTTTTTCATTTTGCGCTGTCCGGCGGCCAATTTTCTATGTAGATAGGCCGAGAGGGAAAGTTATTAAACGCTAAGACGCCGTCGACCTTGCCTTGCTCGTGCCTGTCGTTGGGCGTGGAAGGGGTTAAAGGAGGAGGGAAACGAAAGTCGCTGGCTCTTCATGCTGCGGTTTCTCGGGTGATTTTTCCCCTGGGGGAGCATCGTCTCGAGGGGTGAACGTTGTGAAACAACGGGGAAATACTGGCCATCCAGTCTCACTTCGCAACATATGTGACTTATTGGGGTTACAAGTTTGACGGAATTTTCGTTATTGAAAAACAAATTGGTGGGTCTGCAATATTTCTCGGTTATTCATTTTACAAATGCTTATATACAAGGGCCCTTATAAATCACCTCAGAATCCCGAGGTATTACAGAGGTACAGATTACATTGAACAATATTAACCCACAAAGAGGAAACTGTAGGACGGGTTACAAAGCAGCGACAGGACTTCTGAAATGTGAAACGTCTTGAATGTTTACGACGGTATCTAGATCTGTATTGTCACCGATTATCGCCTATTTTTTACGTATTTCGATACTTTTTCTGCTAATCGACTCTCGGGTTTTTGAACGAATTCGAAATTGTGATAAGCAAACAGACGAATGGGTGAACAACTGCGGCGTGGCTTAGTGGGTGGGGCAACCGTTCGTTGCCTGCAGCTCCAAGGTCATGTTGAGGTCTGAGAGGTATACTGGGGCCTAATCCCCACTACCGGCTGCGGTGTCTGTGGCTTTTGCGACAGGTTCTCAGGCGGCTGTCGACATACTTAGTACCACATAAAGTACGCCGAGAAGAACTCACACTGACCGGTCCTGTCTTCCGTTCGCTTTGATCTGCTGTCCTCTGTCCACGATCTGTACTTCGCGGTGATGACGTGTGTTGACATTACTAACAAATGTGTATATCAAACGTAGGGAAACGTGTCGCTGAAATGAACTCCTTTCTTCGTAGTGCGCAATGACATCTTTGAACCACGACCTACTATAGATTATAACGACCATGTCATATAGGCACCCCTTCCCAGCGCCGCCTTTTGAAGCTAGCGGTGGCGCTGCTCATCGGCCCGGTTATTGCTTCCTCAATTCCTGCAATACTTTGTACTTCAGTTTACCTTAGCATTTTTGTACAAGCAGTGGATATCCCACGGGAGATGTTCCATTCTAAAGTTGATTATCATCATCATTCTACGCGTTTTCATAGAGCTGTTGCTGTCGTCTGCTACGCTAGTCGTACGTCCGCTTCTGCGCGTTCAAAATTCAAATTTCTATTGTCCAATCATGATGCAGATCTCGCGGGCCGATGAGTAGCGCCCCTAGCGGATCGTGCGGACGGGCTTCTCATTCTAAAAACAGAACTTCACCGCATAGCAAGCTGTGCGCCAACCACCGCCACGAATGATAGGGTTGTCGCTCCTGATACGAGGAGAGAGGAGGGCGTACGCCTGCAGTTATCATATATCCAAATTGCCACAAAAAGGCGTATGCCCTCTTCTCTCCTCGAATCAGGGGCGATAACCCTATCATTCGTAGCAATGGTTGGCGCACAGCGTGCTATGCGGTGAAGTTCTGTTTTTAGAGTGTATGGGGTTGCCGATTATGACATGGCCGCTATAATGTAGCAGGTCGTGCTTTGAATAAACAATAGTAAGCAAGCAAGCAAGCGAGAGATATACGCCCGTTACATATTGCGCCTTGCGCTCGGCGAGGTAGAAGGCAAGGAAACGGAGACGCAACTGTTGTCAAGGGGAAGACATTCCAAGGACCGTCTAAGTAGTCTATACATCAGGTCTGAAACGCAGATGATGCAGTTCTTTTGTCACAATAGGTTACATATCTTCCACTTCCGGGGCGCAATCGGCTTTGCTCGTTCTTTTCCTGGAATGCAGCAAATGCACGCTATTAACCGCCAGGAAAACGCATCATTAAGAACTGGCACATGTACACGGGCCCTTTGTACACAAAGGAGACAGGCGGAAAAATGACGAAGGAAAAGAAGTCGTCACTCCGGTACTATTGTTGTGCGCAGTTTTTGCTCTATACTGGGCAAAAAAAAGAAATAGTCCGATTTTGTAGTCATAAGGAAGATTGATCTATTGACTGATGCCCAAGTCGCGAGGTCGAAGCCGTGTGAAGACCTCAGCACGTCGATGGCACGGTGCAGCTCGCGGAGGTACGCAGTCCTCAGCGAGGTACTCGAAACAGTGTGTCAGAAATTTCGGTACATGTCAGTGACCCCCCGATGGTGGGGGGGGGGGGGGGGGAATTAGTTCACGGACCGGCCACCGTACGTCGCCCATGCCTACACTCTTAAAAATAAAATTCGCCGCATAGCACGCTCCTAGCCAACCATGATCCCGAATGATATCGTTATCTGCCCCGATTTGTTGAAAACGGGAGGCGTCGCCTTTTTTTGTGACAATTATGAACAGTAAAAGTATCACAAAAAAGGCGTACGCCTCCCGTTTTCAAGAAATCGGGGCAGATAACGATATCATTCGGGATCATGGTTGGCTAGGAGCGTGATGCTATGCGGTGCAGTTCATTTCTAAGAGTGTAAGATTAGATCAAAAGTGACTTTAAGAAGATCTGAGAAGAACCAGAGAACGAGGAAATCGGGTGTCTGGGGTTACAAGGAGTCATCTTCGTTATTTTATCGGTATATCTATTTTATTCTATTCGTTAGCATTACGTGCTTCGGAGGAACAAATGGGTGTCCTCTTTTTTGTTATATTGTGTTAACCTGGAAGAGAAAAGAAAGCAAAAGTGAGGGCTGAGAGGAGCACGGTGAAAAGAAAAGAGGGAAAGAACAAAATCACAATCTTTCATGAACACATTCGTAGCCCATGTTTCAAATCGACTGTCACATCTCACATACCTACATGCGAAACATTCCAGCAACAGGCTTAAAAACAGAAAACTTTTCGTCGCCTTCTCCGATACAGACAGACTTATTCAACTTCAAAGTTTCTGACGCGGGGTGCTCCCCCCCCCCTCCTCCATCTTCCATCTTATATACCCATCCCCCCGGTTTCCTCGTCAAAGAAGACCCTTTCTTCTCTCTCCAAAGAGGAGAGGGGGAAGGCTGCTGTCTTTTTACGAAAGGACCGATACATTTTAAAGGGCCGGTATTTCTTGAGGGGAGAGGAGGATAACCTGGGGGCATCTCTTGCCCCCCCCCCCAGACGACGGAGAGGAGGTAGTTTTACCGTGGGAACTGGGCCTTTTTCCTTGAGGCGTTTCTCTGAGCGCTTTGAAGAAACCATATGGTATAGTAGTGATCGCGGAAAATATAGTGGAGCGGTGGTGCCCGGTGGAAAGGAGGTTCCTGCGGGGTGATGGTCCGTTTCGACGGACGGACGGATGGATTGCTGGTTATGCTCTTCTCAGGGGGACGTTGTATATCCGGGTGCGGGAGGGGGGGAGAGGTCGCGGGGGTGCAGGATTAGGTCACTTGAGCTGGGCGGGGGTGGGGGGATGGAGTTGTTGGGTACTGTTCACTGCGTTATGCTGTGCCCGCAATGCTGTAATAAAGTGTTTTTCGGTAATCATACGGGAATACCAGCGGCATATAGGCCGAGAGGGTTGAGGCGTCCCGGTCGTCGGTGGTAGCCAAGGTCGTGCTGAAGACAGTGGGAGGTGGTGGGTTCGAATCCTACCACCGGCTGTGCTGTCTGAGGTTTTCCCTGGGTTTTCCGAAGATTTTCCGGACGAATTTCGGCACAGTTGCCTCTGAAGTCGGCCCAGGACGCATACTAACCCCCCTGTCCCCCACTCCTTCCTGCTGTCATCTCTCCTTCTGTCCACATCTGTACGCCGCTCATGGCCACAGTTGCTTCGCGGCGCTAACACGAAAAAAAATCATACGGGAACACTTTTTTTTAGTAGACGTACACGTAAGATGAAATGCCTGCATATGTATACAGGAACACTTATGGGTATGGTACGCCCTCAACTTTTAAAAATGAACCTCACCGCATAGCACGCTCATAGCGAACCATAATCTCGAATGATATCGTTATCTGGTCTGATTTGCTGAAAACGGGAGGCGTACGTCTTTTTTTGTGACACTTATGCTGTTCATAATTGTCGCAGAAAAGGCGTACGCCTCCCGGTTTCAACAAATCAGGGCAGATAACGATATCATTCGAGATTATGGTTGGCTATGAGCGTGCTATGCGGTGAAGTTCATTTCTAAGAGTGATAAACGTTCCTGTTCCTCCTGTCAACTTACCCCAGATGTAAGGTTGGATACCGCTACATTGAGAGCGATACGGTGTAGCGTTCAGTATAGCCTGACGCTTCTGGCGCACTGATATGTCGTAAACCATGTACATTCAGTTGCTGGTGTGTAACTCGGCGAGTCGAAAGAAAGCACGTCTGCAAGACGCACGTATTAAGCCGCGTGTCGCCAGCCACACGCCGCTGTAACAAGGTCCATTGAGATGCCAAGTGGCTAGATATTCCACTCACTCCCAATAAACTTGATTCGTTTGCCGGCGCGCTTTCTCTTGTGTGCTCTCTCGAAGGCGTTTATCTGCTGGATAACATTTCTCTTTTTGTGTGGGGAGACTTCCTTTTGCCTTCGGTGCCACTGCTTTTGGTGACGTCGACTGCCGCGGCGTAGACATTATTTCAGTTTCGTCTGTCTTCGTTCAGTTTTTTTTAGGCGTTTATTCAGCTATTGTAAGCGTACCGATACGTGAATATTCCTTACACGCTTAGAAATGAGCTTCACCGCATAGCACGCTCCTAGCCAACCATCATCTCGAATAATATCGTTATCTAATAATCGATGTAATAAAATCGGTATCGGTACCTGCCCTGATTTGTTGAAAACAGAAGATGTACGCCTTTTTTTAATGGCAATTATGAACTGCATAAGTGTCACAAAAGAGGCGTACACCTCCTGTTTTCAACAAATCACGGCAGATAACGATATCATTCGAGGTGATGGTTGGCTAGGAGCGTGCTATGCGGTGAAGTTCATTTTTAAGAGTGTAGCTTCGGTCTGCCACCACTACCGCACTAAATACACTCTTAAAAATGAACTTCACCGCATAGCAAACTCCTAGCCAACCATCATCTCGAATAATATCGTTATCTGCCCCGATTTGTTGAAAGCGGACGCCTTTTTTGTGACAATTATGAACAGCGTAAGTGTCACAAAAAAGCGTACGCCTCGAGTTTTCAACAAGTCATGGGGGGGATATGTATATTAAAGAAAGGGGGAAAGGTCAGACAGGCCAAGGCCGACTTGCTATTCCCCAAAGAAAAAAAAAAGAAAGAAAGAAAGAACGCAGACAGACCAGGTAATGTAACAAGTCATGGCAGATAACAATGCCGTTCGAGATGACGGTTGTCCGAAAGCGTGCTATGCGGTGAAGTTCATTTCGAAGAGTGTACTTGCAAGTCACTCGTGCCCTATACCACGGGGCTGTGCTGTCTCAGGTCTTCCCAGCAAGCTTTCTAGACAAATGTCAGTGCAGTTCCCCCTGAAGTCAACCCAAAACGCGTACGACCCCCCCCCCCCCCCCCCACTCTTTTATTTTTTCTTTTTTGTCTCCCACTCATCCATGCTGTCTTCACTCTATCTGTGCATGTCTGCGTACACCGCTCAAAGCAACAGTCGCTTTGCGGTGCTGACATTGAATTAAAAAAAAAAACCCTATAGGTTCTCCTGCGTACGATGCAGACAGTATTCAGACGAATCTGCTTACTCCAAGTCGGCGTGCATGACGTTGACGATGTCCGCGCCGCTTCCAGCCAGCATAACAGCGGAATTTATTCTCCGCTCTCTTAGATGAAAGCAAGATCCTTCTCTGGGGAGCACAATACACGGTTGCAGACGCGCTCCATATAGTATAAGGGCAGTCAATTGATGCTGTCTTCCTCCTTGAGACATACGAGTGATTAGAGCGTTCGCGATATAGATATATATATATATAAATCTTGCGAGGGTGCGTTGCTGGTGACCGTCTCGGAGGACCCAAACGGGAAACACTTTCTTCTTGGGGGCCGATTGCAGACGCTGCGATTGGTGGGGGGGTTTTGATAACGGGACTTAACGTCGAGATTGATGAAGGACGATACGTGATTTTCCTTGATTCTTTTTAGCAGTCTCTCTTTTTTTTTTCTTCATGTAAATGAAAGGACTGATATTAAGGCAAGCGGGTGGAAGTGATTGACGGGTTGCTGTATTGTGTTTTGTTTCGCCGGGAGGATTATGGAGCATCTGGTGTATATAGTCGGGGTTTGGGTTTAATTGACTCGATCGCAATGGGCGGGGAGAGGGTGTTGATATGATGGAAGACGGCGAGTTAGGCTCCGATATTAACCTGAAGAGGAAGTTGACGATTATATAGAAAGTTTCCCGTTTCAGTGCTGTTGCAGCTGTCATAACACTCATTTATTTGTAGCGGTGTTCGTTATTAAGCGCATCGATCATTCCTTAATTTACGAGCAACTCGATTGACAGGGAGTTCGCATTGTTAAAAGATAAGGCTCTCCATCTGGCATTCCTTCGGATTAGTGGATGAAGTAACCCGATGAGGCGGCAACCGACTTCCTTATTGGAAGCGACGATAGAAGGATTTTAAAGTTTACTGACACAATATTTTGTTTCACGACCGTCCCATATAAAGGCGGTGATATATCATTTCAAAGACCCGGATGATGAGGAAGGGCATCCCCGAAAACCGGGCCTCTCCGTATACGTTACCTCGCATTCGACGGCCCAGATTTTGGGACTCGAGTCAACAGAAAACTGCACTGATGAGAGTGGTTCTACGTCATCAGCGCGATCGTAGAAGTTTCACGATAACGTTTCCGGAAGCATGATAAGCCAATCGCCCGATTCCCTCAGAGCGGCTGACGTCACGTTGCTGATATCGGATTGACTCACAGTGGTGGACGTTGGAATCGGAGGGCGATTACGATTATCTAAAATTCCCTATTGATTCATCAAGTGGCTCACCTGGCTAACATTCATAAACAATGAATGTTTCATTATTCAGTATTTCATTATTATATTCATCATTTCATTATTCATTGTAGACATACCCCTGTATTGATGAGTAATATGCCTATTGTAAAAGTACAATCTACCCGTATTTGGGGCATGGCTTTTTGCTCTGCGCCGCGAAGCAAATCTGGCTATATGAGCAGTACACAGATAGCAAGAAAAAATAGGAGATAATGGGTTATTACGCGTCCTGGGCAGACCTCACACTCTTCAAACAAAGCTTCAGCACCACGCTGAAGGCCAACCGTGTA
Organism: Ornithodoros turicata; assembly: GCF_037126465.1. Lineage (NCBI taxonomy): Eukaryota > Metazoa > Arthropoda > Arachnida > Ixodida > Argasidae > Ornithodoros > Ornithodoros turicata. The sequence goes on along the minus strand of NC_088203.1, from coordinate 102,301,446 downwards.
CCTCTATCACTCTTGATCTGTGGAAAGAGCGGGGCGTACGCCTTTTTGTGACAACATTTCTGCGTAAGTATCACAAAAAGGCGTACGCCTCCCGTTTTCAACAAATCAGGGGAGAGAACGATGTCGCTCGGGCTGATGGTTGGCTAGGAGCGCGCTATGTGGTGAAGTTCATTTTTAAGAGTGCATGCGGGCAACTATTTGTCGATGGCAGTCTGGAAAGGGCGCGAAAAAAAAAAAAAAAAAAAAACAATCGAAAACCTGAGACAGCATGGCAGGTGGTATAGGATTGAAACCTCCACACCTTCCAATCTTCGCCATCACGCTGTCCGAATGATGTGGCATAATCCTTCGTCCAAGCAGGAGAAAAGTATAGTGCACTCTTAAAAATGAACTTCGCCGCATAGCACGCTGCTAGCCAGCCATCGTCTCGAATGATATCGTTATCAGCCCTAATTTGTTGAAAACGGGAGGCGTACGCCTTTTTTGTGACAATTATGAACAGCATAAGTGTCACAAAAAAGGCGTACGCCTCCCGTTTTCAACAAATTAGGGCTGATAACGATATCATTCGAGGTGATAGTTGGCTAGGAGCGTGCTATGTGGTGAAGTTCATTTTTAAGAGTGTGGGCCATTGGGTTCACGAATCCCGTGCGACGACGGCGTCTGTTTGAAGGCCGCGTCGTAGCCGGCGGGAGGTCGACCGAGACCCCCCCGCGCCCGCCCGGCTCGGGTTTCTTCTGCTCCCGTTGCCACGTATAAAAGGCCACATGTGTGTGCCGCCACCACTGTGCGCGAACAGCAAGCACGGCACTCTAATAAAAGCACATATAGAATGTATGTAAACAGAACAGCGCACGGAAGGCGATCTCTATTTTGCTGCGTGACATTAAGAGAGGACTGATCGGTCGTAATGGTGAAAAGCAGAAGTGGAGCAGTAGCACGTTCTTTTTCTTTCCTTCTTCTTCTTCTTCTTTTTTTTTTTTTTTTTTCAGTCAAGCGAAGTTAGTCAACTTTTGACGGGTAGTTAACATCAGTTAACACCCTTCAGGGAGTGAGGAGACCCCTTTTTGAGAGTAATTGTACTCTCTAAAAGGGAACGATATCCGTGGCAAGGAAAATGAGTTAAAGTACACCTTTTTTTTTTTTTTTCAAAGAGTGTAGGCGATATCGTTCAATGCACTTGCAGCGTATTGCACTCTTAAAAATGAACTTCACCGCATAGCACGCTCCTAGCCAACCGCAATCTCGAATGATATCGTTATCTGCCCTGATTTGTTGAAAACGGGAGGCGTACGCCTTTTTGTGACACTTATGCTGTTCATAATTGTCACAAAAAGGCGTACGCCTCCCGTTTTCAACAAATCAGGGCAGATAACGATATCATTCGAGATTACGGTTGGCTAGGAGCGTGCTGTGCGGTGAAGTTCATTTTTAAGAGTGTGGTTTCGGATCGCATTCAGCCATTTAAAACGTGTGGTGGGAGATCAACTGGAGTAAGTCAACGGGACTCCCCGAAAGTAGTATACGTCCGAGGTTCCTAAGGGGCCAAAAGCGACTATAGGTTCTTGGAATAATGACGCAGTCGCGTGCGAGGGATTCCAGCTGAAAGTATTGTGGGTCAGAGAACATCCGACTTATTTACAGTGAGACGTATCTTTAGCTGCGAACATGGATTGGAAGACCTCATCTGTTGTTTACAGCCCTTCTCTTTTCGCCGCTCCGAGCTTGTTTATGCGAGAGATCCTTTTTGAAACGGTTTGTCTGTAGAAAAGGTTGAATGCTATTGCGGAGTAGTTTTCCGGGATGCTTTGAATTTCTACAAAGTTGCAATCGTTGACAAGGAGAAGGTACATCTGGCGTTGTCATCTTTCATCGTCTTGTCATCAGTCACGTGGTCTCTGCTAACAGATGTCACAACCTGCCGTGTGACACTACCAAACCGTGGTTCACAATAACCGCGGTTTGGTCGGGTAGCGGCGATTAAGCGTAACCGCGGTTAAGGCTGTCCGCGTGGCAAGCCTTCCACGAGGAAAAGTGGTTTACGGATGTTATCTCATCGTTATCTCATCAATTGAAAGTGGTGGTTTTACGTCGCTATCCAAATATGACCGACGTCACATTGGCATGGTCTGCGGATTGAAATTTTGCCCACCCGAGGTTTCTTTATCGTGCGCCGAAAGATGGCGGCTGTGTTGCCGAATCGTTTCTTTTCTTTTTTTTTTTTTTTCTACTGATTTTCGTTGTAACGTATCACGCGACTTCTATGGTTCACAGGCTCGTCTCTCATTCACCCTGTATCCTACGATAGATTCAACGTGCACGTTATGAAATGCCAAGCTACACAAGTTGTGACGTAGCTCCTTTTTTTTTCCTGGTTCTTCCCGTACTCTATAGGGCACACAACTCATTCTATACAACCAGCAAACTGAAAAGAACAAACAAAAAAGCATTTTGCACAACAGCGCACTATTGCGCATAACTCTTACATCACACACAACCTACTCCCGTCTTTTTTTTTTTTTTTATCGCTTCCTGTTGATCGCGTCTGATATCTCCCCAACGTGCACTTTTCCCAAGTGCACTACTACCACTTCCCCCCCCCCCCCTCTTCCTCGAGCGTATGGATAGGTGTACCGAGTAACCCCTTTATGTGAATTTTTTTTCCTTTCGTGGTTGAAGGAGTGCATGTATAGGACTTAGATTTAATGCGTTTATACCTGCACGCAACGCAAGCAGATGGTTCGATGCGAAGGGTTCCCACGGCAACCAGAAAAAAGGGTGGAGATTTTGGGTGCAACCCCCCCGATCTCGCATCTGTCTGCTTGGATGGCGCAAGGAGTTACAGCATCTGACTGGGATGTTCTTAGGACGTCTAGGGGTCATTGGAATATTGATTATTCGTTCTCCGTTCTTTCTGTACTTCTAATCGACGGCTTCTTTTCATTTTTCTTTCTTTGCGCCGCGAAAGAAACCGAGGACATATGTTTGCTGTCCAGACATATGCTAGATATATCGGTGGATTTGCCATCTTTGCCACCTTACTAGATTTATTTCTCTTTAACTCCTATATATATGCTCCTGCCTTTAAAGGAAAGGAAAAGAAGACATTGTTTCTATATGGCATTGAATTAAGGATGAAGTGAAATTGAATCTAATTAAACTCTTTCGAAGCAACGGAAAGCTCTTGGACTCAGCAACAGCTGAAAAGTACTAGAATTCCAATGTATTTGCTACACACTGCGTGAATTGAAGCAGTCAGTCCTGATTTTCACATTTTTCTTTTAGGACCGATTATGTCTAACCCTGTTAGAATAACGAAAGGAAAGTTAGGTAGCAAGCGAGCTGGTGGTGACGATCTATGACTTGAAAACCCGAGACGAGGTAGGGACGAAAACAGACATACACAAACACGGTCTCTGAGCTGAGTTTGAAACCGTGTTTGTGTATGTCTGTTTTCGTCCCTACCTCGTCTCGGGTTTTCAAGTCCTGTTAGAATGTTTATTATTATTATTATTATTATTATTATTATTATTATTATTATTATTATTATTATTATTATTATTATTATTATTATTATTATTATTATTATTATTATTATTAATCTTTTTGCATATGGTTTCGAAACCGTTGCTTGGCGCAGATTGGCGATTGTCGTTCTTGTGTCCAGATTTTACGATAAAATGCTGGGTATCAAATTCTTAATAGTAGTAGTAGTAGTAAATAACAGCGAGAAAGGGTTTGGGGCACGGTGGCTGTCCACTGGGCGCCAGCAGCTTCATTTCATTCGGGTGGTTTTGAGCTTTACTATATGTGGCTGCTTAATAGAAGTTTTTGGCATGACGTGTTCATTCGAATACACTGCACGTCTTCATATTTGCGGCTTAATTCAATTAGACTTATTGAGTTTACCGTGTAGAATTATGGGACGACAAACTAAAGACCCTTTGGGGTTTTACGGCTAGAATCCAGGTGCGTATAACACCCCTTCTCTTGTTCAGTGTCATCGCCATTACCGTTTCCTTCATGTACTTTCTCTCTCTCTCTCTCTCTATCTCTCTCGCTTTCTCTCCCGTTCTGGGATGCAAATATATGAGCCTTCCTAATCGTCCTGCTGAGACATCGTGAGAAACGTTTGCACAAACTCATTTCTCCCGATCACCAAAGCGGCACCCCTTCAAAAGCGCCCAGGAACCGGAAGACGCACATTAGACAAATTTCTCCTGTTTCGCATACACTTTTTTTTCTTTTTTTTTTCTGGAGGCTTTACTTCGTAATTGCAATAAAACTCTCTCTTCTCATCCATTGTACGCGAACCGTTATTATAGCTTTTATGTCTAAGCCGTAGCATCCACATAACGGTTTAAAGGGGGGGGGGGGGGGGGGGGACCTGATCTGGAACAGGAAGAAAGGCTTAATGTATGCATCCGGGCTCTCGCGAAAAAAAAAAAAATAGTCGAAAGAAAAACCATCGGAAAGCCCAGCCAAATCAAAGCGGGGGGATCTTCCGGATATGTCACTAGCGGCGCTACCATCGCATCTGGTGACACCGGAAGCAGTGAGCGGGGAACGCTTCCGTTCACTTCCGGAAGAAGAGCACGTGCAGCAACTCGCAAAGCAGACGACACGATGTGTCCGCGCGGTGGCGATGGCCGTTTTGCTTTTTTACGCAAAGAAAGTAAAAATCTTTGCGACGAGTTATTTTTCATCAGTTTTTGGGTGATTAGGATGTGTTCGAGAGAGAGAGAGAGAGAGAAAAAATCATGCCGTTATAGGTAGGAGACTTTCCATATTCGTCGTGATAAGGAGATGGATTTGAGCCGGAGATATGGGTAGTGAGGGCGGTTATTTTTAATCGTCGTGCCCAGATTTTTTTTGTTAAAGTGGGGACTACAAACATGGTTATGCGCGGTTAGACATGTTTTTTTTTTTTTTTTTTAAATCTGAACGTAGAGGTCAGGTGTGTTAGTGCGGAAGTGCGTCTAAAAATGTACCTGCTGCGGGTCGGGATAGATCTGGTTATATTTAGGTATCGAGAGCAAAATGTGCATGTGGTCCTCTATGAGACGGTTCAAGTCGTTTCGAGGATATATGTTTGATGGGGTGCGCGTCCCTTGAAATGTTTTTATGGGGAGCTTTAAGAAAAAAAAAAAAAGAAATATGGGACCGAAGACCGCTACAGGTACGCATATAGACTTCGTGCTAGCTTCTTTTATTAGATGGTTTTGGGCAGATTGAAAATTGAGGAGCAATATGTGCTCTAGTCACACATATGTCACTTTCTCTCTCTGCCTGTCACTCTCTATATACGTAATATGCTCCGGAAATGCGAAAACGCGTGCTTCCGGTGGTCGTTTTGTCTTAAATTGCTTGGCGGGAATTTCGTAGAAATTTAGAGCACTTGGTGAGGTGGCGAGCATACTGAGACCAAATGTGGACGTTTAAGGACTTCATTCGTCTCGGTCGTTTGCATTTCTCAAATACACACGTGTCTGAATGTGAAGCGCGTCTCCGAATCTTTCCCGATGATGAAATTCGTGAAATTTGGCGTCCACAGAGTTGTCGAAAACCACACCCTTAAAAATGAACTTCACCTCATAGCATGCTCATAGCCAACCACAATCTCGAATGATATCGTTATCTGCCCTGATTTGATGGAAACGGGAGGCGTACGCCTTTTCTGTGACACTTATGCTGTTCATAATTGTCACAAAAAAGCGGACGCCTCCCATTTTCAACAAATCAGGTCAGATAACGATATCATTCGAGATGATGGTTGGCTAGGAGCGTGCTATGCGGTGAAGTTCATTTGTAAGAGTGCAGACCCATAATTATCATTCTTTTACGCATTATTCTCCACGTAATTATAAGAGGAAGTGTTAGTACTCCTTTGGTTTCCTACTCGAAATGCAAGATTCAGTAGTGGTCAGTCACCCAAGTTGTTAGGGCACAACCTTGCATGAAAGATGACCGTTGTGATGTAACTGCGCCAAGCACTCTTAAAGCTCGCATAAGGAGTGAATTATTACTTTCTACACTCTTAGAAATGAACTTCACCGCATAGATCGCGTCTAGCCAACTATGACCTCGAATGATATCGTTATCAGTCATGATTTGCTGAAAACAGGAGGCGTACGCCTTTTTTTTTTTTTTTTTGTGGCACTTATGCTGTTCATAATTGTCACAAAAAAGGCGTACGCCTCCCGTTTTCAGAAAATCAGGGCAGATAACTATATCATTCGAGGTTATGGTTGGCTTGGAGCGTGCTATGCGGTGAAGTTCATTTCTAAGAGTGTAGGCATATTTCGACTATAGGCTAAATGCTCCTAATGTTCATACAGAGGACAAACAATTGGTGCTAAAGAAGCTATGAGATTAACCACTCCTAAACGGTCGCATGTATAGGAAGTGACCGTGTCACGCAATCGTACGCAATCTTTACGAAGGTGACAAGTGAAAAATCGCCCAGGGAGACTCGAGAGTTTATGTAAAAACAATAAATGAGGCTAACCATCCCCAAAATGAAGGAGCAAATCGACACATTTTCATGGAATCGCGGATCCCCTGCAGTTTTCATGTCTTTTCTCACACATCCGTTACACACAACTACCTCCGTGGGCACGAAACTTGAGGTCCTCTCCGATGTATAGCTTTCGTTTCTGCTTCGTAAAGGACCACGCGGAGCAAATGACGTTCGGTGTATGTGCATTTGGTGAGCAGCGGAGCAAAAAAAAAGGACGTTTCTAATTGCCGGTGGCCAGATGTTACGTGCTCTCCCATGCGGCCCGCTACAGATATTCGTATGTGTGTGTATTTTTATTTCATTTTCTTTTCTTTGCGTTACGTAGGTTGCCATGACCGTAGTTTTCAGTGCTCTTTTGTTCGCTTTATTGATTGCTGCATGTTTAAGGAGGATTGGTTCAAGGTCGAACGTTCTCTGCCCGTTGCGCAAACATTGTGGAGGGCGTGAAGTAATAATAAGAGAGTTTTAGATTATGGTACCCATGCACACGTCGAAGACCCAAAGGTTTACGATGTTGCCACTGCGTTATGTCCAGAACCCCAACGGTGTTCTGACGACTCCTTATCTCCCCCATAGCGCTTGGGTACCCAACTCTAATAACGTTTTAATACCCGAGAGACCGCGTTTCTTTGTGCTATTGTGTTCGTTTGTTATTACCAGTTCTACTTAGCGCGTTAAATGTAACTTATAGTTGTCACGCAGTTATTTTTTAAGAAACGTAATCCGGGCAAATGCTACTTTAAAAAAACTTTATTTCGTCCACTTGTCAGCTGCAGTTTGCGTCACATTCTTGTTACATAAAATAAAACAATAAAGAATACGGTAATTGTTCTTTCGAAGTTATCATTATAGGCTTCCATCCTCTCAGTCCCATCCCCCATAAAAGAAAGCCCGTATGACATTCACAGTGGTAAAGATCGTTCTGAGCACGCAAGCACATGACAAAAATGCGCCACTACGCGAGTAACTTGTAATTAGTTACATTTTACAGTTACTTTTACCAAAAGTGGCAACTATAGTTTCAGTTTCAAGTTCTGAGAAGAGTACTGACTGGCACTGAAAAAGAGCAGCCAGTTATTACTCAGTTACCACCCGAGACTGTGTCAAACATCTGAGGAACATGATTGGGCTTCAGTGTGGTTCATTTGTCGATTAACAATTGGTACGTAACAATATTTTTTTTACGTTTACGCCATTACGTCACATGGCTAGCATATACAGGGTGTTTGCTCTAACGTGTCCAGAAATTATATTTAAATCGAGCGATAAAATAAAAGCAAGTGGTATACTTTTCTGCTACTTGAGTAAGAAACAGGTACTGCTTCACTAGTAGCACATGTTTTTTAGTCAAGTAGCTTAAAAGTAGCTCTCGTTTCTCTTTTATCACTCGCTTTAAATAAAATTTCTGGACACGTTAGAGCGAGCACCCTGTATATACATGGAGGTAACCGTTCCTCTTTTTATGAGGTCGACGACGTCGCGGACTGTGTCCAATTAAACGCTTCACTTCCAGTCGACACGGTCGTATTCACTAGGTTGTACAAATTGGGAAGATGTCGCCGTTTTATTACGTAAGTCGAATTACCTGTTCTTTTAATTGGTCGTCGCCGGTCTCAACCATATATATACGTATACTTACGGAGCTCAGACTGTAAAAAAAGTTAATTAAGCGTCGGGGTAATTTTGTACCAATGTGAAGTACGTTTGCCTTGATAGCTGAGGAAAAAAGCGTTTCTCGATAAGCGTTAATGAGAGCAGCTTGTAGGCGAACAATTTCCACACAGGTTTGGCTGGAGGTGCTACACGCTGCGAAATTGTGAAATGAAATGCACTGTTGCGTCTCGGAGCAATTGTGTCGCTGTTGCATACACTGAGAACTATATAGTTCGTTGTAGCGAAGCTGCGTTTTCTATTTCGAAGCTTCGCTACAACGAACTATAGTTCTCGGCGTATACAACAGCGACACAACGTGCACTTATTGCACGTTAGCCTGCGTACGTCCTTCTATAGCGCGTCGGTGATATCAAGCAGGCTTCAAATTCGTGCTGTTGGAAAATGGTGCTCCATCGTAAAAGTCTGGCACTTCTTATTTGGTTTTAACCGGGAATTTGGTCCGTCTCGACGGTGAAACTTGTGCCATATATATGTAACGAGCCAATTTTTGAATTGCATACACAATGCAGGCGCATTCTTTTTCGGAAGCACAATATGCTTGCTTGCGTAGCGTTAATTTCCCACTGACGTATCGAATGGGGCGGTCTTTTCCGGCATCGTCTCGTTGGCAAAGTACCTGGTCACTTGCACCACACTGAATGGTGAAAGGTAGTACATAAACTGGAGCTCGAAGCAGCGGTTTTTAGCACAACGCGGGGATTTTAACTCATGGAAAGCTTTGTCGTTGCTTTTTTTTTTTTTTTTTTTTAAGTTTTTGTTGACGGTCGAGGAAAACCTTTAGTGGATGCAACTTTTGCTTCTTGGGGCCCGTGGAATCCGTGTCCGACAATATGTCTCAGGCTACCTTCCTTCCGGGATCGGGTAGCTGTGAAGTAACTGGGAAGTAATTACAACTTCTAGTCCTATACGGTTTCTCCCCATATTACTCCCTTGACCCTTTCCTTCCCCCTCCTTTGCCCCCCTTTTGTTTGGAATAGCAAGCCGACCTTCGTCTGGCTGACCTTTCCTTTCTTTTTCTTAATAAACATATCCCCCCCCCCCCCTGATATCTATACTCCCCAGCTCTGCAAACAGTTTCTGAACTTGGGCATAAACGCCCTCGCAGGTATAATCGCGAAGGGACCAGTGGTCTTGGGCAATCCACCTATAGTTCCCAATATGACTAAAAGTAGTCTTTTTCATTGCTTTCATCGAGTGTGGATTATTTAAGTACGTGCGCTTCAAAGTGCGCTACAAAGTACGTGCGCTTCGCGGCGCTAACAGCGAATAAAAATAAATAAAATAAAAATGGAAGTTCTTTCGGCTCTCGCTTTATTGTTGTAACGCGTTCATTTGGAGTCAGTATCATAGCAATGATGTGATTATAACTTTTTGTTTTGTTTTGCAGGTAAGGTTTCGCACAAGATTGATTGGCACTCCATTTGATGTCACAGCAAAAGGTGTGAGTTTTTCTTTTTTTGATGGCTGGAATGTTACCTTGATGTTGACATTGCTGCAATATATCGCCAGCAGCTTGAGGGTAAACTTGTTTTTTCCCAAAATGCCATTCATATAGTAGTATTTGTTGTTTTTGCTTGCATGAAATGCAGTCGTCTCGAAGTCGGGCTGGTTTCCGAGAATGTAAGTTAAAAGTTACCGCGAGCGTCTGCGATGTTTCTGGAATTATAGTTATGTCAGGGGCATATATAAGTCATGCTCACGACGGGTAGCACCTGTTCCTCGCCTCGCTGACAGATTTATGCGCGCCAATGGAGATTACCTGGCACTGCCTAGAGATTTTGCGCACACCTTTTCGTTTGAGTATATTCTCAGAAGGACGAGACATATTTAAGTCGCGTGCTACACCGTAGAATATATGCTTCTTAGCTTTCGTAACCTCGTATCGCCATACGTAGCGCACCGTGGTGTACCGGTAGTAATTAACCGTAGTGCCGTGCCATGGCCGTGATGCAAAAGCATTCCCATTCTACAGTTGGCAATACGAATCACGCAATCTAATCAGTCAACAATGCAAAAGAAATGGGGCAGAGTTTTTAGTTTGGGGAAAATAAAGGGAATCAGTAAATTAAGGATGTATGGAATAGTAGGCTAAAAAAGTAAGGAAGATGGGCTCATTAATTATGTGAACACTAACACCGTATTTCGGTGAATGTAATTTCTCATCCTCAAGTGGCATATAGATAATTAGAAAATGAATATTTTCCTTCGAGTGATTAGGCGTTGTTCTACGGCCAGCAACACTGAGTCTCACCTCACCGGTATACCTCGTGTACGGCTACAGCTTACTGTAAATTTTGATTTTACCGCTGGCGAATATTTTAGAACGAAATCGAGGGAGCAGAATGACTGTCCATCCACGTGGCACGAAGAAGTTACAAAACGCGTGCCCGAAAAACAGCCGGTGGCCCACACAAGACTTTCGGTGACGTCACACAGGCTATACAGAAGGTAGCAGAAGGAACCTTCAGAAGTTTCGGTTTCGTTTCGAGCCCCGAACGTGTCCACGACTGCCAAACCAACCATATTTCTTAATTTCGGAAAAATGTATCGAACTTATCTCACCATTATAATAGTTTCGGATTGTTTCGGAGTCTCCGTAAGAGAAATGCCTCAGAGAGGGGCCGGTATTTCCAACAGAGGCTGTTCGCAAACGAAGAACTGCCTGTGTTCCAAATATCGGCGGCTCTCGTACGTCCTGAGGCACTGCGCTTAATATTTCCGCTGAATCTTCTACCCTTCTGCTTTCATATGTTGATCTCCTATTTGATGACAAAGCACACACACGCTCCTCTTTGACCTTGGAGCTTGGACCGTGTCTTCGAGCGCGGCCTCGCGGCCGCATAGGGAAACTGTTTTTTTTTTTTTTTTTTTTTCTAAGAGAGTCCTGACACTAATCTAATATAACTGCGGTTACCTCCATAGGTAGTCCTCCTGCTTGGTAACAATGCACACTCCCTTAGTCAGCACATACTGACACTAATCTGAAGTGGCGACATCTGACGATGATAGCTGTGCAGATTTTTGTCGTCACGAGGAACATTAGTGTTGGTTTTCGTGAGGCAGGGCCCCATTTCGTTTCGTTTCGTTTTCATTTTCGAAAGTGTGTTCCGGTAGAAACAGGTTTTATATTTTTCACCGCACAATAATCTATACAACCAGCTTTTGAGCGTTTAATTTCTTCGGTTTGTATTCTTTCTCTAGTCCATATCAATCAATTATCAACCAATCTATCAATCAATTCTGGAATACCATCAGAAGCGTTACGAAGAACAGCATACTGTTCTTTGTGACGCTTGTAATGACATTTCATAATTGAATGATTGACCGATTGATTGATATGGTTCAGAAAACGGAATGGGATCCATATTTTGTTGTCTCTTCTTTGTGACGCTTGTAATGGCAATCCATAATTGATTGATCGTATTTGATTGAACACAGTGAATACCATCACCCCTATCATATTAGTCCCATTGAATGTTTAGTCCCGAATTAGTCCCGAATGTCCTCATCAGAACTGCAAGTAGTCCCAAACGTCCCCCGAGGGACTATAGTGATTGCGGCAATTCATGTAGTCCCCAAACAGGACAAAACCGTTCTTTTCTCTTCTTCTTCTTCTTGGAGTGCACTAAGAATCCCAACAACGTAATATGAACGAGGAAACAGGAAATATCCACTGACTCCAAACCTATGCTCTTTTTTACGTGCGCTGCGAAAAAAAAAAAAAAAAAAGACACTCGTACGTGACCGAGCTGATCTTTTCATTCTGTCCATCGATCCTAGCCCATAAGAACCGGAAATGTTGGTACAAATCATTCGGAGGATGACCAGGGAGACGCCTTTTTATTGCGTGTCGAATGCGTTGCACGTACATCGTCGATGTCCGCGTCTTTGAACGGTGTTGAAATACTAGTCGAATCCTGTTCTGTACAGGTTCGCACCGAGGGGAACTCCGGGTCTGTCGCTTTCTCAGGCTATCCCGTATATGCAAGAAGAGTAATGATAGTTATCTACATTACAGGGAAGAACCTGTTTAGGCTATGCAGAGTGGGTCGTTTTTCTTGCAAAGTGTCTGCACATCGGTGACGATTACCTGTGTTGAGTTTTTTTTCTTTTTATTTTGTTGTTGTTGTTGTTCTTGTTGAATGAATGGCTGTCGATACTGTGTGTTTAGCTCGTTGTACGTAATTTGGAGGTTGTGTACTCGGCCCATCATTGCTGGGTAATTAGTGATGATTGAGAAGGGTTGCAGACCTGCTCTCTTTGGGTTGTCTCGTTTTTACGTTTCTAAACCTTCTGGTATCGTTTGAGGCTCCCGCAGCGATAATCTGTGACGGCCAAGCTGCTCTTTTTCTTCTTTTTTTTTTTCTTCTCATATATACAAGACTGAGTTGGAAATTTTCACGTGGTTGAAGGAGGGGGGGGGGGGGGGGCAAAGAGAAAATAGGCGGTGCAAAGCATAACGGACCAATAGACAGCCTTTAAAATGATCAGCAATTAACATGGTTGTTTTCTTATCAATTTCTTTCTTATCAGTTAGCGGCAACCTTAAATTGAATTGTCTTTATGTTTTGTCCTCCGAAGTGCGCTGTGATTGAAATAATAGACACTACTCTTCTTTCAGTCTGCACGCTTTGCTTTATCCGTGCGTTTTCTCATGCGTGTGGTATGTGTTGCTATGTGCCACTTCCAGATTCAAGAACTGTTTATTCCGAGCTCTTTTTGTTATGCGTGCACCCGAAAGAAATGTTGAGATATACAAAAGAGGTCGCTGCCTTGCACGCAGTTTGCGTCAGAAACATATTCTGTGCATGTCCAATGAGCAGCGGAAACTGACCGGTTCCATTCTTCCTCCTCCGCCCTTCTTCTCCTGCTGATTGCCTTGGCGTCGTCTGCTTGCTAACAAAAGTTCGCCGTGCCGCGTTTTCTCGATCCACCTTCGTTTCGTTCTGCATGTTAGTCGTTCGTTGGCGATTTGCTATGTTTTTCTTTTTTCTTCTTCTTTTTTGAAGGATGAACATTTTTGAGTCCTGAATCAATAAGTGAAGTGGATTGCTTTTGTGGTTTATTTACGATACCTTCAAGCTTTGTCGTCTGCTTGAAACTTCGAAGGGCGTCGTCTGCTTCCTGAATCGAAAACGAAGTGTCGTTAGCGTTCAAGGGTGTTTCGGTCTTCTGCTCATTCTTTGCTTTCTCGTCAGCCGAAGATTATAATTTCGTCTGCTTTCGATACTAACTTATCGTTTGCTTTTCACGTACCTTTCTGGTGCTGGCACTGTCACTCAAAATGATCGTCTGCTTTGCATCGGTGGTTATTTTGGTGCACTGCGGCGTAACATTTTCAGTTTTGTTTTTATTGTTATTTTTATTTTCGGCTGTTACTCGGCTCTTACCGTGAAGCACTGCTGCCATCGTTACTGATCCACAGGATGAAGGAGAGGGTTCAAAATTTCCGCTACAACAATCGGACATAATGCAGCCACGGAAAGCACGAGCTTTCACGGTCTTTGCTTTGCGAAGCAAACGTAGCAGACGAACGCGCAGGAATCCGGTGGCCATATTAGCTGCCGCTTAGCGCTACCCCCTCGTGCCACCCCCCTCTAGGTAATGGAGAAGTCGTGCGCTATATGCCTCCGCTTCAAAGGCGATTTCGAGCAGAGCCTTTTGAGAGCCGCGATCGGATTCTCATGGATGATTTTTTTGTTTTTGTTTGTTTGTTTGTTTTCTCTCGTTTACTTGGCCATCTCTGGCGAAGATCGTGAGTTACCGTGTTTCGAATAAGCATATCCTTTGTGAGAGTTCGGCGTAATATTCTCGAACCCCACCGTCAAAAGAGGGGGAGGAGAGAATAATGTCCATGTCGATTCCCATGCAGGGTTTCCATGACTCAAGTTTTGGTTTCTGTTTCTTTCCCTCGCGTTGGGGGGCGGGACAAATTTCAAGGTTACGTTGCGATGTCACGGATTCCGCTATATTGAAATCGTTTCTTTGTGCGCGGTGAAATGTTAGTGTCGGCCAGGTATGCGACTGGGATACTTTCTCGAATGTTATGCACGTTTGACGTGTTCTGTGGGAGGGCGGGGGGGGGGGGGGGAATGCACGCTGATGAGATGTGATTTCCGGACCCTGTGGTTTGTGTGTCCTGTTCCAACCATTAGGCTTCGTCTTCTTTTTGTCATTCCTTCTGCTTTGTGCGGGTCAAAATGCGTTATAACCACGACCTACTAGATTATAACGATCATGTCATAATCGGCAACCCCTATGAGGAGCCCGTCCGCACGATCCGCTAGGGGCGCTAGTCCTCGGCCCGTCTACATCATGATTGGACAATGGAAATTTGAATTTTGAACGCGCAGAAGCGGACGTACGACTATACCGTAGCACAGCGTTTCCCAAACTTTTGGCGGTGACGGACCCCCGGAAGCGATGAGAACCAATTCACGGACCCCCCCCCCCCCCCCACACACACACACACAAACTTCAAGTATTCTGGCAAGTACGTGCGAGTTTTCCCGCTTACATTCTTTTGCGCTCCGGCTGCACGAGGCACCCTCGTCGTCACTGTTTGCGGCAGCGTGTGCTCCCTTCGCTGTCTCCAGCCAACGTTTCATTAGGCTGACGGTCAACGTGTCCCCCTTTATATTTATGAAGACAAAGGCCACACACTTCTTGTTTGTATGTGTATGACGCGGACAAACGTGCATTGCAGGACTTTTCTATCAGAAATTAGAAGCTAGCCGTGAAGCATGCTGTAGCAATTTTGGAAGTCCTGGGTGTTTGGAAATCGGGCAGCATGTACGAGCGCGTGTTTGTGGGGACGAAAATCCTCACTGAAATGTGAGAGACGGTCGCGGACCCCCACGGACACTCTCGCGGACCCCCAGGGGTCCGCGGACCACACTTTGGGAAACACTGCCGTAGCAGACGACAGCAACAGCTCCTATGAAAACGCGTAGAATGATGATGATAATCAACTTTAGAATGAAACATCTTGCGTGGGATATCCACCGCTCGTACAAAAATACTAAGGTAAGCTGAAGTACAAAGTATTGTAGAAGTTGAGGAAGCAATAACCGGGACGATGAGCAGCGCCACCGCTACCTTCCAAATACGGCGCTGGGAAGGGGTGCCTATGATATTATTTATTAAACTAGGGCTACACCGGCATGTACTCCTCGAATGACCGTGCTCAGAGTACCAATCGTACATGGACGAGTTGTCGTCCCATGTAAGAGTGACATCACCAGACGTCACAGTGGCTTGCAGCCAGTGGCGCGTGGGTGAGGGATTTACGCACGTTGTGGCCAGTACTTTTACCCTTGGCGTTCGGGAGCTATTGCTCATAAGCAACGATGACACCTATAGTTACTATAGGACATAAAAACACGGGCATCTCATAATATTCAAAGTTGCGGCTTTCTCGTGAGGCTACTTGTGAGGACGTGCACGCCTCACGCAGAAGCCTTGAACACAAGTGGAGAAGTCGCACATATAAAAAAAATGAGGTGGTTAGTGGTCCGTATAACGTATATGTTTCCGAAATTCCAACGTCTTCTCGGTAATTCAGCGTATACGTCTGCAGTAAAAAATAAATAAATACAAAAAAAGTACGGGGTGAGGGTGATGCACCTGTCTCGAGTAGTCGCGGTGCTATATCGCCTAAAACCAGTTTGAATAACACCACGCGAACGTTCACTATCTGCCAAGGCATATACGCGTGCACAACCGTATATCTCAGACTCAAGGGAGGCCACCGGGTCTGTTATATTTCATCCTCGGTTGCAGCAGCAGCGCAATGTATAGCCACGCGGGGGTTTGCTGGTTTGGCAACCCTGTCTCTCATTATGGATTCAAGAGGGACCAGTTGATTAGGCGCGGAATGCTAGACTTTATACGTTCTGCTTTCTTTACGTGTGTGTCTTCTAACGGTGGTGGCTCTCACTGCTTGCTGCTGAGTGATGGCCTCACGTACGTTGCTTGGAGAGCTACGGCGAAATATTTCGTAAAGCAAATTTCTGTCGAAGAGGAAAGTAATATACAAGCGAGCTGGTGTATATACTTGACATTCGCAACAAGCTCGGGGAAAAGACAAATGGACCCCCAAAACACGAAACGAATATCGCAAGACGAGGCTCAAACATGTAGCAGCGGAAGTTTTAATAGAGACTGGGAAAGGGAACGCCAAGACGTGCAAAGCTGCGTTCAGTTTCCCTTGTCTGTTTGCGTACTATATTCGTACTTGCTGTATTAAAACCATTGCTGGTTCGAGCCCTGTCTCGCGATATTCGTTTTGTGTTCTATCCATGTGTGTTTCCCCAAAGTTCAGCGCCATGTTGCCAACGTCAAATTTCGGTCGACTGGTGTATATAGATGTAAAGCCTATCAGTGCTTCTTCTCTTTCTCTCCCTCTTATGCCGTGTTCGCACTGCGAAGCAGCTGTTGCTATCAATGGTGTTGTTATTACAAAGAAGGCAGAACGAAAGAGAAGAAGTCAGAGCGGTTAGTTGCATTCTGGGTCGACTTCAGGGATAACTGTGCCTACGGTTGTTAAGAAAATCTACTGGAAACCCGGGGAAACCCTCAGACGGCAGAGCCAGTCTTCGGCGTGGCCTTGGAACGCGACGGATAAGAGCATGGCGTATCCACAAAGTCATGCCGACAGCCTATCACTAAGTATATCATTTTGATCGATTACAATGCAGTTCATGGCCCTTCACAGAGACATCATTATACACCAGTATAAAAACCATTTACGATGCTTCTATCACCTAACCATTCGCTTGTTCCTGGAGCATTTGACCAGTGCGCCTTCTAGCAGCACGATGCGCGCACAGCGAAGTAGCCGCATTGTCATCATCATCTCAATCATTCGGGCACTAACGTTTACATTGCACCCGCCCACTTGGCCCATCGCACTGTAAGAGCAACCCCGTTCTGCAATGTCAGTGCAGTCATTTAGACTTTATACGCGCATGTACCACGTAGAACACTAGGGGTAAGCATCATTATAAACGCAGACGACACGAATATCGCGAAGCAGACGACAGTGCAAGTTGTCGTCTGTTTCTAAAACAACGCGTTATTATAGAGGCAATTTTTCCGCGCCGGACGGACTGGGCACTCTGGATGTTCCGGTAATGATGGTATATAGCCGTATAGCTTTATAGTGAAGCCGTGGAGAGGATATAGTGTCTTCCCTTCCCCGTCCAAGTAAGGTTTCTCGGGGGCCAGGCCAATGCTCGTTCTGCCAGAGTGACTTTCGCGGAGTTGTAGTGGTGGTGGTACTTCAGAATGCATGCGAGGGGGGTCCACTGTCTGAAGGGGGGAGGGGGCATTCTTTTGTCTTAGGCCTGGCTGTGGTATCGTCCTCCAGCGCAAAGGTGGTGGAATGGCTGGCGAGAGAAAGCACCGATTGTTTTGTGCCTCCTTCTTGGTCATGTTGTTGTGCATGCAGTGACAAGCATTTTTGCGCAACAGACTGTTTGGTAGTTCGATGACTCGGTTCACGTTCTACATGGCGAGGGAAGAGGGCTCAGCTTGTATTGAAATTGGAGGGAATTAATTGTTCTAATGGAGGCTCAGTTTTGCGAATATAATGACATTCGTTCTGGGAAGCCAGGGGTGCCGCCCTAAGTTTGATAATAAGGCGCCCTAAGGTGTTGATATACGCGGTAATAGCCGGGTGAGGTGAGTGTCAGCGAGTACCTGAGCGCATATTTCGGTGCGTTCTGTTGTGTCCGAAATATACATCATAGAACGATCACAAAATATAATCATCATTCCTGTGGCCTCGGGGACGGGAGGGGAGGGGGATATATTTATTAGAACAAAGGGGAAAAAAATGGAAGGAAAGGTCAGCCAAACGGGACGTCGGCTTGTTATTCCGCAAAGAAGAAAGAAAAAACGGGCCTGACAAATAAGTTTCAACGAATGCCCGCGGATGCAGTTGTTCATTGAATCATTAATTATGCTCTGGAGACGTGTATGTTTGTAGTATTGTAGTATGTCTGTAGTATCCTTCTTTTTGGCGCGTTTGTCGAGAAAACGGAGAGAGCGTCACCCTGAGAAAAAAACGCGAAACGACGATTGCTCTTTGGTGGTGCCCTCTGCAGCGCGTCAAGCGTCATTAAGATGGCAGTAAAAAAGAACAGAAAGACGAGAACGGCAAAAGCACATAAAGGAAAGACAAAAAAAAAAGTTAGAAAGAATCTGGGAAAAGTTCAGACCTGCCTCAATTCGCGAACCGTTACAACTTAGGGGAGCAAACCTCGCGACACAAAAACCGAAAAGTGGCATAAAACAGAAGGTCAAAGTTCGAAGAAGGGAAAGAGACAAACCGTCAGGGAAGAAGTGCTGTCCCCTCAATTCCTTTTCCCTTCCGACTGGGAAAAAAAAACTCCCTCTCTCCCTGGATAGTCTTAACCACGGTCTGACCCTGAAGCCGTTTTCTTTTTTTTCTTCTTTTGGTCGCGTATTGTTTTAAAAAATAAGGAGAAAGAGAGACGGCCGGGGGGTGTCGTTTTACAGACGAGGATGGCCGCCGATTCCCATTCCAGTTCCCACGTCGCCTCCCCATCCAACTCCTGCTCAGAGGCAGAAGGACGCCGCCCTGGGTGCTGCGCCTGCATGTTTGAGACACTTTGTTATATACGTGTGAGATACTGGCATGGGAAATATGAACTCGTATTTGTGTGTTTATCTTCTGTCTGGAGAAATGTGCTCTTGCGCTTTGTCGAGTGCGTTTATTGTCATGTGAGATTGTGTCAGTCCTCGTCGGTGAGTGGTGGTGCTGCGCCGCTCGTAGCGCGTTTGTACCTTTGAAGTCGGCCCAGGACGCACATTCCCCCGGAGCGTCAGTCGTGGCGTTGCCCACCTCTGCGAGGCCGACAACGGGGAGCTCTTTCGTTAGCACCACCAGCACCACCTACACTCTTAAAAATTAACTTCAACCACATAGCACGCTCCTAGCCAACCGTAATCTCGAATGATATCGTTATCTGCCCTGATTTGTTGAAAACGGGAGGCGTATACGCCTGTTTTGTGACAATTATGCTGTTCATAATTGTCACAAAAAAGGCGCACACCTCCTGTTTTCAACAAATTAGGGGACAAAACCATACCATTCGAGATGATGCTTGGCTAGGAGCGTGCTATGCGATGAAGTTCATTTTTAAGTGTGTATCTTTGTACGCTTTTATTTTGGGAGGTGACTTTGCACAAATAATAATAATAATAATAATAATAATAACTGGATGTATTTATGTAAAATCGTGGGCGACACCACCGTGGTCGTTCCTTAGATACTTTTTCCCCAAACGAGGATTATTTAACGTGCATGAAAATCTCAATACCCCACGCCGCTAACTTCGTGGAGGACGACGTACCATGCACTCTTAGAAATGAACTTCACCGCATAGCACGCTCTCAGCCAACCGTAATCCCGAATGATATCGTTATGTGCCATGATTTGTTGAAAACGGGAGGCGTACGCCTTTTTTGTGACACTGACGCTGTTCATAATTGTCACAAAAAAAAAGGCGTACGCCTCCCGTTTTCAACAAATCAGGGCAGATAACGATATCATTCGAGATGACTGTTGGCTGAGAGCGTGCCAGGCTGTGAAGTTCATTTTTAAGAGTGTGCTACCGAGCTGTTGCTGTCCTCGGCCGGTTTCCAAACCGCAACCTTCGATTCAATAAGCGTACACTCTTAAAAATGAACTTCACCGCATAGCATGCTCCTAGCCAACCATTATCTCGAATGATATCGCTCTGTGCCCGGATTTGTTCAAAACGGTAGGCGTACGCCTTTTTTGTGACACTTATGCAGTTCATAATTGTCACAAAAATGGCGTACGCCTCCCGTTTTCAGCAAATCAGAGCAGATAACGATATCATTCGAGATGGTGGTTGGCTAGGAGCGTGCTATGCGGTGAAGTTCGTTTTTAAGAGTGTACACGTTGCCACATCCCATGGCCACATGATAGATTCACTGGTCCAATTCGAAGCTTAAAAATAAACAAATCCTTCGAGTATCCAAGCTTTAATGTCACAGCCCTCTCAAAAGACAATGCCTTCTTTCGTTTGGCAAACGTTTGCCTTATACCAAGCCGAGTTATAATGGCACTCAGCATGCGGTCTACCTCTATACTATCTGGATAAATTAAGAGAGCGACTAAAAGAGCAGACATCTTTATTTGCACAGAGGCAGAACAAACGAGCCTTCGGCGTATAATAGCTTGGAGAAGAAGAAAGCTTGTCTGCTAGCCATTCATCAGTGAGGATGATTGTAGTGAAAGTGGAAAGGGCGAATTGGCCGCCCATCGATAATCATACGCTGTGTGTGCGCGGTGCCTCTTTGACTTTATTTTTGTTTTACGTTTCAAATGCTCGCAAAACAAACTAGAGGGAGGGCTTAATAAAGGAGCTCCGTTTGTGCTTCTTTGTTGCGTATATAAAGGAATATGTACGGCGCTCGCTGTGCCGCGGGCTTCGGGCGCTCGGAGAAGGGATGTTTGTGTGTCTGCCACGATATCCCACCGTCAAGAATCCATCGTTTAAAATCCCATATGTTTAAGACTTCTAAATTAGTGCTTTGTTATGAAGAATGACGGAATGATATATAGCTGATGAATAATGCATATTACTGACAAACCTCGCAGTATTGCGTGATTTTGACGTAAGTAGAAGTCATTAGTGAGTTTTAGTATAACGTACGCTGTCGCCTTTGCGTACGTAACCGATAGCGTGGTGGTTCTGCGCAATGCGCAAAGCTGTTCTTGCGCGTGCGCAGAACCTCCAACGGTATCGCTTACGTACGCAAAGGCGACAGAGTGCGATATACTAAAACTCCTGTTGTCGGGAATAAAGGCCAAGTTTTTGGCGACCGTAAAGCTTAGCATGGCGGCCACATCAGGTTAGGTTAGGTTGGGTTGGGTTAGGTTAGGTTAGTTTATCTTTTTTTTTTTTTTTTTTGACAGTTTATTAGGTTGCGGGTGCGCGCTACGCTACGCCAGCGCCGTTTGGGATTTTGAACATATGGGATTTTAAACGCGTGATTCTTAACAGTGTCATTTCGGCTTACCCCTGTTCCGCAGCCGCATTAGTAGAACTACAGTGCTATTGGAGTCACGGACTCATGTGGGTGAATGGAAATAGCGGAGGAGGCAACCACGTTGTCGATGTGCAAGTGACCACAAATCTTTCGTTGTCCGATCTATGCGTATAAAGTACGATGCCTTTCTTTCGATAAACGGCGTGAGAATCGAGGTGACCTGGTAGGGGTGCGAACTTCAGTCCGCAAACACTGTGTTATCGTCTTTGAGGTTGACACAGTGACTCCGACTAAAGTCAAGCGTGCGGTGCTTTTCCATACCTTCTAAAGGAGAGAGTGTCCCCCAACCCTCTTTCTTTTGCAAACATCGCAGAGCGTTTGCATGAGGTGCATATAGGTTGCAGTGGTGACAATAGCATGTGTACACGTGCGAGGGCAAGTTTCGGCCTATAGGGAAAAAAAGAAAAGACAGATGTTGTATCGTTTGGCCGATGGCCATGGTGGTTCGTACCGCATTTGAAATATTATGTTTGCCGAGCGACGACACTTTATTGTCCAGATGGCCTTCAAGCTCAGAACAATAATAAACAAAGAAGATAAACAAGGAGGAAAAAAAAAAAACGCAGACTAAAAATTTTCCCGCGTTACATACACCGTTGAAAACTGAACATTGCACACACTAGTTTTCCATTTGTTTGTCTAATGTTTCGATAAGGTGCTCGCTCTTGGATTCATAATCATTCCTCGCTAAAGCTGCCTTCTGGCTTTTTAGCACGTACCGCTGAAATGAAAGTTCGACCGAAAGGTAAACGTCACTGGCTGTTCCTTACACCGTTTTCTTTTTTAATTGTTCGATGTTAGCACCTCGAAGGAACAGTGACTGTACAAACGTGGACAGATCATGGTAGGACAGCAAGAATGAGACAGGGGGCGCTGTTTGTAAGCGTCCAGCCAGGGCCGCCTTCAGGGGGAACCATGCGGACATCTGTCAAGAGAGGGTATAGGCTGTATCCTCTCGGCCATGCTGATGGTGTACCTTGCAATGATCAAGCTCGAGAGGCGTGTGACTTTTGCTTTCGTTATTCCTGAACCTATAGGTGGTTACACTACCTCGTATAGTGACAATAACTGATCGCATATGCTGTATCATTCAAAGCCACGGCATTGCCCCGAGAAAGGCTTTTGGCACAAACCGGCGCACACTCGCGAGCAGGTATCTGTTCCACCCGCCCAAGCAGAAGCGTTTCAAAAGCAGACGACGGAATTGTCGTCTGCAAGAAGTCCCTGCCTATATCCGCGGCAGGTTCGACGTTCGTCCACGAGGAATGTTGAGACACCCATGGCGCGTCTTCCCATTATCCTCATTTTTTATTATCCTCATGATCCTCAACGCAGTAAGAGTTGGCGGATTGTTCTCATTCATAACTTCTATAGTCATTCATACGGGCTACGCAATAAGCGTTTCACTCGCAATCTCTCCTTTTGTTGGACGCTTCCTCGATATCACTCAGCCACACGCCCGTTAATTGCACCCCCAGCCAATTAATTCCTCTCTAGTGGGTCTTCTGCGCGCCACGCGTCTCTGAATTAGCCAACCAGAGAGCATCAACTTCTTCCTATTGAAACGCCACCTCCGGCCATTACAATAGCGGCCAAGAAAAGGGAGCTATGCGACCATCACGCACATTTTTTTTTCTGTATTTGTTTGCGTTCTGCACGAGTCAAACTGTGAAAAGCTAATTGGAAGTTCACGCCGTAAGTTGCACAAAAAATGTAACAATCGTTCTTCCATCAGAAGACCATCGGTCCTGCAACCGCAGGAGTCCTTGTTGCGCATCTCGTAATAATACTTGGGCTTAATTTAGGAACAACTTGATCGTGTAACTTACTGTTGAAAAGTAAACACGATAATCCTGAAGGTATGCTGAAGGTAATCAACGCAAAAGCGTGCTTGTCTTTTTTTTTCTCTCGAAGCACGTATGAGGATAAGAGAATAAATTACAATATCGAATGTCAGTTGAATAGGTGAATGTCAGTTGAAGAAGCAACCAAAAATAGACTTCGCCCACATTTCGTTGTCTGGTTTTCAAAACTCCAAGTCATGCTTGATGAAGCGCGGCTTCATCATAATTAGCATTCCTCGCCAATTAACGACGCAAAACTCTCGAACGGCATCCTCTGGCCCACGCGTTCCCCCAAGCACTCAACCATTGAAGCGACCTCTTCACTCATTACCAGGTTAGCCGAGAAAAGGCCGCATCCTTGGCTGTTCTTGCCTGGCGACGACCGCTACGTGATTTTGGCCACAGCACGCGTTGTGCGTTAAGCTGTGACGTACGCTCTGCTGTCTTTGTGTGTGCCCATTGTGCCAGGTCGTTATATGGCACTGCTGTATTTGGACGCATCCTGTGTGTAACGCGAGACACTGCTGTCTTGGATATGTGCTCTGTACCGTAGCAGAAGGGCGTATTTTATTTTCATTTATTTATTTATTTCAGTCGTAGAAAATATTGGGTTCCGAAGTTTATTCGGTTAAATGCCCTGTGGTCCTTCAAAAGTAGCGCAGCAGGCTACACAAACGAGAGTTTCGTTCTGGTAATAGCATACATTGTACGCTTCCTTTTGCAAAAATAATATTGGCGTGCCAGCTATTCCGAAACCGAAACTAACGTTCTGTGTGACGTCACGGATTGGCCCAATACACTGGTTAGAATCCACGCACCGGCAGTTTCCGGCAGCCCTTTCACCATCACCACCACCACCACCACCGGCAGTTTCCTTGAGTTTTCACGCAGGGAGATTCCGCGGTTGTCGAACGACACACAGTCGGCCACCGCCACTGTCGATACTTTTTTTTATACAATTTTTTTTTTTGTCCCTCGTGCCCTTTACTGAGGCAGATTGAACGTTATACTGTATTCCTAGATCTTGTGGAAATTCGGTCGCCATATCCAGTAGCACCATTTACAGTCACGTAGCAGAGCTGATAAGAGGTACAGCGAGATGAGAGATGAAAATCTAAAATAGTTGAACGTTCAAAATTCGATTGCGTATGGGCTGTCCTGTCATGAGCAGTGAGCCGCGCCTCGAGATTCGAAGTAGTTTTGAAAAGCTCATAATTAAAAGAGAGAGAGAAGGAATACTGCTTCGATAGACGCTAGGAACTGCAAGCACTTTCGCGCTGGACTCCTCACCCTCGATGTGATTCAATAAATATTTAGAATGAAAGTTAACTCATCTATGAACGTCACGAATGACGCACGTCCTAGGCCGACTTTTTAGGGGACCATGCCCACAAATGTCTGACGAAAACTCCGGAAAGGCTCCAAACAGCACAGGGATTCGAACCCGGGTACTTCTCACTCTGGACGTGACGTGGCCAGCACGCTAACCACTGAGCCACGCGAGCTGGTTTAGTCTAGCGTAATAGTTATCAACTTATGTTATGAACCCGTGAATGTGCCAGCGCGACCTCGAGGAACCTACTACACAAGTGCAACAGTCTAGAAGTGAGTGGGGGAAACTTCGATGTCGTACGAGTGGCAAATTATTTATTCCGTTTGATTATTTAATTGTGTAACTACAATTAATTTAACTATATATTGTTTCATCGCAAGATGTCCCTTGAGCTTTGCCGGATTCATTCCAATGTCTCTCAGTGGGTTGCCACTGATGCTTGTAAATTCCGCGGAACATCGGTTGAGAAACAGCGTTCTAGGGAATGGCCTAGTTTGGACTCTCTCTTTCTCTCTCTCAAAATCGCATCGCAGAAAGCTAAGTTGTTGCGGATCGGAGTCCGATGCCGAAGTCTAGGTGTAGGGCTTGCAGACAGTTTCAAAACGCGCGCGCAAGACGCACAGACGCGCGATAAGGTTGAATCACCTGCCGAGGGGAAGCGCTGCGCAACTCACCGTGCTGCCACCACGTGTAGATGTGCGCAACCTCGCCGTGCGCGAGCTATATTTCTGCGCTAGGAGTAGAGGTGGCGCTGATACAGTTCATTTGATTGAGTTAGGCCAGGTGGCGCGAGCTTGAGCTTACCCCCCTTTTCCTTTCTTTTTTCTTAATAAACATTTTCCCCGGGCTTTATTTTTTTTTTCTTTTTCAAAACATATTTATTTACAAACCTGAGCTTCCTGACCCGATTCAAATGGAAAATCACAATATTCGTCCATCCACGCCGGGACTACGCATTCGGGACACCGGGTTGCCGCACTATCTCTGCTTATATAAATATCGAAGGCCTTCTGAGACATTTTTTATTGCTGGTATCATCCGCTTGAGCTCGAGGTGGTGGTAGGGAGAACACAAAACACAGGTGGACAGGACTAGACAGGTAGACGCTCTTTAATGATTTGTGCACTTTTTTTATGCCCTTGTCGCACAAGTAAAGCAGAATTAAAGCAGGATAACAGTTGCCACTTGCCAGAGAAACTATGTCATCAAATACACACGATACATTTCAGTAATAGGCTGGTACTCGGGCAGTGGCACCTTGACTTACAACAAAGTTAATTTCACCGTGCGTTATTTTGTCTGTGGTTGTTATTATCAATAAGCAACGTTTAAGAGAATAAGAGTCGATACGCAGGCTAGCTGGTGATATATGATTTAAATGATTAAACCCCGACACAAGGAACATCTAGAATGTGAGAGAACTGATGTTCTGAGTCTGGAACAACATAGAAAAGACAGTCACATACAAGGCCTCAAGTTGTGGGTTCAGTGTGGTTTCGAGTCCTACAGCTGGCTAACCTTTTCAGTGACTTTCATCTTTCATCTAGAATGCGTTTGTGATTGTCTCTGTGTTCCTTGTCTCGGGGTTTAATAATTTTCATGACCTTTAAGATTTTGAGCCAGTTGCTCCGAAACGTGCGAAGTTCAAGTATATACCTGTTATCACTCGCTACAAAATGTAACAGCAACAACGAAGCATTGAAGTAACTACACACTTCAAAATTAAATATATCCCGCTGGAGGAGTGCGTGCGTCTGTGAACGTTTCGAAAAGCTTGCTGTAGATGGCGCAACCGGTTTAGCGAGATGGAGTAGTGAACACAGTGGCCGATAGGTGGTGCATGCGCTCTGGTAAAATTGTAATCGTTGTAGATTTACATGCAAGGTGTGTCAGCCATACTGCACGTGCCGCAGGGTAGGACTGCGGATAACAGAGAGTTTTAATGCTACTAATACTACTAATTAATACTAGTACTCGCTAATTTCGACCACCTGGGGTGCATGCGCATTTCGTGGTGGTCATGCTGAAAGAGCTTGCCATTGTCGGCATGTGCAGTAAAATTGCACAAAAGTTCTCACCAACCAACAGAAGAAACCTCCGCATTATGCGGATGGAATCAAAATGCTTCGAAGAAAATAGCGAGTTTCGATGAAAGATTGATTAAGAGATTTGTGTGAGCTAATAAAGTCGTGCCTAAAACAGATCTGCCTTATGTCGATGAAATATGAAAGTCACTCATGCCCTATGTCGTCCCTTTGAATTAAGTCTAGTTCAACGTAAACCAGATTTTTTTTTATATATTTTGTTACAGGAATATGAATTTGAGAGAATGGTACGGGATCTTGCTTTCATGACCCTCTCGCCCCTATGAACACTGAGAATTCGTCTGGGAGGATGATATAGGCAGAGAATCAAAAATAAAATAAATTACTAGACCAGAATTTGCTGGTAACACTAGTCAGGCGGTCAGTAAAGAAGCAGCCACTTCAAGTTTGTATTTTGAATAACACGCTTATATCGGCGCTAAATGATGTGGCCCTCACACAACTGTGAAATACGGATCGTGCACGTCACGCGATTGTTGCCTTATGAAGCAAGAGAAGGTGCAAGCTGTTGGTTTATTCCATGTACGCGACTGACGTAAGTATACCTCGCCAGTGACTATGCGTCTGACTGCTGTGCTAGACTGCTTATCTTTGCTTATCTCTCAAGTCGAGCAAGAGAACCGCACGGTCATTCATACCGAATGAGTCTTGAATTTGAAGTGGCTTTCGACACTCCAGCAGAGGAAACATGTCCTTCACTTTGAAGAAGATGGCGCCACTCAAGTCACACGGGGAGTCTCAAAGGTCATTTAAACCAACGGCCATCGGACATGTGTGTTAGCGCCACCTAGTGTATAACGTGTCAAACTCTCAAGGAGCATTGGATCCATTGCTCCTTCCGAGGTTGACACGTGATACACTGGGTGGCACTAACGCACATGTTCAATGGCCGTTAGTTTAAATGACCTTTGAGACTCCCCGTGTGACCCGGGTATTGAGACACAACCAATGGAATCGTATGGCACAGTTCAAATCGCTCTAATCTAATCTGAATTCCCATCTTAATCCGTTAAGCGAAAGCAGCTGTGGGTTGTATTTTCCGGTGTATAACGCGCACCCCTAAAAACGGGTCGAATTTGAAAGAAAGTTCGATGTATAACGCGCACCGCAATGTTGCTACAAGCTTCTGTACTGCCACCAGTTAACACAGGAACAAAAATAAAAAAAAATAAAAAAGACGGTGTATCATGTATGCATGTTACCGACGACTTTGTTGACGACACGCCATGCTACAAAAGAAGACCATCCTTTTATATCAGGTCAAGCGCATTGCCAGAATAGACGATAGTGACTCGCGAGCTTATTCACCGAGAGCAAACGCGAAGTTCAGGGACATGAAAAGTCAAATTCAAGAACAAATACGGTCAGTGCGTTCTCAAAACTCAGAATATTTTGTATTCTTCTTTGCGGGTGTGGGTTTAACCTCTAATGAAGTCCAGTGGCCTTTCACCGGTTTTGTCAACTGACCCTAAGAGATTTGGGAGAAAGCCACAGCACACCCTGGAACGAGATAGTCACCGGCCCGAAACTACAGGAACTCTGCAGGAAAATATTTCCGTGTATAACGCGCACCGTTACATAACGCGCAGGACCACTTCAGAGCACTTTTTTTTTTACTGTATAACGCGCGCGTTATACACCGGAAAATACGTAAATCAGCTCCCTGGCTTAGTGGCTACGATGATCGCTTGCCACGCCGAGATACTACCCGCGTTCGAATCCTATGTTTCCTTTGGGTTAGGTTAGGTTGGGTTAGGAATCCTTTGGGTTTTCGTGAGGCGCTATAAGACAAATGTCGGCACAATTTCCTGCGAAGTCGACCCATGACGCACTATTATCCCGGCAACATCCACCATATCGACAGGCAGACCCCTCGAAAATAAGACACCACCAATCAAGCGCCAGGGATGAAGTGTGATAAGGCCAGTATCCAGACGTATCTTAATGGAGCTTTAGAACAGGAAATGTACGCCTAATGGCTTTGCACCAGCACAAGACAACTGGATAAGCTTTTCTGCCTCGAATGGTCAGCTTACGCTGTGGAAGAATGGCAACAAAAATATTGGAACCATTAAAGATAACAAAACAGAAAAAAGAAAAGAAACTAGACACACGAGTTGGGTTTGCCATATCGATCCATTAGCTGTTATCAAAAGTTTGCTGTTGCGTGTACCCTTTTGTGCTTATTGATTTAGTAATTTGTTCCTATCAAGCAACCAGAAGCGATGCTTTTTAGTTGTGTACCTCGCCACTCATCGAGGGGTTAGCAATACGGCTGATATGAGCTACTTTCTATACCGAGGGCTAACAGTTCCTTCGGTGCATGCAAATGATCAGCTTAGTCTCTCCCCCGTTTCGAAGTGCTCGGACGCGGTATTTCCTGGAACTGCGGACTCCATCTTGATCGTAAAGAAGATTAAGAGCGAGTCTGGTTGTCATGTCGGAAAAGGAAGATATATTTATAAAATAATAGCGATATAAATAAAAAGGGTAGATTGAAAAGATAAGTTCCGAAAGGTCTGGCGTTTTTCTTCTTCTTTTCGCCATCTTTTCCACTCGAAATGTTTCGGAGCTTGGCTCTCAAAAACCGGACCGCGCGTCCCGTCACTAAGATGGGGATGTAAAGAAGATGCTTTTGAGATAAGCTGCTCCTTTGGCGTCTTTTTGCTTCGTTGGTACTATTCCGAATCCGGCTTTTCTTTCTTTCGTTCGTTCGGGGCCCATTGGTTGAGCAGGTGCGGTGTGTGGTATCTGTTGGGCCACTCGTATCCAAGCGTTAGCAGCGCCGGTGTTCGTTGAACTGCTGGTCACATGGTGGCACGCGACTGTCACGTGATGCGACTTCTGGATAACTGGGGAATTTAGCGGGTTAAGGAGTCTGGCAACGCGGAAAGTTGTTCGGAGAATTTCAAGTGATGCGAGAGCTGTGGAAGTCCGTGGCGGTGCCAGGTCTCACATATGCCAATGCGGTTCTATGCATCGCGCCAGCAACGGAGAAATTCCTGGACCGAAAGCAGAAGGAAGCAGGCCGAGCAGCCCTTGGAGCACACAGATCTGCACCAAGTGCGGCGATACAGGGTGACATGGGATGGTCGGGCTTTGGTGCTCGCGAAGCCACGGCCAAAATAATGTACGAAGACAGATTGAGAACGAGACCAGATTCATGGATAATCAAACAACTATACCAAAGCACGATATATAAGGACATTTACACGAAATGGAGAAGGAAAGCAATACGATGCACGCGCGAGATCGGAGTAGAGGAGAGGACATTGGCAGATCAGGGGAGGCACTGTAGGAAAACAGTCCGCGATATGGTCAGGGAATGGGAGAATGGAAAGTGGCGAGAGGCAGTCGACTCAAAACCCGCCCTGCACACGTACGCAACCGGAAAGGACCACATAAAACAGGAAAAATTCTACGACAACTCTGTGGGGAGCACGCTGCTGTTTGAGGCACGGGCGGGCGTACTGCGGACAAGACAGTGGTGGGGTAAAATCAAGACGCGCGACCAACGGACCACGACCCAAGACCAAGACAACCAAGATGAGAAAGATATGAAGGAGGACACAAACTGCGCCATTTGCGGAGAGAATGCTGAAACGATCGAACATATTGTGCTTAGGTGTCGGCTACTTAGCCCTAAACCAGAAACGGAAGCGCTGACGGTGGCGCTCGGGGCGGACCCGGAGACTGGCAACTATCACGTGAACCTCACAAAAAGGAGACTGGAACAGTGGTGGAAGGAGTGCAAAAGAAACAACCCCCGGTAGAAGAATCCTAGGCCAGGACGCGCGGTGCGTCAGCATCCCAGCGTTGTCCACCCGATACAAAGGGAAAGGCCACCAGAACATCATCATCATCATCATCATCCGTTTGACTGATTTGTAACTATTTTTTTTTTAAGTAGAGCGGACTATGGCCCGGGATGAGCTCGATATTCCCGGTTGCGAAATTCCCGATCCCAAAATTCACGTTCTCGAAACAAGGAAAATCAAGGAGAATGCTCGATTGCTTCAAAAGGTGATATGGCGTGTTTAAAAACACGACGTCGCTATTTAACCAATCAAATTCACGAGTTTTCAATGTCTGTTCAAGTCGTTTCAGCGAATGAAAGCCGTTTTAGCGGCCGTTAGGCCTAGCAGGGTGGACACGACGGAAAAGCGCGTTGGTTAGTTTATTATTAGGTTAGTCCAAGTTCGATGTTTGCATTTCTCTGCCCAGGTTAGTCTGCCAGGCAGTTTCCCGGGCGCGACTATGCATTTTATAGTCATATAACATTTATTTAAAGTAATTTATTTTTCACCAATCCGGGTTAGCGATATTTCCCGCCACACAGGGTCACATAGAGCCGTTGGTAACGCAGTTTTGAGGATTAGCACCAAGTTTAGCGTTTCGGGGAGCAACTCCGATTCACGATTTTCTCGATCGTAGATGGCGCCACGCTCGCCGTTCCTTACCTATAACCCTATAACAGCGCCTGTGGCTTACTAGGACCACGTCATTGCCAGATAGGGTTGCCACCTTTCGTAGTGAAAAATACCGGCTGAGGGAGAGGAGGTGGAATAGAGGGAAAGGAGGAAAGGCTCGTGGGAAAGGGAAGTGGGTGAGGGGTGGAAGAGAACACAGAAAACGAGAGAGAGATAGAGACAGAGAGCTCAAGATAATACGAGGAAACATATGTTCCTATGTGTAGTAATAATAATACTAATAATGAATAACTAAGGAAAGAACCGGCGACTGCGGAGTTGGATCTATCCTCCAGATTTATTCAAGCTGTAGTGGAATGTTGAAGAGCAAACCCCGCAAAAGCCCATATGAAAGGTCTTGAGCGACAAATACCGGCAAAAGGCTGCCGGTAACACCTTCCTACCGGCAACCGGCAGAGCGAGCAAATAACCGGCCGTGCCGGTATAATACCGGCCTGGTGGCAACCCTATTGCCAGACCGTGTTTGCTATGTCCACCCGGTTACGCTGCTGCATGGTTGATCGGTGTTATGGCTGAGCAGACGCATTTTACTAGGGGGCTTTGTTTTTTGTCATGTTGAACGTGTTCGACAATCGGAAAGCTCCGTTCTTCGTTATTATTCTTTCTGTTTGAGAACGACACGGCGTGTTTGAAACGATAACGCCATGATCTCCGCGGGAACTCCTTTGTTTTGGTAACCGACCCTCACTCATTCTATTCTTCACAATCCCCAGTTTAATCCGCCTCTGCCTCCTCGGTTGACTCTTTCCAGCTGCCGTATCTACATATATAATAGTAATATTTACCCGTAATAAGCGGGCACATCATGCCCGCACGTAATCAGCGTGTGCGCTGAGAGGTCAGCGAGACGCCGATATGAAAGCAGGGCGGTGGAAGAATGTCCAGCCATTGTGTCAGTGCAAGTGAGGGTAATTCCACTGTTTGGGAACTCCCACGTTGCAAGTGAACTGCTCCACAGTCATCGTATGGCGGTAACCCAATTGCACGCTGCCGTCCGTCCGTCGTCATCCCCGTCCGCCGCTTCCGCTGGTGTACACCCGCAGTGGGCAAATTGGAGCAGGCTTCTATGGCTTCGTCCTCGTTGAAATCATTTGTCTTTTACGCGGGAGCTAACGTTCAATTTGGCATGGTTTCTAGATCGCTGCTCCGTGTCCTGGGATGTCGGTCTGGGTAGTTCAATTGCTTCGCTTACTGAACCGAAATTCATCAGAAAGTTCCTCAAGCACCTCAAAAGCCAGTTGCGTGAGGATGCTGAAGACTGGGGGGGTTCGAATCCCTCCACCGGCTGGGCGTCTCCATGGTTCCCACTGGTCCTTGAAACACTTGAAATGCCCTGGAATTTGAAAATGCAATTTTCATGGTCTGCAAAACCCTGGATTTTGCATCTTTTTCTTGTTCTCATGGAACTGCTAATGCAAATTATCCGGAGAAAGAACTGTAGTTTCGAAGCCGCAGGAGTGAAAACCCTTTGCAATACGAATCGGCAGCAAGCAATTAACGGCACACTCCCGTTATATTAGTCAACTTTCCTCTCTGTTCTACGATATTTAACATTCAGGAGTCGTCGTCAGTCCCATCTGTGTACGGATCGCTATTGTGCAGTCCCGGTGTATTCTCTCAAGTGATACGTGCAGCTTGTAAGTACTTTTTTTTTTTTTTTTGCAAAGTATTGAAGCCCTGGTCATACGTTGACTTTTCCGCGAAGTGGGATTTACAAATCCGCGGGCAAAAGAAAACAAGCAAAAAAAAAAAGAAAAAAAAAAAGAAGAAAGCATAGCGTCCTCCCAGGATCGCATCGTCTCATCCTGCACGCTTTTCCAGCCTTTCGTAACTTTTCAGTGCGCAGTGCAGACTATATAGATTCAACTCTGTCACTCTCTCTCTGAGCGTTGCTGTCGTCAAATTTCCTTTCGACGCGGCACGTTCAGCTGTCAGCATTGTCAGTAGTGTCAGGCATTGCAGTCGTGACCGATGGGGTTTAACCCATTAACTCGTGAAAGTGCTTACATAATTCTGTAAGGTATCGAATATTTCGCGAAAAATGGACTATTCTGAGGGAAACGGCAGGTTTTCGCGAGACATGGTCAATTCCGCGAAATTTCGCGGATTCGCGGAAAGCTAGGGTGCAAAGGCCTTTACGGGTGATGCTACATTCTTCGTGCCGCGTACTAGCGCGAAAATAATTCGACCTGGCGTCCGGTCACTGTGGCGTCACTAATGGTTGTTGTCTCGCGATATGAAACCGTTCCTAAACTGCTAGGGCTATATAAAAAAACATGCTAGAAAAATAAGACAAAAAAAAATCACTTTGAACGGCTGCGTGTTTCGGCTTTTAGCGTCGCAGCAACTCCCACTTTCCCCAAGAATTTCGCTTTTTCCATTCCAGTTTCCTCTCTCGCTTTTGTCCGACCCATCATCTTGTGCGACAGCGACCGCTTCGAACAAAACACTGCAGGGATTACACATGGATTATCCCCGCGGTGACTTTAACTACAATGTCTCTCGTCTTCTTCTTCTTCTTCTTCTTTTTTTTTTTTTTTTTTTGCCTTTTACCCATCTTCCCTCCTCTCTGACTTCCCCTTCCCGCAAACCTTCCCAGAGACGATCTTCTTTACCCTGGAAACTTCTGGGAACCGTTTCGTCCGCCGCCACCTCGGAATCGACACAACAATTTTTGTGGCTGCCAGTCGAAGGGTCTACGGGTCTTGGGGAAATGATCGGTTGTTTTGTACCCCCTTTCGACCCCCCGTTTCCGCAATTTCCCCCCCAGCTAACCTCGGGCTACGTGCAGATGGTTTAACTCCTTCTGCACTGCGGTGGTGCAAGGAAGACTGATGGGGATGCCCCTAGCGGCGGTGGTGGTAATTACAAGGTGCTCGTGTGCAGAACGCTGTCTCTTTCTTTTTTTGCGCGTTTTGAACAGGTCGTTTTCAAGTTACTGTTTTGTTTTTACTGGAGCACAGTGTTGCCGAACGTAAGCGAAATTTGAGAAAAAGGACGTTTCGGAGGCGGGTTCTACAAGGGGGGGGGGGTGAAAGAGGGGAGGGGGTATTCGAAACAGAGAGATGCCAGACGAGAATAATGACGGTAAGAATGAAAAGCGTTCATTTTTCTTGTGCGATGAATTTGCGATCATTATGGTGAGTGTCCTGCTGTGCCTCGTGTGGATGTTGGTGAGGTGGGAAAGGGGGGTGTCAGAAAGGGGAGGAGAGCGATGCGGGTGTCTTCGGCGCCGTAGGTGCTAATTGTGGCTAAACTGTTCGTGGAACATTTCAAAGTCTCAAAGGTGGGAGTGATTAAAAGAAGCTGGCTGAGTTCTTAGAAAATGTAATGTCGTTTTTGGCGTTCTTTCTGTGCACCGCAGGACGGTAGCTCGTGTACTGGGGGGCCGTGCGAAGATTGGTGGGAAAACATCCGAATAAAAACATGACACGGAAAAATGGAACGGAAAAGGTGATACAAGAAGGCAGGCACAGCACAGAGCAGCTCCGGCAGACCCACCCTCCCGCGGACTGTAGCCCTGTGGGGGGAGGTAAACATTGCTTCCAGCACCGTCTGTCGGAGATTTCCTGCGCACGTCAGAAGCACCCCAGTTTGTCGAAATTATCCGCCGTCCTGCACGTGCGACACGTCACCACACATACAGGCAGACGAACCGTATACGTGTAATACATGCTACCATTACCACTCAGTCAGTTCTACCGGCATCGTCCTATATAGCGTGCGGCCACGAATATGAACATCTGCCCGCTGGGACATTCCAGTCCGAGCTCGTGTGGAGGAAGACCGTCTCCTGTACAGCTCCGTTGTGTGATCGCATCCCGAGCTCGTTGGTTGTACGATAAACCTCGCTTGACATCCCTTTATCTCTCGCTTCCTCGCACAATGAGCATTTTTCATAGACTCACGCCTCCTATACCCTTTCACCTGCTGCCTTGCACCGGTACCTTGGAACAACAACTAATAAGAGCCACACGAGAAAATAATAATAATAATAATGAAGAAGGGCTGGCGAAGCAGATCGCAGCACCTGTCCTCTGCTTCCTCTTCCACAGGCCCATTTTTTTCGCATGCGCGTGCGCGTCCAGCGCGCGTTTCGCATGCGTCCGTCCTCAAGACGACTGCTATGGTAGGATGTTTAGTACGACTATATAGTACGATAGGCCACAGCGATGCCATATACATACGCCATTTTTGTACCCACCCTCAAACGGTCGCTTGTGGCAACATCACCATATTTACCACCCATCATATAGGTAACATCCTTTAGAGGTCATGTGTCATGTGGTTATGTTCAGTTTTGGCGCTTGCACACAGCCTGCACGAAACCACTGTGTGATCTCATTCCGTTGGTGTAGATGATACAACGCGGTAGCTTAGTTTTTTTCGAAGTCTGAGCGCATTGGTTCGGCCGAGGTGGTGGTGGTGGTGGTGGTGGCGATAGTAGTAGTGAATCTGCTTGCCGTGGTCGGCCACGCTTAGGCGGGTAACGTCACGACTAACGCGAGGGGATATTGCGTCCTGGACCGACTTCACAGGGAACTGTGCCGACTTCCGTCTTAAAGCCCCGTCCGAGAAAAACCCAGAGAAAACATCCAGACAGTACAGCCGGCGCTATGATTCGAACCCGGGTAACCACTAGGCGCTGGCGCCACAAGGCCGAGAGAGCCTTCGCATTGACCAATGACCAATGGTACTGACGAATGGTACAATACTATACTCAATTTTCTTAGAGCATACTGATAAAACCTTTACCAACGTATTACCGAGGTCTAAATACGTTGCAAAACGACATACAGAAACTAGCAATCGCGACTCCCTATAGCCCCCGATCACGGTTACACGTTGACGTTTACAATGACGTGTCACCACAGGACCTGTCCAGAATTCCTTGCGCTCATCAAGCACACCGTCGTCAGCAGAGGACCGATATTTGGTAGGGCACCCCTGTGACGACGACCCGCGGCGTCATCCCATTGTTGCCAGGTCGAAGCGAGAAAACCTGTCGGACGGGATTCCCGAAGGGACCCATCCAAAACAAAACGTCCAAAAACACAGGCATTACTCCCCCCCTCCCTCTCTCTCTCTCTCTCACACCCTCACTCTCCTCTCTTGGGGAATCAGTGATCGAACGCGCGGCACGTATATTTATTTGTCCTTGAGGCACGACACGTCTGTGTCATTGGGCGTTAGCGGACATATAGCGTGCCAGCTAAGGTGTGACGGAAGTGTACGGTGAAGCTGTGCTCTGATTGAAGGGTAGAGCTGGGCGTGACCGTCGGGTTACGGGTTTTCGCTAGTTCTCTAGGGTGCAGTTGATAAAGGTGGTTTGCACGAGAGGAAGTAACAGCATGGAGTGGCTGTATAACACAATGGAGTAACTATTACAGTAACTATTGCTGTGGACAGATCGCGCTCTGTGTTGCTCGAGGAAAGGTGAAATGCTGTTGCATCTATTACGGGTAATTTCATTGGCGTTGCCGTTGCAGGTATAACAAATTGCCGGTCATTGTGTTGTTCTGCTTATCTGGGTCGCCTATACCTTCATGTTGTACATTGATATGCGCGTATTAAACACCGTTTAGCATGCCGTGTACGTCGCTGCTATGAAACACTTTTCGTCCTGAGTGAGCAAGTTGCCTCCTTGACAGCTTCCTTTTTCCCACGCCCTTCGCACGTTTTTACGGTTCATGACTGTCAAAAATTAGCCTTCTCGGCCGCACCCCTATAGGAAGAAAAGGCGCGGAAAGTTATCCTAATTTTCCTGGAAATCGTAGTAAATTGTTTTTCCTTGCAAATTTATGCAGAGACAAGCGGCAAGGCCGAGTGTGTTCATTTTTTTTTGTTTCTTTATCACATCATATCTTCATCACCAAGGCCGGGTGGGTAACAAGCATCCTCTGGTTGGTGGTAGCCAACGTCGTGCTGAAGACTAGCAGGTGGTGGGTTCGAACCCTACCACCGGCTGTGCTCTCTGATATTTCTCCTGCGTTTTTCGGCAGACTTTCCAGACGTATGTCGGCGCACTTCCCCCTGAAGTCGGCCCAGGACGCATACTAACCCCCCCCCCTGTACCCCACTACTTCCCGCTGTCGTCTCTCCATCTGTCCACGTCTATACGTCCCTTATAGCCACAGTTGCTTCGTGGCGCTAACACGAAATCAAAAAAAAAATTATGCGGCTGACCTCTGGGCAGTTTTCTGCCGAATGTTGTTCTCCATTTTCTCCCCGTATTATCTTGGGCTGACACGACATTTCGGGGAAGTCCAATCGCGAGCAACATCAAGCAAATTCTCATCGGCACAACGTTATTGCGTGTTTTCCTTGCACGCATTCCTCTTTGCTTGTGTCAGAAAAAACCTATTACCCGTCCTATGACATCCGGCAAAAGAATGGCTAATGCCCGGCTTTACCTCCGGCAGAGCGGGACTCCAATCATCATCGATTGCCCATCGCCATCGGTAATAATGCGTCCCTCTTTCTCTACGTATTGCGGACGAACATTAGAGCGGACGAAAATCTTTGTCGTCGCTTGACTTGGCTCTCATTCCGTGTCGTTTTCTGCATCGTGATTGGCTCCGTTCTCTGCCGTCTGAGCCCCGATGGAATGCTCT
Organism: Ornithodoros turicata; assembly: GCF_037126465.1. NCBI lineage: Eukaryota > Metazoa > Arthropoda > Arachnida > Ixodida > Argasidae > Ornithodoros > Ornithodoros turicata. The sequence continues at coordinate 102,263,756 of NC_088203.1, read as the reverse complement.
CGAAGGTCTAATCGGCCGAATCCCCGCCTTTTTTCCGCCGAATAACAAACCCGGATCAGTGTTTAAAGTGAAAGGGAAATGATCGGGTGGAGAGGGAAGTATTTTTTCTTTTTTCTTTTTTGTTTGGGAGATTTCAAGAGGAGGGAAGGAATGACTTGCTGGTGTAATCGAGGGGCATTGGGGGGGGGGGGGGGAGTTCGCCCCCCTCCCTCCGGTTCCCGGTCGTTTCGTAATTGATAGGCGAGAAAACTGGCGCCGTTGCCTCGTGCATTTTCCAACCGCTGGTGGGAGCGTGTCGAGCTCGGAGCGTTTTGCACGACTTTTTGTTACGCGAGACAAGCGAGGGTATTTTTGTCATTTTTTTAATATTCTTTTTTCTTGGGGGGCGAGGGAGAAGAGGTTGTGTACACGTCGCTGTGTTCTTGTTGTTCTTAGTCCGCGCGGAATTGTGTTTGTGACTCAGTTGTTTTGCTGTTAGAGGTGCAAGAACATAACATAGGCTGTTCTTGCTGCATTGAGTGAGGTTTTTCTTCTGTGAGATAATAGTGCGCAGGTGTTTAGGGGGCTTCGGTTAAAGGTCGGTTTTGCGAGTCCGAGGTTATAGACGCACTCACTTTGTTTATCGCACAGGCTGTCGGGAGGTACTTTTGTTTATCTTTCCGAGCGTCCCAGTCGTGCCACTCAAGCGTGGTTGAGCTCCTGGAGGTTTTCATGACCCGCAATTTCTGTGTCATTCAAGGCCAGGTTTGGATAATACTTGTTCTATAGTTGCAACACTAAGGAAAACTTGTTCTGGTCACGGAATGTCGAGTGAATTCGTCCGAGAAAGGCGAAATGGCGAACAAAAACGGGACATTAAAAGTGCGACCACACCCGCTGTCCCGATTCGTTCCGCCACACTGGTGACGTCACCAGAGTAGCGACGGTGACAAAGTGACGTCTATGTTTTTCTGAGGCGCGCGCGCGCGATAACGATGAACATGCGCCACGCTCGAGACGAAAGGTCTTCCAAGTTCATCTTGCCCGAGCGGCAAAAACTCAGTGTGTAAAACGTGGTAGGAATTATCCTGATGGTTGTATTTAAAAAATAATGTTTTATTTATTTATTCTGTGTTAGCGCCGCGAAGCAACTGTAGCTATGCGTGGACAGGTGGAGAGAGGACACGAGGAAGGAGTGGTGGACGGGGGAGGGGGTTAATATGTGTCCTCGGCCGAATTCAGGGGGAACTAGCTGTGCCGGCCGACATTCGTCTGGAAAGTTTTCGGAAAACCCGGGAAAAACCTCAGAGAGCACAGCCGGTGGTAGGAAGAAGAAGTAGAAAACGGAATCTTGTCTCTAGTTTGTTCATACCAAAACATTATACAACATTATACGTGTGTTCGAATACATATTCTCTCGTTTTGTTTGTTTGTTTGTTTTGTTTTGGGAGTAGCAGAACTAGTCAGGAGACAAGTTCAATTTTTCCCTGGTTTTCTTTTAAATAATCAATCAATCAATTAACTCTCTCGGAGGTTTTCCTTTAGATTCTGCAGGCAAGTTCCCACTGAAGCCGGCCCAGGACATGTACTAACCTCCTATGTCTCACACCCTTTCTTTCTGCCCCATCTCTCTCTCTGTCTATGCCCATGTGTGTACGTCGCTCATTGCTATAGTTGCTTCGCGGCGCTAACAAAAAAAAAAGATACTCATACCAGGCTTTTCTTTTTTTTTTTTTTTTTCATCCCAGCGTGTCGCTGTCACGGGCTCACACTAAGTTTGTATAGGCACTCGCGAAAAAATCGTCTCCCCGTACCCGTACCGAAAGCCGGATCTTCGCGGCTATTCTCCCGCATGTTTGACATACATTATATTCGCATCGTGCATTTGTTCCCTGCAGAAAGAACAAAACGACTCGAAGGGTTCCACTTATAGACTGCCATCCGCGAATGCCATTAAATCACGCCAATGGCATTCCCAAAGTAGCGCCTCCAGGTTGATATTGAGCTCCATAAACAGCGAGCTGGCAACGCTCGGCCGCGAAAATAATGGCGTTTTTGAGACGGGCTTCACGGCTGCCACTTCTATTACAGAAGCGTTCGATCATGTCCGTGGAGGCAACCATTTTGTTATTTCTTCGTTATATTTAAAAGAAATCTATTATTTATATACGTGGTCCTTCTCCGGGGGTGAGGGTAGGTGTCCCCCCCCCCCCCCTCCGGAGTCGGTGGTGGGCAGGTTCGGTCACGGTTTAGCCGTCCCTTCGTGACTCTGATTTGAGGAAAACTGAGGCTGTTTAGATGGCATAACGGCTACTGGAATGCCGCTCACATGATGCGGGAGAAAAAAGGTGTGCTGCTGCTGCTTTTTTTTTTTTTTCTACATTGTGCAAGACGCTGTTTTATCAGCTACCTGTGTTGGTATTGATCGGAGGTACCTGTACAATCTAAGTGCATATTGGTTGAGCGCTTTGCGAATGTATTTTGCGGTCAAAATTCACACAATCTAAGTATTGAGTTGAAAGCCGAATAACGACAGGCGCTACCGCTATCCAGAGTCGTCGGGTACGTAAGGTTTTAGTGGGTTCTCATTCATGCGCGTTTTTCTTGTTTTTTAACTTCGGACGATAAACTTTTTAACAGTAGTTTTTACCGAACATTTTTGTTTGTTCGCGATTGTAACCCAAGCAGCAAAATGCACTGAAAGTCGAGTGCAATTGGACGGGTAGGTGGAAGGCCTTGAACAGACTGATGAAACTAAACACATTGATAAGACACATACCGTCCACCCCTATTGCACTCGACTTTCAGTACATTGTGCTGCTTGGGAAGGCGCTTAGCCGTTACAGCAGATAACGTCTGGGGGCTTATATAATCGCTTGCACTCGTCGAGGAGGGCACGTGCTTTATCACGATAAAACACGTGCACGGCGCTCTTCGCGCGATACGTGAAGGGCGTGGTATACGCCACGCGCAATGTGTCACGTGTCCAACTTTAATTTCCCGCCACTCCTAACGACGATGAAACTATTAAGCCCCAGATTACGTTAAGCAGATCTTGAAGATTAAGCCCCAGATCTTCAATAATAGTAATAACTTACGCGACCTGAGCCTGGAACCCACTTGTACACTTGTCATGTTGCGGAATATAAAAATATATGGAAATGCAGCGAAGATAACACGATAAGACAACCAAAACACTATAAGCCGGTCGACCTTACTCGTTTGAAGTGGCTGACATCACGTTAATGATCTTCGTTTTGACAGTGTTTATCGTATAGTTTTCGTAGATTGCTGATCTAAAATGATGTGAGCCACCCGGTACCTGCGAAAAAATAAAAAAAGGCTAAAGAATTTCAAGACTGTCAACATGGCGTTGATTTAATCTATAATAAAGGAGACATGGACAACAGAAGGAGTATTAAGTAAAAGAAAAAATGACAATGAATTACACTAGTTCCTTAACGTTGTCTATACACTCCGCCTTCGTCAGGACAAAAGTATTAAGTCGAAGGCGGAGCCTCCGCCGTAACGTAGACTGAATGTAAATTTCCCTAAGCGCTTTTTAATGAACCAGTGTAATTCGTAATAAATTTTGTATTTATATCATTTCGTGCCCATCCGACTTTTCATCTCTCACCGGATATATATTATTTCCCCCCGCCCAAAAACAATGTACAGGGCGGCTAAGTTCGGTCAATGTAGAGTTAACTTGATGCGTCGAGATAAGTAATCTGAACACGCCTATTGGACAGCGCTGCGCACGGTGCTGCCCAATAGACGCGATCAGGTTATTTTTCTCGACGCATCAAGTTCTCTACACTGAACGAACTTTCAAATAATAACCTGCGAAAGCATGCTAGTAGATATTATAGACAAAGCTTAACCAAGAAAAGCATCAAAACACAAGGCACAGCCGCAGCACGTGTCTAAGGAACCTAAATAAGCAAGAAGTGTTCCACGGGAAAAGAGTTCGGTAGATGCACAAGGCACAGGCTGTTGGCAGTTCAAGTCACAAAGCATGGCAAAGTTCAGAGCTCCTCCGGGTCGATGTCAGTGAGGAGATCTCCCACTTCCTCGGGGGCTCGGAGAAGTCCCGGCCTTTCTCTTTGGAGGAGAGCGGCTGCGACGTCGCCTTCCGCCAGCCTATAGGCGCTCTGGCATCTAATACTTCGGCGCGATGCAGGGAACCGCGACGATGAGCTCCTCGGTGAAACTCTGGAACCAGACAAACTGGGCAAAAAAGGCGATGCTCATCCTCTGTACAGGGTATGACCGGGTCTGCGGAATGACGGATCTTGAAGCATGCGTCCCTGAAGGCGGCGGAACCTGTTGTGGATCACTTCGAGCGCGATGCTCAAGATACCGGACGGCCAGGTTCTACGACGGTCCAAGTCGCCACCGACCTGACGTTCGTGGCCCTACCAGGGCCAGCTGAGCCCTCTGCTCTGGATGCCGCTGTTGGGGGTCTGCGGACGCTCTCGCATGTCCATCCTGCGCGGCTACTCGCCGATTGCTTTCCGCGTTGCTGAGGCATGACCAAATGACTGAAAGAAGAAGGCAAAGAAAATCAGAAAATTGTGGGGAGGACTCTCCCTACCCAGAGGGTACGTCCAGCCCTCTGATCACCTAGAGGTAAGCTGGGGAGCGGAATGGGAACGTAGGGAGTCCTGCTGAATACGCCAGGTAACTATATCGAGACGCCATTGGGATAGGATCCACAAGCTCCTTTGGTACACTCTGTTTATATTTCGAGTCGGGATGCGACTCGAAAAGTTGAGGGCACCGTAAGTAGCTTTAGCAAGCAATCCTGCGCCGTTTGCGCTGCAAGGGCCCGGATGACAGGGCATGTCTTTTCCCAGACCACCGGACTACAGGATTGTAGATCTAACTCGGGATGCCGCAACCATGTAATGGTGCGCCGTCTGCCAGGTGAAGATTGGCAACGGAAAACACAGAATGAAAAAACAAAAAAAAAAAAACAGGGGAAATTGCCTACCCTTCTATCCAAAAAAAACCAGGTACCCTCCTCCAGCCATACTGACGACAATCCCAGTTCCGAAGCAGATTCTCCCACAAGCCTTACCGAAGGAAATAGGCACTCCGACGAGCAGAATCCAGAGCCCCAACGTTGGGCCCCAGTTATGGGAATCCGTCTGCTGGGGAAGTAAACCAAACTCTGATCATACTAACAGCCATTTAATAACATACCAACGGAATGCCGGGTACAAGAAGAAAACAGTCTTCGGTGCCAGACCAAGGCAGTCCTCTCCTGGCGACGTCCCGGAGGGGAAAAGCCCCTCTGCTTACTGCGGCAGCGTTTTTAAGCAGTAAGACACCGCCCCCTTTGTCAACACGTGCCACCGATACCTTAGTCACTGGTATCAACAGTGGGCAGATCAGATAATCGTTCATATCTTCTGATTTTTCCTGCTTGTATAATGTGTATAGCGAAAAAAAAAAAAAAATCATATCTAAAGAATGAAACGCAGGGGCTGAAGAACGTATATAGACAAAGGAGAAAGGAAAAAAGAAAGAAATCACCGCGTAATCCAGATTTTGCTAGTCAACCGCGCATGGACTTTGACACAACCTCGACGTTTCTGGCCGCGCACGTAAGAGAAATAATAATTTTAACCGCGCGCGCAGTTCGTCACTCCTCGCGATCTTCCGGGATTTTGAACCTACTTTTTCCAGTCTCTAATGTATACATTCTGAGGACTGACACAGCTGTGTACTCGACGGTTTCCAAGAGAAGCTTTGAACCGTGAAAACATTTTTGTGTTCCTCTGCCCGCTCCAGCAAGATCAGCATAAGAAGCTATAAATGTATATACTTAGCCCTTCTTCAGAACGTTCGGCCGACGTACTTTGAAATAATACCGTGTATAGAAAAAAAAAAAAGCAAGCAAAAATAAAACAGGTTTCTCAGTGCCAGCGCTTGCACGAGTTGAGGTAACTTTTCTGTTGCGATGGGGAACATCTTTCGAGCGATTTGTTTCTTTTTCCTCTTCTTTGTAATCGTGATTGGAAGCCCATCTTATTTTTCGGACCTTTTCGCTAAGCCTTCTAGTCACGCCTCTGCAGTGTTCGTTTGCGGGGAACAGGTTGCATTTTAGCTTTGCTTTTTAATGCTCGCCGCATGCAAACTGCGCCATGCATGGCCGATAGTATCGAGATTCATGCGTGCCATTGCTTCTCCTAAACATTCTCCTTCTTGTTGTTTTTGTTAGCTGTGAAAAGTTTGTTCGTCCTGCATCTCATTGTTTCTGGAATGTTGCGAGGAGGATCGAGTTTCGACGGGACGGCTATCGGTGCAATCGCCTCATATATATGGCGGCCGCACTAACTATTAGGGCTGTTGTTGGTCAGTATAATGGAATTCGTGCAATTATATTGCTCCGAGAACGTGTACGGCCGCTGCGATAGAGGGAAAAGAGAGAGGGAGAGAGAAATAATAATTTAGCTAATTTGGATTATACAGGGTATCTTTTTTTTAGGTACCACGGATTTTTGTTATTAAAAATCTATGAGAGCCCCAGATATGTGTGCGTCTAACATATACCTGGCCTGGCGGACATATCTTTCCTTGCCGGTCGCGTCATTGTTCGATGACTAATTAGCTAAAATCCGATAATTAACTTATTAATTGACGAGTTTTAGGGTAAACTGAGATGGCAGGATTAAAGACCGCCATAGTCCAAAGCTTTATCCAGCTGTCAGCGATTTTGAAATATTTCTGTGCTTCAAGATACGCGGAGTTTTTTTTGTTTGCTATGCAGATGAGCCGAAACCGAAAAATCGCGCCTCAAGAGCGCATCATCTACCCCGAAGGAGGCTTATCTGGCCAGCAGATCGGAACCTACCCCAATCATCTCCATAGCTCCAAATCACGTGACCCTGTGACGTGGAATGAGCCCTGAGCTCCATGCGTTCCCATTCGCCGCGGTTTCGACTCATTTGCATATCAAAATGCGGGGATGGATATTTTAACGCACGCGCGTGTTTCAGGATTTGTTAGACGTGGAATGGGATAGTCTCTGATTCTGCTATCTCGCTTTTGCCCGAAATCTCCTAATTAGAGAGTTAATTAATGAATTTTACATACTTATACATCTTGTAGTTGCAGACTTTATCCGAGAGGATGTCCGCCCTGCCGTATAACTTAATTGCAAAAACGACATCTGTCCTGCTCTCACAAATTTTTGATAAAAAATAGATTTTTATTAACCATTTAACATTAACCATTAACATTCACAGTGTAACATTCTTTATTTATCTGTTTATTTATTTTTATTTATTTAACTCTTTAACTGAGACCTAAAAAAAAGACACCCTGCATATAATCTATATTGAACTTACTATTCTTGCGTTACCAACGGCGTGCTATTGGCGGCAGACTCTGTAGACTGTTTATAGACTAACTATACCGTTTCAACTCTATTTTATGATGTGGACGGTTTTGTTTCGCAGTAACTCTTTTTCTTCTTCTTAAAGTAAGCATATAGAATTGGCGTTGCTGCTGCGTACCACTTTCGACGTGGTTCCTGTATGGTTGCCATGCTTTTTTTAAATAGTGTTGGTTCTGCGTTATCATTTCTACTAAAAGCTTGTTGTTATTGTAAATTATTATTGCTATTATTTTTATTGTTCCAAGTCCAAAAGTGACATCCTCCTCAATCTCGTGAGCGCACACACATTTTTCTATTTTTACTTCTTCTTTTTCTTTTTTGTCTTGCACCTTGATTTCCTTCGCGGTCGTTATATCGAATCTTTCGTTATATCCGTCATACATGGTCCACGATCACGATACCCACAAAGCCTCTTTACTTGCTTTTTTTTTCTGTTCGAAACATATTGGCACATCATAACGAAAAGCTCACGAAGATAGAGATCAAGTCACGTGATGTAGTTCGTGAACACCGCCGACGTTTTCGGTCGTCGTGCGGGAGCGTGTGCGTGCGTTGGAATGTTGAACTGTGACGATTGGTGGCCTTGAACCTGCCTCGCGCGCTGCTGGCCAATTAAATGGGGTGTTATAATTAATGACCCCTGTCTTTAGTGTCGACTCCGATTCTTTCTTTGTATCCCACTTTATTTTTGCTTAGGCACGCACTATCGATGCGGAGTTCAGTATATTGACACCTCCAGGCAGCCATCTTCGACGGGGTGAGATTTTTGGCGCCTGCGCGTTGGGCACCTTGTTTTTTTTTTTTCTCGGTATTTTCGTCGCAGGTATGCATGCATGATTGTGATATTGATGCCGGAGCTGGAGGTACTGCAGGGGAGGGGGGGGGACGTGTCGTGAGATCCGTGAGATGCCAAAGTCATGAGCCAGGAACGGGGGGTTCTAATAAGTACATGGAGGTGTCATGATAGCCGGGAAAGAAGGTTGTAAGGGAGAGGGACGGGGCACGAGCGGAGGAATGTTTTATGTGAGCAGCATCGACAGGGTATCTGATATAATTGTAAGAACGGGGTTTTTTGTACCGGTGAAATTTTGTAAAATAGTCATTTGGACTAACTTTATCCCTGGCATTGCGTCAACAACGCATGCTTATATAGTACGTGTTTCATGATAAACTGCACACATTACGAACTGGGCTGTTGAGATCCAAGCCCAGTGATGTAATTTCGCAAAGAAAATGTTATGTTAGGTTAAATGTGTTTTATATATAGTCGCTGATGTTTGAAGTTCATCACCTTGACTTTTACTGTGATTCCTTTAACCGTTTATATCGACCGAGCACTGTCACATTAGTTTCTTACTTCCCCACGAAACAAGAAAGAGACGGGCACACTCAAACGACACGCATGTCCGTGTTAAACTCCCCAACAATTCCTCGAGACCTATATTTCCCTCTAATACTACACTCACGACAGCAGAAACAAGGCATATCACGTGACTCCTTGTCACGCCTATTGACATTCCGGCGCTTTGACGTTGACGCGCATAACTGCAGTCGAATATCGTAATGGCGGTATCTGTTACACAGCCGGCGCCGTCTGACGGTGACATTCGTGAGACCCTGAACGGCCATGACAGTGTAAGTATTAGTGGCGTTCGCCTCTGGAAAAGAGCCCAGTCACGGTCGTAGACGAAGAAATGGCGCGTTTTCTGAAGGCACGTCGAACATTTGACAGGCGAGCTGCCGGCGGCTTGCTTGTCTACTATCGACATTTTGCTATGGCCTGTCAAAATGGATCCAGGAATTATATACCCTCGTCGGCAAAAAGGTCGCCTGACGCGCCGGGCTGCGGGTAATTGTTCTTCAAATCCTGCTCGGAATTTCGGGGACGCGAAACGAATCGATGTGAACGGGATGCGTGCGAGAATTTCCTTTTTTTAATACCGTCAGACTAAAGTGGTTTCGGTTTGGCGAACGAGCAGACGACCGATTGGGGCTCGCATTTGTCGGCAGACGGCGCGGCGAATTCGCGATGTTTCTGCTATGCTGTACTCGCTCGTGAGGGACATTACAGCTGCCTAAGATATATATTTCTTTGTTTTAGTCATTATTTATTGCGTTGTTTACTCGTAATTATCGTTGACATAGCGAACGAGAAGACTTTTATGATGGCAATCTGCTTTATCGTGTGCAGTGGTAGAAAATACTGATGCACTTACAAAAGAAGCACATGTTACGAGACGTGCCTGACATTTTTCGCCTTCTTGAGACGACGAGCTGTCTCAGTTCATTTGCTCCCGTAGGAAAGTGTAGTAGACAAGGAGGTCATGAGTGTTCCTCCTGGGACGACTTCAGGAGGAATTGTGCTGACATCCATCAAAGTCTGCAAGAAAACCCAAGGAAAAACCTCTGCATGACGCCCAGAGCGTCGTACCGAACCCAAACCGTAAACCAGAATTAACCGTAATTTTTAGCTGTAACTGAACCGTAATTACTAGAGCCATCTTGGAACTGAACCGGAACCGAACCGATACAAAAATTTCGGTTACCGGTTCGGGATATCGGTTCGGTTCGGGTTGGTGCGTTGTGGGGGGTGGTGTGGGTGTTCGAGTGGTCTGCCTGCTAGATTGGCGGCACGTACGTTGCTAGGGGAAGGGATGAAAGGGGGTCCTGTCGGTCGAAAAACAGAAATAAAGGCATAAAAACGTAACTAAGACATCTTGTATCATTTTTAGTGGCTATCCATAATCTTGTCGCATATTAGAACCTCGAACCGGTTCCGAACCGGTTTACAGCCTCTGAACCGATTAAGCGAACCGATATATGTGAACTCCGGAGCTGAACCGGAACCGGAACACTCTGCTGACGCCACCTGTTGTTGAACTCAGCCACGTGACCATAGGTCTATGTGTGTTCTTTTCTTGGTACCTGGCAGTAGCAACGATGAGCCCTCACTGCCCATATTCGTACATTTGCGTTAAATGGCGTTGTATCTTGGAAGAAAATGTGACAGGCAATTGAACATGCCGTGCTGCAGGGCGTCGAACCGGTTTGCTTCGCAGTTAGGTGAGAGCCTGGAGAACGTGACATAAGGCTGAATGTCACTGCTGTAGGTCCCTCTCGTTTGTCACCACAGGAACGCGGTGACTGTACTGTCGTTGGCTGCTGGGCGCCAGGAAGGGTACTTTGGAAATGCGAAGCACACAAAATTTGTACCGTCAGCGTGAGGTGGTGGGTTTGGGGTCCTATACTATCGTGTGTGCTCTTCTTGGATTTTCCCGGATTTAAACTGGCATCGGCAGTTTGGTCATATTGCAGGCAAGGCATCCAAAGCATTAGGTTTTCTGCGCCGCGATGCTAAACAATTTCCGATAGCTACTATATAAATAATTATATACTCTAAATCGTTTTTTTATATATATATATATATAAGACTCGTGTTAGGTCATCCCTCGAATACGAATGCTCGGTTTGGGGTCCGCCGACCGAGAGCGGCAAGAAAAAAACGCCTAATTTTGCTGCGCACTTTGTCCCCATTCATCGTCATTAATTTATCTGTTTTTGTTTGTCGTTGGGGTGTACGCGTGGGAACTCAGGGCAGCGCGCACCAAAAAGCGACTACAATGGGATCTATTTAAAAACTTTCGGAGTTTCAACTTTTTTCACGATTTTATTTTGTTTTATTTTATTTTATTTTATTTTTTTCACAGTAAGGCTGCAATCGAAAGGGACAAATTATTACAACGAACCGTGCGGATCGTGATTTCAAAGTACGTCACATTTCACGCAACACAAACGTACTTAGAGCAGTATTTTATTATTATTATTTTTTTTTTTTTTCGAAAACGATGCACGATTGGAACAGGCAGCCTTTCCGATATCGCCATCGTTGTGTGCAATGAAAATCGATTTTGTAGCTCGGCTTGATGTTTTGAATTATGCGTGTTCCATTACATTGTTATTGTGTCGTTGAATTGTTACTGACCGTTTTCTCCTTTGTTGGGTCTACTTAACCCATCTCCCCTGTAGTGCCCTAATGGCCGCTGTCGGTAAGTAAATAATAAAACCAATGTCGGCAAAGTTCCCTCTGAAGTCGGCCAGGGACGCCTACTGACCCCTTCTGTCCGACTCCTTCCTTCTGTTCTCTGTCTAATTGTACCCCTGCGTACAACGCCCCAGTTGACTCGCAGTGCTAAAGTTCTGGAAAACATTTCGTATTTCGGCATGTGCGATTCAATACATCGTGCACGCCAGAGTTTTGTTGAAAACATAAATATTTTTACACTATCGGGCACTTCGGGAGATATATTATCCATTGAACAAACGTACGCGTCGAACTCTGACGTCAGGCTCAGGAGCGAGAGAGCTGCGATCATTCCCATTGGCAGTCGGAGGCACGTGACCTGTCCCGCGACGGCCGCAGTGCCGCGGAGCCGATCTTCTCCGTGTCTGTTTCCTCATTTGCTGTAAAACTTGGAATGCAGGATCACGTGGATTTAAATAATTGTCAGGGGCATTTACTCGGCATAACACGGGGCCCTTTAACCTGAACGTTTCTCGCTCCGAACAGCGAAGAAAAACTTGGAATTCGTGTTAGAGTTATTGTCTCTGAAACCGGTCGCACTGCTGCAACGCATTTCCAGCGGACGGATTGCACTTCGCAGAAGTATTTACACCGCCTCGTATATTTCTGCCGCGTATGGAAGAGCGTCACTTTGGCTTCGAAGAAAGACTGCCAGCCGAGGTGTTAGACGTCAAAAAAGAGGTCTAAAGTCCAAGTTAATGCCGAGCAGAGAACTGGTTTGAAGGATTAACAGCCTGACTTCTATCTAAATGGTCTCGGAGAAGCACGGCCGCAGTTTATGCGCTATATTTGCTTTTGATCCTCGTTTAGTATATATAAGCAATATGTAAATCTAGCCGTCTTTCCTAAATCTAAATTATTTATTATCTCACGACCCGGTCTGCCATGTGTCTGATTTACGGAGGTAACTTAGAGCGTATTAATTTAATCCTTCATTTTTTTTTTTTTTTTATGTTTGCCTTTCAACTTAAGACGATCCGACATGAGATATCAGCCGGTAGCTGCTTCATGTCTCGCCATCTAATGAGCAGTGCGTTAGGCGAATTTTAATTTCTGGGTTTTTTTCGTCGATTTCTTCACGCGCTAAGTGGTCGTTGTGATTAGAGCTCTATGGAAACCTGCCCACTCCACTTTTGCGCAGATACCTGGGTTGTTATCCGCCAACACAACGCGTGTGACGTCCAAGTGGGCACTCGAAGACCAGCACTTCTGTTTCTAGTACATGCTGTCCCAACGGCGCAGTATTTGCAAATGTTAAAGTTTTCTGGTCATATTCAGAGGGATAAATTTGTGTGATTTTCTGCATAAGTTTGATTGAATGCTACGGAAGTTTTGGCTTGCAAATATATATTTAAGAAGTTCTAAAACTGCATTCACAGTTCTAAGAAGTTCTAAATGCGCACACTCTAAATCTTTTCACACCTTTAAAGGTGTAACAACGTGCATGGCGCACGCCTTTTAGGTGTAATTTTGGTAACATCATAATGGAGCACAGTTTCGCACAAATTTTCTTTACTCGAGTGTTGTCTGTCCTCCAAAAATTCAGTTTTGCAACATCTCAACATTGTTCAGCAGTATTGTAGACACTTGCGCGTGCCCGATTATCGATAGCGATGCATATATGCATTAGCTCGTATCTACGATATCCAAGACATAATGAAAGCAAGATCTGCACTGACACTTGATCTTTAGTAATGCTTTCCAAATTTCGTAAAATATTATCCTGGAGATGCAATGTTACGCAACCAGGTTGAATGTTCATAGCGCACACCTTTAAAGGTGTGAAGAAGTTTACAGTGCACACACTCTTGCAAGTGAATTGCAACAGTTGTTGCATTTACAGTTGTAACTAAGAGATAGTGGCGAGGCGCAAACCGAGCTCGACGTTGCTCGACTATGGTCATGCACTGCTGCTGCTGATGAATGTGCCATCGCCCCTGGCGACGAAACTCCCCAATCATTATCATCAAATGAAGTTGTTGCTGCGCCATTTGCCTTGAATGTGCTGTGTCAGCCGCGTCTTCATCACAGTATGAATTATTTGAAAACTAATTAAAGGAGCAGTGTGGTGACATTTAATACCCCTGTCACACGGGCATTTCGATCCTTCTCGAATCCGATCTGCATTGAACTTCCCGAGCACGCTCGAGTTTTGACGCTGCTACACGGCCACTTTCAATGCGCATTGAATGGTTGACCTGTGCAAATGAATAAACGGAACTCATTAATTTCGCGTTTCCTATATAACAGCGATATTAGTGGTAATTTATCGTATACCGATGTAAGCATCATTTGTAGCTTCGCACGCAAGTCCGTCTTAAGTTATGACAGTTCACCGGGGTCGAGGATGCAAATGGCGGCCGTCGAGCAGTCTTGAAATTCTCAATCCTGTTATGGGAACTGTCTTGAGTCAAGCAGGATCAAAGTTCGATCCTGCTTGGAAGCGGCCGTGTAGCACCATCCGATCTGCATTGGGTTCAAGCAGGTTCGGTCGAGCAGGATCGAAAATGCCCGTGTGACAGGGGTATAACGTGGCTCGAAGCCGTCTCTCATTCGTCAAGCTGTCTACCAGGAGTCACCACGCAAAGTATTTTCGCTCTGCGGTGTATTGTCGCACGCAGCGCAGTCAAATTTACAAAAAGGCTGTCGGAGAACGCAACCGCGAACGGCCGACACTATCCTCGCGAAACGTCGAGACGTCCCCTTGCCTTTCTTCTTTGTTTCTTCCTTCTCAGCTCACGTCTACGTCATGGTCTACGTCACGAGTCACATGTCAAGCGAATGCGCTACGTCAGGACGTCCCCTCATTCCCCGAAACGCTCTTCCCAAGAGTGGAGGATTTGTAAAAAGCGTGCGGAAAGAGGCTTTGCGCGCGCGCTCCTCAGCTGGGCCCGTTGTGCTGTAGCGGGAGCTCATTTTATTCGTTGCAGAACACGCCACAGAAAAAAAAGGTCATCTCGGTGCTCCTTAAAGTGCCAGCAAATGAATTCAGCGGTATGAATTCAAAATCAGCCGTGGTAAATATTATTTTATCGCAATTGAAGAACCATTATTGTTATGAATAGGTAATATAATTTTGCCTTCTGCGGATCACGCTCATGTACACTCTTAAAAATGAACTTAACCACATAGTGCGCTCCTAGCCAACTATCATAACGAATGATTTGTTGAAAACAGGAGGCGGAGCCTATTTTGTATCATTATGTGCGTACATAATGTGTACAAAATAGGCTCCGCCTCCCGTTTTCAACAAATCAGGGGCGAGAACGTTGTCATTCGGGATGATGGTTGGCTAGGAGCGTGCTATGTGGTGAAGTTCACTCTTAAGAGTGCATGTTCGATAGCTGAGATGCTACGTCGTCACACACACACACACAAAAAGAATAAAACAGAGGAATCTTTAACTCTCCCGAGGGAGCAATTCTGCGCGTTCTTTTCTTTGAAGTGTATTTCGGTTCCTGCTTGGTTGGTTCCGTAGATTATCCTCTTCGCGAATGATTTACGTCGTTGCAGAACGAGTTAGGCTTAGGATTCGACGAGCTTTTTTTGTCGTCTGCAAGCGGCTCGCATAGTCAGACGAGACCAGCACGTATAACGAGGCAGACAATCGGTTTAACTCTCGAGGTGAGGCTTCCTTTTTGCCGGGATCCGACCTTCACGCGAGATTTACTTTGACGGATGATTCCTCTGTAAATGAGAACGGTTGCCGTCGTCTGCTACAGGAGATGGATGCAGACGGTCTTCTGCGGAGAAATGCTCCATCCATTAGCAGATTGTAAACGCTGTGTCTGCGTGTTAGATGAAAGGGTTTTTAGTTTCAATGGTGGTGGTAAGGTGGCAATTTTGGGAGGGGTCGCTGCGAGCCCTCCTTGCTCGCGACGTGGGGTGTAGGATGACTTTCACGTTGTGGGGATGAAAGATAAGCATTTATATATATTAAAAAAAAATACAATACGTATATAGGTCGCTCGCTAACGCTACTTCTAGGGAAGACAAATAAAAGCAATTGAGGTATTATAATTAAGTTTATGGTGTGCGTCTATAAAAGTGAACGCATAACATTGTTGGGGCTCGAAAACCCGGAGAAATCGGAGTATGTCAGGTAAAAACCGAATCGCTGGAAACGTTTCCGGCCAATTAATTATTTTCGTAAAGGGCAGCAGTACGATGGTGGCCAGATGGTGGTGTCGGCAGGCACAATTCAGTGCATATTAAACGAACGTCACTCCGGTTATTATCGGAATGGGACCGATAGTTTCAAATGTTATGGAAAACAGGCATCGCCACAAAGGCGAGGTTGACATGGTGAAAGTTTACTCCGCTTCGCGATTTTACAAACACACATGCATAAAGCGAACACAGTATAACGAACAACCGAAGGAAACAACTGTGAAACGACGGTTTGTCCAGCTGCATCTAAGCGAAAAACACATTCGTGCTACCAAAGCAAAGTCGAGTATTAAACCAAGCACAGAATCACGTGCAGAAATCAAACATCCTTTCACGAACACGCAAACGCACGCTTTTCAGTTTGCTATACCTTTGAAGCGTTCGCATCTGCGGATTGTCTACGCGCAGTGCCTTATCAAACACAAACGCGGCGTATGCTGCCGTTGTCCACAAAATGGCGGCCATCTGCAGCGCCACCACACGGCAAACGCGATTTAAGACTTCCTCGCTTGTTTATGCGCACGCGCGCTGTTGGCATTACAGATTGTACGAGAGTTTTGGAAAAGGAACAAAGGAAGGACGTCTTTTTTGCGTGCCTTAGTAGGCGCCAGAGGACGATAAGTACTAAGGGAGAAGTTAAAAAAAAGGGGGTGGGGGGGAACAAACATTGCTTCAACTTTTTAGGCTCCCACACCAACACACATGCACCTGTGTTTAGCGCGTCTGTGTGCAGGAGGCTCATGTATAGTGCTGCCGGGAATGTTTGCTTGTCACGTGGAATGGTTGTTCTCGGTGCAATGTGTCGAGACACCTGAGTTTGCTTTGGCGAGAACGGGGTTGTACATCAAGGGGGAGCGGCCTTGAGAACGGACGCCTGCCTCATATTTTCGTGTTTTGTGGTTGCGAGGCATGGTTTTGTGGTCCCTGTAGTTCGGGGGCCAAAATGTGGAGTAAGTATATAACTGCGCGGATCATTTGGCAAAGTGTCTACTACTCTCTGGTCCCAGGCTCGAATCCGGCCGATCATGGTAGTATAATTTGGCGGCATGGTCGCATAGTCATAATTGCACCGCGACGTAAAATCCGAAATTGTCATTGGGAGGTTCTCTCAGATCGGTAGCACTTTACGAAATAGGTACGATAAAAGGACCTGTCAGAATAAGACATGAAGAACCTGATGGCAGTTACTTCAATACTTCAAAGGAATCGGGCGGCTAGCTTATCCTGTTATCGGAACCTACTAAAAACTGTCGTAATGTTAATTAATTAAAAGCAATTAATTTTGGATCAATTAATTAATAAATTAAAATTCCAATGTTGGTTTCGTTTTGTTTGGTTTTTAGAAAAATAAAATGGAGATTTTGGCTTTACTAATGTGAGGCCCGCAACTCCGCATCTCCTGAAATGATGATGCCAATGAAGGTGAGCAGGATGATGGCGATGACGATGCTGCTGCTGATGATTAGTGTGTGTTGTTTTCCTGTTTCGTACGTAGCGTATGTACACTCCGTTCTAACCACATGTTTTCACATTTTATCCATGTCTGGCTTCCTTTTTTTTGGCACGTTTTTCCTAATGCGACAGACGGGGACGATATGTCACGGGCGCACTCAACGAATAGTCCATTGTGGGAATTAAGGAGTACACCACAAAAGAGCAAAGACGATGCCGCGCATGTTTTCCACTATAGGGGTTACCTACAGGGATGGCCAGTAGTTAACTACATGTAGTTAAACTACTAGTTAAACTACCTGATTGTAGTTAAAAAGTAGTTATCAACTACTTGCAGAAATGTAGTGTGCAACTACTAGTTAAACTACTATTTTGAGTAGTTAACTACAGTAGTTAGGTTACTGCAGGCGCCAACTACTTCCGATTTTGCCGCAAACTTTACGGCACGATTGTGCTTCCCACTTTTACCTTGATTCATGATTGATTACGTTCATACCTTGATTGTTTGATGAGAACGGAGGTGCAGAGCAATTGTGCGGTGCATGTGTACTAAATCTTCACTTTTATCACTGCTTGTGATTCATATTTAGGTGTCCAAGAACACTGTAGAATGGGATTTGTGTCGATGGACAACGTTAAGTAGTCAGAGACGTAGTTAAAATACATTGCAGTAGTTAAAGAAGTAGTTTTAACTACCTCCCCTGAAAAGTAGTTGAACTACTAGTTAAACTACTCCATCACGAAGTAGTTAGTAGTTATAGTTAAACTACTGTAGAAGTAGTTAGTGGCCATCACTGGTTACCTATTTGACGGCCAGTGGGAATGACAGCGCAGTTGGCAACGCTGGGCTACATTTACTCTGGCGTGAACGAATTCGCTTTAGAAGATCAACGAAGACGAAACAGTTTGAGAAAACAAAGGCGTTTGGAACTCGTACTTCGTTACGAGTACAAAAAAATGGGCCGAAGAAGTTGGCACATCGTTTCCATAACAACGAATCCAAGCACAAAGAGATGTCCCCGACGTTTCGCTCCGAAAGAAAAGACAGTTAGTTACGCGGCTCTGCCAATATGGGCCACGCTAAGAGAATGTCAACGTTGCCGGAGTTCGTTGTTTGTAAATGTCGCAAGCTGGCGGTGTTTTGTGTCTTTGGAGGACGCCGTATAGTAATGAGACGTGTGGTCACCGCGGCGCTGCTGTACGTCGTCACGTGACTCAATGGGTGCTTTGTGAACGTTGCCGTGTATATACTGACCACACGCCGGCCGGTAATTGTTGAAAACGTCAACGAGGTGGCAATAAAGATCGACAATCGTCATTAGATGAAGCAGAAGATAAATGTTGGCACTTAATGAATCTCGTGGTGCTAGCGCAATTTCGCATTCGGTTCCTGGTTACGACAACTAGATACCAATGTTGCTAATGGACATTTTTCTTGTTTTGCAGGTAAGGGACCTCTGGCGGCGGCTAATGAATGCAGACAGAATGTAAGTGTGCGAATGATTTTGTGAGAATGTGCGAACACTGTCACGCAGGACTGCCTTGCTCTCGCTGTCTCGAGCCTATTTGTTCATTTTTCGTTGTCTGCACAAAGTTTCGACGAAGAGAAAAGAGTGGAGCTCTCTTCGCCAGTAAATAAATAGCCACAATGCGCGTGGGGCATAGACTCAAGAGATCGTATCCGCTGACCAGACATATCTTATAAGTGTGGGTGTTCATGCTTGGCGTTATGGTTCTATTAAAATCTGCTCCAGATATCCCGAAATTTGAATTGATGGCCAGAATAATCGTTTTCCGAACGATGCAACTTTTGTTTTGTGCTGTAGAAGCGCGTTTTTTCTTCCCCCGCGTGGAACAGCGGGGGGGGGGGGGGGGATATGTTTAGAAGAAGAAGAAGAAAGGAAAGAAAGGGGGAACGGGTTTTTCGCTTGCTCCCACACGAACTTAACTTTCCGTTAACGAAATATGTCCCGTCAAATGACTCCCAACACGTTCACCGTTAATAAGTACTGAAGGTGAACACTGTTTTCGATAGTGCTCTGGTAGATTGTCGGAAATCCTTTCCACATAATAGAAATAGCAATACGCAAATGCTGAATTAATACAGTTTTGATTGCAATTAATAATACAGCCAGTTTTCAACGTGTATAGCGCGCATTTACTTGGCAATAGCTAGGTTATCCCTACGGTCACTATTTCGAGAGAGGGAGAGAGGCATTAAAGTGCTAAAAGTTATCCTCGTAGAGTGGTGGATGCTGTTAACTTGAGAGTAACACAAAAGGAACGGGCTTCGTCCTTTGCGTCGTTCGCGATTTTTGAGCAAAAGAAACCGTACTCTACGCTTTCCTTCTTTCTCTCCTTCTCAAGAAGGCCGACAACGCGGAGCGCTCTCTCATTGGTGTCCGCCAACGTCTTGTGCAATCATCGCGGGAGATCGTTTGAGGAGACCAATCCGAAGACTCTCCGCATTGTCGCGCTTCTTGAGTGAGGGAGGGAAAGCGTCAATTGCTCTTTACATAAATCATGAACGACGCAACCCACGAATTCCGTTCCTTTTGCGTTGGTGTTGAAGTAACGGCATTTTTCATTCCACGAGGATATATATATATATCTTTTTTTTTCACTTTAGTACGCCTTTAAGTTCTCGCGAATCAGTTTTCGAGGCGTCTTTGCATAGAATCGCTAAAATACACGGTGTTTATTTTTTTCTTTTTAATCCGTTACAGAATTTTTATTTTAAAAAAAGTCACGAGAGCAGCATAAATGTCGTTTTTGCAGTCCAATTCTAAGGCGGGGCTAGCATCCTCTCGAAGAAAGTATGCAACTACAAGATGACTAATTTATTAAAATTCATTAATTAACTCTTTAATTAGGGGAGTTCGCGCAACAGCGATATAGCATTCCTCATTTTGAAAGCCATTCCATGTTTCAAACACCCTTAAACGCGCCCGTGTGTTGAAATATGCATCCCCGAATTTTGATAATCCAAATGAACCGAAACTTGAAAAAGCGCATGAGAAGCGCATCACCTTCGCCGACGGAGGCTTATCTGGGCGGGAAAGCGGTTTATCTCGCCCGCAGGTCGGCATCTACTCCAATCATCTCCATCGTTCCAAATCACGTGGTGGTGTGACGTGAAACGAGGGCTGTACCCTCTGCGTTCCAGGTCGTCGCTTTCGGTTTCGGGTCATTTGCATATCAAGATTCGGGGGGTGGGTATCTTCACGCACGTGCGTGTTTCAGGATTTTGTAAACGTGGAACGACCTTCAACTAGGATGGTCTCTCATTCTGATCTCCCCGTTTTTGCACAAAATCCCCTAATTAAAGAGTTCATAATTTTTTTTTTTTTTTTTAATAAGTGGGTGTTTACGTCGCGAGGCAACTGATATCATGAGCGACGCCACAGCGGTCGGTCTGTGGATTGCTTTTGCCCACCTGAGGGTTCTTTAACGTGCGATGAAAGCTCATCACACGGCACCCCGTATTTAACGTCCCTCGCGGAAGACGGCGTGTCTAAGCCACCCTGCCACCAAGTTGCTGGCGTCCTCGGCCGGGTTCGAACCCGCGATCTCGGGATCAGAAGGCGAACACGCTACCGACTGAGCCACCGAGGCCGGTTAAAGAGTTCAGTAATGAATTTTAGGTAATTAGTCATCTTATATATGTAGTTGCTTACTTTCTAGAGGATGTCAGCTTGGCCGTAGAACTCAACTGCAAAAACGACACCTATGCTGCTCTCATGGCTTTTATTTATAAAAATTCTGCAACCGATTTGAAAAAAAAAAACAAAAAAAAACTTTTTTCAGAACAAAAAGCAGAGAAAAGGTAAAGACTTCCGGAGTAATTGACATCTAGCGACGACGTCACCCCACAGTTTCTTCGTAGGGCTTCTTTTTTTTTTCATTCATGATATCAATATCAAGTCGTAGGCGGACCATTTGTACTGTTCCGAGCGCTTCCGGTCTCCCATTTGCTGGTTACGCTGGGTCTCTTATGTTCGTTGCGTCGCTTACGTTTATTTTATATCTTTGCGTAATTCCCACGCCTGTGACGCCGAGCGAGGCCGATCGCTTTCTTTCCGCATAAAATGCTTATTATTTACGACTAGCTGCGACGCCTCTGCAGCTCGCGCGCTTTCTGTAATGCGCGTTTTTTTTTTTTTTTTTTTGCCGCCCACGCCACGCGTGACGTGAAATGACGTCAAAATATCGCGCAGCCAAAGAAGTTCATCGCGTGTTTGCTGCACGAGTCTCTCGGGTGGGCTTAAACTGGTCGTGGAGTGACGTCGGTTGTGGATGTCCTTTTACCAGCTGTTGGGGCTGTCTGATATTTTGGAAGTCCTGTCGTGGAGATGTTAGCTCGTTTTCACCTCTTAGATCTAAGCGAGGCAAAAACACTCTCAGAATTTATGAAGTGCGTTGTGAATTGAACGGGGATGGATCACTGATGTACTGTAGGGGAGACTGGTGTCTAATATGAATACTCCGTGGTTTATCTGATCTCAAATCTCCAGGTGTTGTATAAGACTATTTCTTTCTAGTAATAAACACGTGCATCACGTGGTCCACCTACAAATACAATATTGGCTAAACACTTTCAAGCGCAACAGAGGCTATATGGGACGGCGAAGTACTGACAGCCGCTTTTTAGCTAACCGTGTTCCACAACAGTACATTGATTAAAGTGCAGTTAAATTGCTAGCGGACCGCGGAATAAAGCTACACTCTTAGAAATGAACTTTCCCACATTGCACGCTCCTAGCCAACCATCACCCCGAATGACAACGTTCTCGCTCTAGATTTGTTGAAAATGGGAGGAGGAGCCTATTTTGTGCCGTGCATAATGGCACAAAATAGGCTCCTTCTCCCGTTTTCAACAAATCAGGGGCGAGAACGTTGTCATTCGGGGTGATGGTTGGCTAGGAGCGTGCTATGTGGTGAAGTTCATTTTTAAGAGTGTAGGAGTAGAGCCAAACTTGGGTATGAAAAGTGCTATCGTACACTCTTAAAAATGAACTTCACCGCATAGCACGCTCCTGGCCAACCATAATCTCGAATGATACCGTCATCTGCCCTGATTTGTTGAAAACGGGAGGCGTACGCGATTTTTGTGACACTTATGCTGTTCATAATTGTCACAGAAAAGGCGTACGCCCCCCGTTTTCAACAAATCAGGGCAGATAACGATATCATTCGGGATAATGGTTGGCTAGGAGCGTGCTATGCGGTGAAGTTAATTTTTAAGAGTGTAGTTTTGTTGTTCATACAGAAATCGTTACAGTGACTCTGAGCTGTCTTATCGTCCAAGCATCGAATAGACACCTTCCTCCACCTTTTGTTTCGTACTGGTATCAGTCCTAATCAGCTGCTTATCACGTCTCGCCGCGAAATCGCGCGCGCGTCCATATGGCTGCGCACGCGACCACATGAGCAAGTCACTTCGTAGCATGTGTTATCGTTCTTTTTCTTCTCACCCTTTCCAAACTTTGGTCGAGGACCCGTGCCGATCTTCTCTCTTTCTTTTTCACTATTAGGTGATCGCTTCGTAAACGCATAAAAATATAGGAGTGACGTTGCGGCTCTATATAGTACCATAGCATCATATTTTATCGCGGCAATATATCGAGATTCCTTCGATGTATATGGCTCCTCTCGGCTGCTTATCAGCTGCACCAATCCGGGCTTCCAGTTCTCTGCTCTTGGCAAAACCGCATTCTTATCGTCTTTCTTCCTTTTTTTTCGACGATACGGTCCGATCTTCGAGGGCTCTTAGCATCGAAATGGCCCCTGTTTTTGTGCCGATATTCCAAACACGTTTCCATTTAGCTTCATTAGGGTAAGAGGCTTTTGTTGGCAGCGTAGCCGGCCTTTGGTTTTCTATTTTTCGGAGCCGGGGGGGCAAAGGACTTTTGAGACTGGTCGCGATAATCGGTGGCATTAGGAAGCTGAATCGCGGCCCGTATCGAAATATTAGCGATTTGTTTATTTAATTTTGAGGTTGTTTTCCTGGTGAGGGAAGTGGGGCTGACGGACGTGACTCGGGGGTGACCTTGAGGGAAGGACGCGGTGGATCTACCGCAGCTGACAGGTATGGCGAGATTTTTCGGCAGCTTTTTGTCTTTTTCTCCGCCCCGGAAAAGTGGCTCGGGAAACACGTGGCTGTCGTCCGCCAGGGGGAGTGATGGTGCATCGCAGACGATCAGATAACGAGTTTTTTTTATTTATTTATTCGGTGTTAGCGCCGCGAAGCAACTGTGGCTATGAGCGGCGTGACGTGGACAGATGGAGAGAGGACAGCAGGAAGGAGTCGGAGACAGGGGGATTAGAATGCGTCCTGGGTCGACTTCAGGGGGAACTGTGCAGATATTCGTCAGGAATGTCTGCCGGAAAGACCCAGGGAAAACCTCTAGAGAGCACTGCCGACGGTAGGATTCGAACCCACTACCTCAACGACCTTCGCTACCACCGACGATCGGATGGTTCTACCCACACGGCCGTGCCTCCATGATACAAGGAGGTATATAGTAAATAGAAAATTTGAGCAGTTGTGCTGTCGTCGAAGCTATTTTAACGTGGTGAAAAGTAGCCAGGCAGAACGGTATAGCACGCAACGAGAGAAAACATTGTACCGAGGGTTGTGGGTTCGTGCCCCTATGTCTGGCTCTTCGACGGTTACCTTGTTTAGTTATTTTAACCAAGTATAAGTAAGCGATGCCGTACTGATATCTCTGTTCACTGTGTTGTACCACCCGTTAGCAGAGAGTTTTATTTTGGCGTACGCAATCGCCTCGCGTATACGAAAGGAAATAGCGTGTTCACACCGTGCGCGCACTAAACGCAAATCCACGTTTGCCGCATGCGGAATGCGTTCCCGCTATTTCCTTGTGTACGCAAAAGGATTGCGCGCGCATGCAGTGCTCAAGGCCTACGTAAAGTGCCTAACTGCTGAAATGCTTTCCATGGATTTCGAGTTATCATCGAGTTGTGCTGCTAAGGACGCAGTAGCGCGTAGTCAGAAAAATATTTTGGGAGGGGTTCTACGTTAACTTTACGTGGGGGAGAGGATTTCACCATCGTTTCCCCTCTCCCAAACGCACTACCAAAACAAGAGATAAACTGATGTTCTGAGGCTGGAACAACATAGAAGGGACAGATACAAACAAAGCCTCAAATTGCCTAAGAAATCAACGATGAAAGATGAAAGTCACTGAAAAGGTTAGCCAGCTGTAGGGATCGAACCCACATCTTCTGGATTGCCGGTCCAGGGCTCTACCAATTGAGCTAAGCTAACACAATCCAGCAGATGTGGGTTCGATCCCTACAGCTGGCTAACCTTTTCAGTGACTTTCATCTTTCATAGCACTACCAAAGGTACGATTTCGCCCCCCACTGGACACAATAATCTGTGCACAAAACACAATCTGTCGTGTTTTGTGCACAGATTCAATTCTAGAATGTGTACAGCTATAGCTGCATTTGTTCCCAAAAACACAAGTATGCACTGTTTTCTCGTGGACGCCGCCATATTGAAAGCGCAGCGCCGTCTAGCCTGGGGAGCCACGTTGAAAACAGTTTACCGCACAAGCGCTGGGTGTGAGCTAGCTGGCTTAGCGTTTTCCAGAGCGTTATCTTCTTGCGTTTTCGTGCCTTTTCTTATCAAGTTCAAACATTATTCGGCGGAAATCGGGGTTTTTCCTCACAGAGACGAAAATTTATACCGGGTTCACGTACGACGTCGTCGTAGACTCGCAGCGTCGACCCACCCCCCTGCTACCCCGACGGCAGACATATGTGTTGGAAGGCGTCATCCTTCGTACGACATGCAACACTTTCTTCACCCGATACCTTCGTCACGTGTCATACGAGCCGCTTTGTAAGCCGTGTCCTTTATCACACCACGTGAACATCGCACTGTCGATCCAACACCCGACGTTTCGCAGACATTTCCTTTTATTAGTTTAAAGCATCGGAAGAAATAAGATACGTTGGCAACCGTGTTTTGTTTTTCTTCGTCGTCCCAATCTGTCTCTCTGGCGGCCTTCACACTATAATTGATAATGACTATGCTGCAATAAGCGTAATTGTTACCACTGTGCAAAGTAATCTTCCGTAAACCTACCTTCTAATGGGTCGCCTTATCAAGGTGACGTTCAAGGATGGACGGACGGAGCTCTTTTGGTAAATGACGCTTTCTCAGAAAGGGATGAATAAAGAAATATGATGATAAGATGTTGATTTCACGAGGAAAGCACGGTGTCACATAGAAATGCGGGTAGAAATGGAAAGTTTTTTTTCCAAGCCGCGGATGCGGGCCGATATCCACTTCACTATCCGCAGATGAACAACAACAACGTTATTTTGAGATGGAGAGTGGGGAGGTTCATCGCCAGAGGCGATACTCTACCCCATTGCTGGTGGGGATGTGGGGAATAAAACAATGAGCCCCTTCACAATAACGATCGAAGTTTGATGGTGTCCCCAGAAATGTCAAAAGAGCAGATAAACATTCGTTCCCATGAGTGGGACAAAAGCGTCCCAAGCAGCACAGCCGATAATCCTTTAATCCCCAAGTGTCTCATTACGGCCAAAGTCTCAATACGGCCGAAGGCAGTCTCATTACGGCCGAAGATATCTCATAACGGCCAAATGTGTGACACAAGCTGTGGGGGCACACCGCCTCGGACACATTTTGGGAAGCATAAAACACAGTATATACAGAGCTACTATGGTGGATGCTTCTTTTTTTCTTTTTGGCCGTAATGAGACTTTCGGCCGTAAGGAGACTTCGGCCGTAATGAGACTTCGGCCGTAATGAGACTTCGGCCGTAATGAGATGCTACCACCCATTTACCCCTATTGCACTCGACTTTCAGTACATTGTGCTGCTTGGGGTATATCGTACCGACTTATTGCAACAAATCCTCTTTGGCAGGGCCTCAGTCAACCAATCCACCGGTCGGGATAGCCAGATATGCGAGGGTGTGAATTAGCTTGATACGATACAGATACGGCTATATCGTATTCGTGTAACCGCGGATAACGTTCCCTAGATGCAGCCACAATTGAGAGTACTTTAGTGGATCCAAAATGCCATGTCAAAGTGCGTTGTTCGTTGCGCAGTTGTGCTGCAATTATTGGTTACATTGTTCCTGAAAATTTTGTGCGCTCAGAGATAAAAGTGTTTCTTTCTTTCTTTTTTTACCTAGCATCTGCGGATTATTTCATACGAATGCAGTGATCGCGGATATTCAAAACATCCGCTCGGATGCGGCTGTATACACCTATTTCAAGCAGCACCGTAGCGGTTCCTATACATACATATATGTAGAAGAGCGGATGCTGTCCTTACCTCTCATGTTTCTTAGTAGCTTCGAGGTAATATGCTGAAGACTGTATAAGGTGACGGATTTTCATTACCGGTTTGAGGCTTTCTCTCGGTTTTCCGGAAGGCCTTCCAGACTGATCTCGGGGCTCACTTCCCTCTGAAGTCAGCCTAGGACGCAGGTTTGGCGCCTAGTACGCCATGGTTTGAATATGAATGAAAAAAGAAAAAAAAAGAAATTAAAAATAAGGATAAGAAGAAGACACGAAGCCAGGAGAAGGCGCCGATACTTCTTGATGATGTAGCTCGATTTTTATTTTCTGTTTTGGTTGTTATATATCAGCTCATCTCATTTAAGTAGCGAAACTTTGGTCCGTACCACGCATTTAATGAATTATTCCTGCACGAGCTCCATATTTTTTTTGCGGTGGAATGGCCATTTAAGGGTCGTAAACGATTTTGTCAACTATACCGCTTTCGGCATGACGTTGTTAAGACACGCCAACAGGGAGATATTGAAAACCATGAAACTGCCTCGCCACTGGTGCTAGCCGTTTTCTAACGTACAGT
This sequence comes from Ornithodoros turicata, assembly GCF_037126465.1. Lineage (NCBI taxonomy): Eukaryota > Metazoa > Arthropoda > Arachnida > Ixodida > Argasidae > Ornithodoros > Ornithodoros turicata. Next base: position 102,236,774 of record NC_088203.1, on the reverse strand, counting down.
TTCCACGTGTTTTAACGCATTGTTGCGTAACATGTCGTCAAAATTTGCAGCGTACTTTTTTAGCCGCTCCTCACTTCATTCCGGCATGTCTTCCGCGTCACGCAGAAATAAGCGTTGCACTCTAAACGATGGCGCGCGCGCCTCATCACCAACAACATCATCAGCGGTCTACAGGAGACGTCCGAAGGAGAGCAAGCCCTGTTGGCTCTTACGCCGTGCGGCTATTTTAAAAGTACGACAAAAGTGGGTTTCTATCTGTTGGTAATCAGCTGCGTTTCTGTGGGGCTATTGTGAAAGATGTGGGCCATTTCCTTTCTTTTTCTCTTCGGTTCCTGCATTGTCTTTTTTTGTTCTTCGGTGACGCTCGAATTGCGTGTCTGTTTCCTTCTTGTTTACCAAACGTATTGGAGCACGGTTGTCAAGGGATCGGTTAATGTCAGCTTCAACTTCAACAGTCTGTTATAGCAGTTAAGTGTATTTTATTAGCTACAGCTCCTAAATACGTTTTGATGGTCCGTTACAAAATTTTAGTGCATTAATATCGTACATAAAAGGGGTCGGGACACCTTCATTGATGTAGTTCATTGCATCATGGACGCATTGTAATGCACGCCAGAATACCCGAGGAAAAAAGAATTATTCTTCCAATCCAATGTATGTGTGTGTGTCTTCCACGTGTCAAGCTTTGCGAGATACAAGCCCTCGAACACACTCCCGAGCAGAGCGCAGACGTCACAGAGAGCTCAGGGCTGCGCCCATTCCCATTGGCTGCTGTAAACACGTGACTTCTCGTGCGCTGCCTCTCTGGCGGCGGCGAGGGCTGTGACGTCAGAGACGCACGAGTTTCGGTATTCGCGGTGCCCATTTTCTCCGCTTCTATTACTCTTTACGCTGTGAAACTTTCAATGCAAGTTCACGTCGGTGCAAAGAACCATCTTTTACGTTTATCTGGGATAACCTAGGACGCAGCTGACCTGTCGCTGTTCAGTTCCAGCGTAGTTCATTTCGCTTCTGTGTACCTACAGAAACGTTGTTCAGGTAGAAAAGACAAAGGATAGACAAGGTAACTGATGTAGACAACGACGACGACCGAGCTATGACGGAGCGAGGCTCGTGAACTGCTGTTTGCATTCGTCAGCTGACCGACAGCTGATCAGCAGCTGTTCCCGGAGAGCTGGTCATTAAACGCTCTGCCAACGTGAACCCAGCCTAATTCTTATTCTAGTAGCTTTGCAGATACTACAGTAACTGAGCCAGCACTTGCATTTCTTCGGCGTAGCATTCGTCCAGCAACCTCCGGCCGTAAAGCTCCTCGCTTACACCGCTCTCATTAGGTCGACATTGGAGTATCAGTATGGGACCCTCATCAGTCATACGTGGCATAGCTCTCATTGAGTCAGCCGAGAATAGCCGAGCTCGTTTTATCCTGTCCGATTACTCTATTCAATCTAGTGTAACACTAATGAAACATAGCTTATAGGCCCACCGGATCTGAAAGCTAGAAGAAAATAAATTCTTCCGTATTTGCTTATTTTACACGTTTTATTATACAGCTTCTTTACATGAAACGTACATATTCAGGGCTTGTAACATCCCACAGCACACTGATCACAGCTTAAAGGTAACACGTAGATCATCGTTCCTGTCACAAGCCGAAGCCGAGTGGAACTCCCTTCCTCAGGCCCTGGCTGATATTACAAACCCGGCGAAATTTCACAGGCAACTATTCTCTCACATGTTCTATAAATAAATAACCGCAGTGTTTGTATTGTTTCTCTTTTCCACCCATATAATGACCTCCGTGATAAATAAATAAATAAATAGGTATATTTCAAAACTAAGTATACCTCAGTAACAATTTTCGGGCAAATTGTACTTTGGTAACTGCCTCATTAAGGTATTGTAAAGAGCACTTAATTAGACTAAGCTAATCGTTGAAATGTAGCCACCTCGATGGCATTGAGTTACACCATCAGTGTTCTTCATTGAAATAACTTATGTGGATGTATCCAGACCTTGCTTCTTGCGTTTATTGAATCGTGAAAAGGTTCGTTTTACGAGTCACCACGGAACAACTCGAGACTCCAGTGTAGAACGTAAAATTTGTTAATAACGTTGCCAAAAGTAGCAAACACGCTCTGCTGTGAATGACCCTTGGTGATTAAATCGCACTGCTCTCTAAACACAACCACTCCATTGTTCCTGTTGTAAACAAGAAAGGAAAATATATTTCCCTTCACACGGCCTCTCGCGAAGACAGCGAGTTTGGAGCGTTCTTATTTAATCACACTTTTGTTTTGTTTTTTACATCCAGTCCGGCCCCTGTGTTCTTCGAAGGTGCTCCGTTCAGCATAATATTCCTCGCGGGTAAGTGTTGAGAACTCTGGGTGTGCCACTTCACACCCGCAGCGCACCCTTCAGCGCGTATATATCCATAGCACTTAGGGGGCGTGTTGGGTTTCCACGTAATATGCCACGTAAAAAGTTGAGGCGCGCTTCAAAGAGGAAATTACAAGAAAAAAAAAGGTTATATGAAGTTAAAAAGAGCGCGCGAAGATGTCGGAGATTATTTTCACTTGTATGTGGTCCGCAATCGTAAAGGGAAGCATGCGCGGTCGCGATGGTTGGAGAGAAGTTGCACAGCGTGTACGCGTAAGTTTCGCTTGCGACGGATTCGAGATGGCGCTGTGGCTTTTTAATTACTTGGCCACTGGGCCATTTTATTTTTGTCCATTATTTTAATATTTCTTTTAGTTTAGGCTAGGTGGCGCAAGTTACCGACCATTCCAGAGGCAAAAGCCGCACTATCGACCCATCCATTCGGCAGATTGACATTAGAGAGTTTTAGTGTATCGTACGCTATCGCCTTTGCGTACGTAGAGGATAGCGTTAGTGGTTGTGCGCACGCGCAAACCTGAAAGAGAGCTTCGCGCATTGCGCAGAACAACCACGCTATCCTTTACGTACGCAAATGTGATAGCGTACGTAGGGGATAGCGTTGCTGGTTCTGCGCATGCGCAATATGTAAACAGAGCGTTGCGCATTGCGCGTAACCACCACGCGATGCCTTATGCTTTCAAAGGCGACAGCGTACGAGTGCACTAAAACTCACCGTTGTCTCTTCAGGTCTGAAAAATCAATTGAGATCAATTACAATTGCAACGGCGAAATGCGCCATGCTTACTTACATATCAGCTGTAAGCTAAATGCGAGATTGTATATCCACGTGAGCAACAAGTATTTTATCGTGCGTTCTGTGTATTTTTAGCGCGTTTTCGGCATATAGCCCCTGACGAATTTATGTTCGAGCAGCGTGGCAACACTGGTTTTGCATGGTGCCAAGATGGCGGCGTCTGATACGTGCCGAAAAATAAAGAAGCGAAAGTCGTCCCGCCTTCCCCACAAGTTATATTTTTGCTCGACTACTAATGTGTGATTAAGCACCCTCTGTAACTGGTTTTATTAAAAGAGGGGGCGCTGCAATAGAGGGGGCAGCGAAGATCGTGGCGAGCTTTAGCTGGAATGAAATCTACTTTTGTTAGATTAGCGCCCATGATTCGAACGTTGTTCTATACAGCGCTACATAATGGCTGATATGCAGAGTACGTTATCTTCGGAGCCCAAGGTGGGAAAGTTTTTTTAGAAGCCGCTGCTTGGGCGTGGTAAAAGAATGGTGTGGCTATGATGGATGGTGTGGTGGGTGCTGGAATGCGTCCTGTGTAGTTAAGCTCTCTCTTGTGCGTGATCCACGAAGGCGATAAGAGGCAAATGAGAGATGTGGTTGCTCTATCAGCCACGCATGAGGCTTCGTGAATGTTGGGAGAATGCATATATGACAGTATTTTATGTGTAGATATGAGTGATAACCGCTTTATAAAAATAGATATATATGTGCGGTCGGCTGTATATAGGGTGGGTGAGTACTTGTAGGCCATCCCTGTGCCCCAGGCCACGAGTCCAAAAGCTCTCGATCCCATCCTTCGCAGCAGGACTAGCGCACAGAGCAACGTCACCCCCTCCACATTTTGTGACATTATGGCGATACAGGAGGCGGTGTTCACTTACGTAAGTCCTATATAGGCGACGCTAGAATATCTTTGAGGTATAGGGCGTGCGGGGGGTTTCGATACGTGGGCCCGCGGGGACAGGGTTAGTGAGTGAGTGCTGTATCTTATCTAATCGTAGCTGTGATGCCCAAGTGTTGTGCTTTCTCCTTGGAGGTTTTATCAGCCCCTTGTATACAAGAGGATTGTCTAACATCGAACAACAACCAAATTAAGAAAGCAGATGCTGGAAGAAAAAACAGGTCACTCAAGGATACCCAGACTATAGTTACGCTATCTTTGAGAGACGTTCTGTTTTTTTTAGTCCAGCCCCTTCTTTTGTCCTTACCCGACGCTTCGATAATGCGGCTGGTCTATCAAACAAAACAAAGACAAAGTGAACTGAAATCGAAGTGAGTGAGTACACCGGCCTAAAAGGGGGCACGAAGCCACAATATTGTGGCAAATTCCTAATAACAGTTTTAATCAGGGATCGGAACCGGTATTTTTTGCGGTCCGGTTCGGGTTCGGGTTCGGGTTCAGGCATATTGGTTCGGTTCGCATTTAGCTCCGCTGAACCGAAACAGGCTCAGGGAGATCCCCCCCCCCCCCCTGGAACCTTTACTTCCTTCGGTTCGTAACCGTTTCATCGCATGTGGTAAGAGTGTGTGGTAAGAGTTTGTACAAAAAATAAGAAAATAAAAAAAGGTCGCTCGGTAGTACAATTATTTCACATCTGAACCGACTCCCGAACTGGTTACCGTATCAATTTTTTTTTTTTTGTTCAGTTCCGGTTTGGTTCAGGACAAGCAAAAAATTGTTCGGTTCGGTTTGGGTTCAGCAGAACATAGTTTTTTTTCCGGTTTTCGGTTCGGGTTCAGTTCCGGTTCCGATCCCTGGTTTTAATACATCGTACGCTATCGTCTTTGCGTGCGTAAGAGATAGCGTTGGTGGTTCTGCGCACGCGCAAAACATAAAGCGAGCTGCGCGCGTTGTGCAGAACCACCACGCTATCCCTTACTTACGCAAAGACGATAGCGTACTGTACACTAAAATTCTGTATTGATAGCGATCGATAGCAGCTCCGTGTACGGATAAGTTACGACCGTACGATCATGCCGAGGGGGTCATAAAGTTTCCGCAAATGCGGAAGTATAAGGGGCCGCTCTTTTTCTTTTTTGATGCCTGACCACGTGCTCGGTGTGATTTATGCCGCGAGAAGAACTCTCCGGCATCACATGCTGCCTGGATCTGTGCCAGAGAAGGCGCCGTTTGGATGACAGGTACAGGTTGCCCTTACAGCGCCAATAAAAGTCATTGGATTCATATGCGCGCCATACCAGTGAGGCACTGGGTAGGTGGAGCCGACGATCCATGCGCCGGATGACAAAGCTGCTTCCATATGACGAAGCAGTTTTTCTAGGCAGTAGATGTTGGGTGCGTTGTTGGACGTCCTGCGAGCAGCATGATATTTTACGAGAGAGGGCTATTGGGGTAAGATGCCACTGATAACAGCGAAAAGAAAAAAAATAGAGAGAAAAAAGAAGGGAGTGTACAAAATTTTGGCACGCAGGAACTCGCGCTTGGGCAATTTTAGCAGGGAAGCCGTACGCTTGAACGACGCCGCTGGATTTTTGTATGATTTTTCTCATTAGTTTTTTGGTGATACGTCCAAAGCTGTTGACGTCGAACGTGCCCGACTGCATTGCTGCATTTTGTAAAAAAAGAAGAAAAAAGAAAGGAAAAATGAAATAAGTAAACAAATGAATTGAAAACGAGGGCCAATGAATGTCGCTCGCGGAAGATCTTCGAAATAAGACCGCGGCTAAGTGCTGAATATGATTTTCGTATGCAAATAGTGTAAACGAATGCCCATAAGATACATAGCGCATCGAAAGCACCGAGGCATCATTATTTTCTAATATCACCCGCATCATCTCCCCTCCTTTCGCATTGTAAGAAGAAAAAAAAAATCATATCGATGGTTTTGAAAACCGGCTACAACCGCCAACTTTGGCGGTTATGCGCCATCCACACCTGGCAACCCTGCGCAGGCACCTGAATCGTTGCGAGGAGAAATCGAGAGGGTAAGAAAGAACCCCCCCCCCCCCCCCTCAACACATCGCTCCCGCATGAGCTACGCAAGTTGGCGCATTTTTTTTCCAGCCCTCAGTTTCTCCCCTCTCCCATTTTTCCTACTTCTCTCTCTATTCTACTACCTTGCGGCGAGACAGGTTTCTATTTCTCCTTACCTCCTCTCTCGAATGCCTCATCTCCCTCCTCCTCCTCTGCTCATCTACCCCTTGTACCGTGCCTTGTACTTTGCTTGCGCGCCCGAGAAACCACCTTGCGTCCTCCTCCTTTCTTTTGACCCCTCCTCTCACCTGCCTACGTTTCTCGTCTTTACCTTGGCCAAAAAACCACTTGCTGTGTACGTCTCGACGGAGGCCGTGTGTGTGTGTGTGTGTCTTACGATGTTTTTGAAAAACTTACGGAGAGTTCACGTGCGGTTTTCCTAAACCTGTGCTGCGAAGTGTCTCTTCGACGAAAGTATATAGCAAGGAGTTCCCTTCGTTGTGTGCTTTGTGAAGTTTCCTTTAACGGAATACGTACACATACTCGGATTCGTTCGGACATCTTCCAAGCAACGTAAGTCCTCTCGCTTGTTGTGGAGTTAGGCCTAAGAGGTTGTTCGAAATGTAGCGATCGTGTTCGTAATATCGAAGCTTAATGTACGGATAAGTCGAAATGCGACAATGTAGAGTGTTGAGCATCGCCTTATGCGTCAGTTGAGATGACGATGTTGACGATTGGCACGGAACTCTTACGCGATTGGCGAATGGGATTGCCGCATTTTTTTTTTCTAACGCGTTGTTCCTGCGATGGAATTCTGAGGTGTGTGTGTGTGCGACAGGTGTTGCGAAACATGTGTACAATTCGCCGCCAGGTTTGGCACTTTCTGGTTGGATAAGATATAGCGTGGTAACCTGGGAATGGGGTAACGACTTTTGAGACGGAGGCGGTACGCTATCTACGTAAATAGGACGTTGCGCGGACAATATATATTCGAAGGCAGTGTGAAGGTGATACAAACTGAGAAAAAGAAAAGAAAAGAAAAGTAAAACACTCCGAAAAAGTAGACGCAGAAAACACTCGGGAGCACGAGAAGCTTGAAGTGAGTGCAGGTAGAGGCTTGTTGTTTACATTCCCTCAAGTTCATGTTTTCTGCCGTCCACGCAGTAAGGAGAGGCCGCCTGAAGTCTGAGCACACGAAACTCAAACCATTTACTGTTCACGCGTTACTGTTATTGCCAACAAAAACTACTGGATCGCGCTTCCACGTCGGTACTTCCTCAGAAACGAAAACCAGATTCACTTCGGCCTCGCACAAAGGTCGTTCGAGTTTTCAGCTGCGGTGACCGGTCGCGTTTTCTTGTTAGAGAGTTTTAGTGCGTTGGAAGGTGTTCGGAATAACAGTTCCGAAAACGCAGCGAGTGACGTCACATTGCGGATTTGATAACTTCTTTTATCGAACCGTCTACGCACACCAGGTACATATGGACAACACAAAAGTCGCTACATCGTGTACTGCGGTTCCCAAAGGGACGTTTCGGACAGCGCACGGACCTGGCAGGTGTATATTGAGATTAGAGGGTTGCGTGCCAAGAAGCACGGAAGGTAGCTCGCGATATTTAAAAACGCTGCGCTTCAAAAGTTTCCTCGCATAATCGTATGCGCGTCTCCTTGTGGGAGTTTGGTGCGTAGGAAAGCGTTTTTCTGCCTTTGTCTTTTTGGCGTTGGTGCTGCCGTCCTTTAAGGAGACTATGGCATTTAGTTTATACGTGGGGTGCGTGGATTGAACAGTCTGGTTAGCGAGGTCGCTTTTTTGTTGTTGTTGTTGTTTCTCTTATTTTTTTTTTTTTTTTGTCGCGCAGAACGTGTTGCAGAGAACGTAGCCGGAGAAGAAGAAATAGTTAACGGATCTTAAGAATTGGTGTCGCAGGCGTGTTTGGGTGGTTAACGTGAGTCAAACCTGACAGCGCAACCTCCAGAGTCAGCGTTGTCGTACGAACTTCTTTTTTTTTTTTTTTTTTTTGCTTCCGTGTAAACTGCAGTGCGGGTTTTGTCAAAGCTTATGCCCTGAGGGTAATAAAAATATAAATAAAGCAGCAATAAATTAATAAATAAAAGCACCGTGGAAGAAGGCCCATGTTCATGAAAGCGTCCGCTCGCTTGCGGTTACTCAAAGGTGGTCCTGTAGACTGGGAGATGGTGGGTTCGAGTCCTATACCACCAGCTGTGCTGTCTGAGGTTTTCTTTGGGTTTTCCGTCAGACTTTCCAGACGAATGTCGGCGCAGTTCCTCCGGAAGTCGGCCCAGGATGAATACTCGTCCCGTTGCCCTTACTCCTTGCAGCTGTCCTCTCTCCATCTGTCTACATCTGTACGCCGCGCATAGCCACAGTCGTTTCGCGGCGCTAACACGGAATAATAATAATAATAGTAATTAATAATAATAATAATTAAAAACTGGTCAGCTGAATTATGTAACTGAACGGCGGTCTGTGTTCTAGAAGTAAAGTTGTGCTGCTTTTGAGAATGCTTTCTGTTGTATGAAAGTACACGGCGCAGCTTGAGTAAAATAATAGCTTATAGGTTGGCGAAAAAAAAAACACCGATTAACTAGATGAGTATGTACTTTATTTAATGCTTTTTTTAATGCTTTTGTAAAAAAAAATGCTTTTGTAAAAAAAAAAAAAAATACGGGTTATAATTCAATATTTTTTTTATGTTCAGGTAGTTACAGCATGCGAACATGACTGACGATAATGCTAAGAATTTGAGTCATTAGTTCACATTAAAAGGGATAAAAGTGAGCAAACGAACAGCGGAACAAAGCACACACACGAACACTACGCAGTGTTTTTGTTCTGTTGTTCGTTTGTTCACTTCTTTTGCTTGTAACGTGACTGAGAGTTCCCTTTTGCTACGAAGGTTCCAAGGCTCCAAATTCTGCAGCCTTCATGGACACACACTTGTGACGTCTGTTCAAAATTGTCGCAAACATATTTTAAAGCTGGAAGAGCAGAGTACAATTAGACCACGTTTTCCTGACTCGCTAAACACCAGAATATTCTTAAAGGTCAAAGCTACAACTATTCCCCGTTCATAATTTGTTGCAACGGGTTTTCATTATTAACAACAAACAAATAACAATGTCCCTCGTGAAGCTTTGAAACAATAGAGTATTGGGGTTAATTTGGAAGATTAGCCCCATTCGGTTGAACAAAAGGCCGAAGCAGCTTTTGAAAGAGTTAAATCGAAGTTGTTTTAGAAGATGGTAACGCGTTAGCAGCAAAAACGTTTATTAAAGGAACATCTTCTAACGTTGCCAGCAGCGTTGGGAGGTTCAAGATGCTGCCATATTTAGGAGTTTCTGTCCGGGATACCAGTTTTAAAACGCGCTCGAATTTCAGTCCACGTAACACGTTCGATGTGAAGTAAGCTGAACTTGTGCCGTGTTTTCGACAAACGGCGTGCTACTAGCCTTAGTACGTTGCTGGAAATCCTCTTCACATGACAGAAGTGTAAGTGCGTGCTAAATTAATACAGCTTCGACCATTCGAGCGACTTTTTGAACATCCAAAAACTTACGATGAAAGATGGAAAAGGTGAGCCAGCTGTAGGACTCGAACCCACATCTTCTGGATTACCGGTCCAGGGCTCTACCAATTGAGCTAAGTTAACACACCTCCCTATAGCGACTTCCAAGGGCGAGTCATCTGAAGGGACAAATCATCCACTCTCTCGCACTCATCCCCCCCTTTCACTCTTACATTTTTCTCACTCATACACACAATCATATGACGGGATCGACGCAAGCGGCAACTGTTGAACATGAGAGAACTGATGTTCTGAGGCTGGAACAACATAGAAAGGACAAATACATACAAAGCTTCTGTATGTATTTGTCCTTTCTATGTTGTTATTTGTCCTTTCTATGTGGTTCCAGCCTCAGAACATCAGTTCTTTCATACCAAAAAACTTGCCAACCTTCATCGCGATTTTGTCTCTAGAGGCAGTTGTGATCAAAACGTCTAAAAGGAGGCTTATGCAGGACATACAAAAATAAAAATTAAAAAACTAATAATAATAAAAATAAAAAGGGAGACGCACCAACAACATCCTTGTCTTGGACGCTCATCATGCGTCCCCATCCTCACCACTCTACTTCTCCGTCATTGTTACGCATATGTATTCCTTCCTCCCAAGAAGAGCGCAGCATGGACCTTTGACGGACGTTTCGTCTCGTCGCACGTGTTGTCCCGCGACGGAGTGACCCGGTTTGTGCGTTCCCGCGCGGCTTGCCGAAGGAGAAAATTAAGATTCGTCATACACGCACTGGAGCACGCAGTTCGCATGCGAAACGAGCCCGCGCGTAGTGGCCCACCGACGGCTTCTTTGGCCACGTATACGCCAGGATTAATATACGGTGGACCTTCGTGAGACACGTCCAGAATCCGGCTCTCTCCGGCGATGATGTGGTTGATGCCTTGCAGAGTTGCGGGCAACCATTTCTGCCCTGGGCGAGTTCTCAGAAGTAAAAGGGTAGATGATGCCTGTTTGTCTCGAGCCCTTTGCTTCCGTGAGAGCTGACTGTTGTGCGAATTAAGGCGCGGGAGAGGGGGAAGCATCTCATTTGTGTTAAATTGGAGTAATTGATGGCGGAAGATTACTGATTCGTGAGGGAGCCAGAGATGTATAAGGTGATAAGTGATCGGTGGAACGTAATCCTGTGGGAATACTGCGGGCGACGCGGGCATTAAAACACTCTTTGATAACGATTACGAGAAATGACAGCAACGACAAATCGGAGTATATCAGGAATATGCTCCAGTATCGTCTGTTATCGTGCTTCCGTTTGACCGACGTTCTTCATAAAATTGACAGAATCATCGATATCGTTATCGGTTGTGCAACTGCCCAAGCAGCACAATGTACTGAAAGTCGAGTGCAATAGGGGTGGACGGGTAGGTGGAAGACCTTGAACAGACTCGTGATACTCAAGAACATTGATAAGACACATACCGCCCAGTCCTATTGCACTCGACTTTCAGTACATTTTGCTGCTTGGGTGATAGTTTCGTTCACTGTGATATACCGTCACTGTAGTGTATTGTTATCGGCTAGAGACTGAGGTTGAGCGATAAATTAGACGTGGAATCGGTTGTAAAAACGCAATGGTGTACTATACTCCGTATAACAGTTGCGCACTGTCCAAACTAATCTCTGGCAGCGCCCTATTATTTCGCAAGTTTTCTCATTACCGACCAGGTAAATTGAACATCTTATCTTCTAATCAGTAAGAGTATATATCACCGTGGACTGTACGGTGTTGCAGGCACCATTAATCAACCGCTGCCGTAATTAGTCCTCCTATCTCCGTTAACCATCGCACCGCGAAGCAGAAACCGTCTGCCAAAAACCAATATTGAACGTGCAATCTCTTTGACTTCCCTATTGCACAGGAGCAGCTTCATCGCGGCGGCTCAAAGTCAACATTAGCGCATATAATCAAACAGCGTTATTGCTCCAAGGCGTCAATCGACACGATGATTGGATACGGACTACCGGATTGGCTACAGGCCGGCCTCGTCCAATCGGGCACGCCGATCTCGTCTTCTTGTGTGTGCCGAATCCACTTCCGTGTGAGCCCTGTCGTCTGTTACTGTTGTGGCACGAAAATGGCCCTGCTGGGAACGTCTTTCGCACTGCCATTCTGAAAGAAGAAAACCATTTCGCGGACCGGAAATTAAAAAGCAGAAACGACATGGTAGGCTTCTTATGCTTCCGTATGAGATAACGTTTCATCCAGTTTTTCCAGATTTTGTCAGTGTTTGCCAGGTTATTCGACACGTTTATTAGACATTCAGGGGCCTCATGATTTTCTACCGGGAATCTAATTTGTCCTTCCCAGGGTGTGGTGTCCGGAGATTGTTACTTTAATGGCACCACATTATCAGTCGGTAAAATCGACGATTTAACCTCACAGTTGACGCTATTTGACGTGACTAACGTAAACGCGCTGCTTTTAATCGAGATAAGTATCGTAGATAAGATAAGTATAAGCTGCGGTGCACATTCCACAGGAAGATTGTCCTTAAAGTCGAGGCCGACATCAGGCCAAGATTGGTGCAATGAAGAGGCAACTATTTATATAAGAAAATAGAAAACAAGGCGAGGAAGGCGGTGATGTTTCGTGTTTTGTTTTACACATCAAACGCAGCGTCTCATGTGTCAGCTTTATATTTTGTTCGAAGTTTGCCTCGCGGTGCTCTTTAAAAACATTTCGAGCCACTTCTCCTCAAAGAGTGTCCTCACCTGAGCACACTTCCTAACATCTGTGCACAGCTGAGGAAACTTCTAGACTCGGAATTTCGTGCCTTTTCACATTTTTTTCTAAAGTCAAGCTCTCCTCGCCATTCGTTTCCCTGTCTTTCACGAAGAAGCGAGATTAGTGGCGAGCCTGTAAAGAGATTGGCATTCCACCGGCGAGCGACGGTCAACAAGCAGGTGCCCTCCCTTTCCACCGGCTTAAAAAGGGTCCTCAGGTGCGTCGCCGAAAATCCTCCACCGACCTTGAGATCGGTATCGACTGTTTGAAAAACTGTCTCAGGTTTTTCGTGTTCGCCGCTCGGTTTGCGTCTTATCAGCTGTCGCCTTCGTTCGCCTATTGCTTTTTTATATTTATTTATTTATTTGTTTGCCTGCCAGGTCAAAGTGGAGTTTATTTATACTGCACGTACCCGATGGAGTTCGGGGGGTACACGCGAGGTAGTATAGAACGGCACTTTGATTGGCTGAGATCGGTCACGTGTGCGTGCGGCAGGTTGGTGGGGGGGGCTTCGTTTGGGGGCATTACTACGCTCGTGGTTTGCTTCTTAACGAGGATTCTTGTAAGTTGTGCTCTTTTTGTGGGACTTGATGTCTTATCGATTATGTGCAGCCTTATCTTATGGCGGGCTATACTTATACTTATGGCATACTTATCTGCGTTCCCGATCATTTTCCTCTGTTTCTTCTTCTTTTTTTTTTTTTTTTTTGATTCCGAATCTTCCCAGGCAGCACAATGTACTGAAAGTCGAGTGCAATAGGGGTGGACGGGTAGGTGGAAGGCCTTGAACAGACTGGTGAAACTAAAGTACATTGATAAGACACATACCGTCCACCCCTATTGCACTCGACTTTCAGTACATTGTGCGGCTTGGGTCGCCAAAATTTTGTTTCCGATATCAACTCAATACTGGTGCGCCAAGACGTGCATTGCACTTGTTAAACGCCGTTTACGTAGAAATATAGAGTACACAAACAAAAGTGTGGCTCTCCAGTCATGTCGTGCCATCCGTGACGTAACGCGGGGGCTCTTAATTCGTCCCGCTGTAGACACGTCCGGAAACATGGGTTGACAAGGAGCGCCCTCCCTTTGGACACCGTTGACTAAACACGAGGCTAAACACACGGTGCGAGCGACCTCTAGCGGTCACGCCTGACCGATAATGATGCCCGTAATTCACTGCTAGACCCAACAACGGTGTGACGCGTAGCACATGCCGCTCTCGTCTTCCGTTACCGTGAAAGCACTTGGCGCTTTTGTCCGATTTATCTTTTTCACGAAGCCCCGTCTTTCATTTTGTCGGGTTTTCATTGTTGCCTAACTTAATTATCGCAGGTATGAGGAAAGAGTGATGACGAAATGACTAGGATGTACCCTTTAAAGCTATAGGCCATATTTTGCTAAGATCGGTATGCTTTCCAATTCACCTCCTCGCGTACTTGCATATTAATGTGTCCACTTCTTTCCTCTGCTGGTTGGATTTGGCACATACAGAGAGGGATAGCATTTTGTTCGTTTTATTCAACATTCGTTATAAGTGATAGAACAGCGAGGGAGATAGAAAATTTGAGCTGCTACACAAACTATAAAGCCCTTGTATCTCGTTAATAAACAACACCAAATTAATGACGCAGCTTTTGCGATGCGTATTTAAGTCGAGGTCCCATAACTGTCATAGAGCTGCTGTTCGATTTATCCCGTACGGGACGCACACTAGGATCCTCCGCTTACAACGATCGAAGCCGCCCAACCCTTCCGTGCGATCGCGTATCCCCTTTGACTGATGTGCACAGCGGAGCATGACGCTCCTTCGCGTTGAACGGTGGCAGTATCGCGTGTGTAGCAATGTCATTTTTACCGACGCGCCGGGCGATAAGTCTAAGCGGCTATTCGCATGCAAATGCTTCGTGCGACTCCACCCATGTCAAGGGGAGAAGCGTCTACGTGCTTTACAAGCACCCGTTTTGCCGTCGTCAACTTCCCCTTCCTCGTGTTGAACGCAGCGCGCACGGGTGGCCCATAGTGATGCTATGAGAAGTAGGCTTAGTGTCACTCTTTTAATTGGAGCAGACGACAGTAATTGCTGGTTTTGGTTTCGCTGTCGATGGAAGGCGTACTGTGTGCTGACTTGTTTGTTAATCATTAATTACAGTATGTTTTTCTTACTGGCATTGTCTCATAAACAATGTGGATCCAGGTTCGCAGTCTGTATTCCTGTGCAAGATTTCATCAGAAGGAAGAGGTGTGAACGACACAAATATACTTTGATTCTATGTATATTTATATCATAGTTGTGACACCAGGAAGGAAAAGTGTGTCAGTTTGAAATGCCGCTGATCACTTAGTCAGCAGCAGCAGTAGCTCGCGGAAGAAAAAAAAGAAAGAAAGAAACAATAATAAAAGCTATGGTCAAGAAGCTTTGAGTTCCGCTTGGCTGGACAGACAAACCATCGTAGCTCTATTCTAAGGGGAGGGGTAGCTCGCACGGACTGCTCGGAACAGGGACGCTTGTTAGTGCACTGTCAATATACTTCCGCCTTTTTAATGTGTCGCGGGCAAGGGGTCACAGAGTGCAAGTCATCTTTAGGCCGGCAATTTAATGATTTAGCTACGTTTTCAAAAGGTATGTACACTGAATTCCTTCAAGGCCCCCTGAACGACGTATTTTCTGCTCAAAGAGATCACGGCCTCGCGGCGACCTTCAGAACCCCGTCTGTGAGTCCCCCTTGTGTTCGTAGACGAGACAGCACTATGGTACGCCTGCCTGACCTAGCTCACTTGCCCTCAACCATAATGGCCACGGGCTGTCGTAAAAAAGTCGCTTTGTGCGCTACCCCGCGTTGTCTGTCTTCCGACCCAGACCCCGCACGAAAAGAACCAGCTCGCTTTAAAATAAATAAATAGACAAACAAACAAAAGGACGCTTTTTGTTAGACCTCCCTTCTTAGACGTATTTCGATATTCTTGGATGCGTGCTACTCGAGTCTGAAAGATGTAGGGCAGCATCTCGTCTGCATTCATTCGATCGTCTGCAATGAATGTCGTCTGCTAAAAATGGCATTTTGGTTTCGTTAGCAGACGATAATTTGAAATGATGCATCTGTTTGGGGGTAGTGCTTTGCCCTCATTTCGAGGAAGGAAAAAATCACGGTGTGCTTTTTTTAGGCGGATCCTTACTTATTAGTGTCGTCTGCTTTCGGAAAGCTCGTTACGTGGGTTTCGATTGTCGTACGCGTTGAACGCGTGACATACGGCGTCGTGGGACGGACGAGCGCACTGCTAAACGTAATAAGCACAGGGTTCGTCATGTATTCCACTGTGATGGTGATATTGCGAGCCTCGTCTCGGTAATTGAAGTGCACATTTAATAGTCTACATTATTCGGTGTAATTTCCCCCTACCATGATACAGCTCTTTTTGCCGTCGTATCTTTCATTCCAGAGGTTAGACGGTTTGAGGACTTCAGCGAGAGACTTTCCATTGTGTTTTTCGGACTTTGTGTACGTACATTCTATATGCGCGGTATCTCCAACGCATCTCAACGAAACGCACACAACGTTAAAAAGGTGCGCCTAAAAGCATCACGTGGTCCTGCCTTCCTCGCACCTCGCAGTACTATATACATACCGCGATCGAACCTGCCGATAAGTCTCGCTTGCCGGCTTCATTTTTTACCCCTCCCCCCCCCTCCCGCGGAATTCCCCCTTTGTCCCCCCCCCCCCCTCTCTCTCCACCAATCGTATACGTAGCAAGCATGCTACTTGCCTTCCCGGAGCGTTAGCGAGTTCCAAGTCCCGCTGAGAGCGCGCGTTCGAAAAAGTGCCAGAGGTCAGAGACGCCTCGGCGGGCAGGCAGGTTGGATGGGCTGCCTGTCTAGGCCTACAAGTTAGGCCTAGATGTTAGGCTTAGCATTCCCGCATCCTCACAAAACCGGTCCTATGAGCTCAGGGACCTGATCCTCGGCGGAATACGTCGTTGTTGTTTGCGTCTTCTCTCGAGAGATGCTTCTAAACACGCAGGGCTGGAAAGGTGGCGGGAGGGGGGGGGGGGGGACGATAAATTGCAGTTGGGATGCAGACGACAAGATAGTGCTTGCGGAGACGCTTATAGTGTGACGAGAAAATGTACCGCAGGCAGAAATAGGACGAAGTGAAAGTTGTCGATATGTGGTTTGAAACCTAGAGAAAAAGGGGGGGGGGGGGTCAGGACTTACCTGTCGTGATCGGCTTTGAGGGTCTACGTTTGCACGGGTCTACGGATAAAGTATATTTTTATTTATGCCCTTCGTGAAAGAAAGGGGTTTTTCCAGATTTCCGTCTGTGCTGATTGGCCTGCTTCAATGCGCTTCGAAAATTTTCATATGTGGGATCGCCTCGACTGCGCCAAACATTGCCTACGCAACGCTGAACGATGTTCATTTATTTATTTATTTACAGTTTCAGGGTTATTGTTGTAGGGCGCAGCCTCTTTGATTGATGTGGCAAGTTTCCCCGTCCAAGAATTTAAAGGAAAAAAGCTAAATAAAATACCGCGAGATTGAAGAATACACAATTCAGTCTGCTTTGTGGTACTCTATTCCTTTGCTGCGCTGATCCTCCGCGAAGGACAGCAACGAGACATCGCCTGTCATACTTCAGGGTTCTTTATTTCTTGTGGAGTCAAACAAGATCACAGATAATCAGCTGTTATTACCGCTTGGGATTGCCGGCGCGCACGCGATTTCTCCGTCTATTTCATTTCAAGGAAACGTCGCTTTCTGGGCGAGGATGTGTGACGCAGGACGAGAAAACGACCGTCCCAAACTGGTTTTCAATCTGCAAGGTGGATACGTATATCGGGAAGGACAGCTGGAAGACTTGGGTTCATCGAAACATTTCCACGCTGTTTATCTTTCTTTAAAGATAGAGAAAGCGTTCAATATATACGAGCTAGAAGACCCGCGTACTTTCCTTGGTGGCTAGTCACTTTACCAAGCAATATTATTCTTAATAGTAATTCGGGATTTTGTGTCGTGTGGCAGCTGTGATAATGAACGACATAAACTGTGATCTGTCTGTTGATTAATTTTGCCCCTTTTTAACCGACACTTAAATGTATTCGTTCTTTTGGCACGATAGGGTATATCCTATACCTCCTTGCTTGGTGGGGGGGGGGGATATATTTATTAGAACAAAGGGAAAAAAAAGGGGAAGGTCAGTCAAACAGTACGCCGGTTCCTTGGCTATTTTATTGCGGTGCCACAATGTGAAGTGTCTCGCCATATTCACGTTGCTGTCGCATGATTCAGTTTGTCCAGTGATTCGAGGCATTCTGACATTTCTCCTTAATGCCTTTCTCTTCCCCTTATATACCTCTCACAGCTTTCCTTCCCCTACACATTACTACTTTGTCAGAAGCTCAAAATTGTCGAAAGCCCCAACATGAGCTGTCCTAGTCAAAGAGGTAGTTCTATTGGAACGCACATAACGACTTCATGTCAAAATGTCATGTCGCCCTCACAGAGGTGGGCAACGTCACGACTAACACCCTGGGCCGACTTCTAAGGGAACTGTGCGACATATGTCTGAAAGCGTCTGAGGAAGAACCGGGAAAGACCGCAGACAACACAGCCGCCACCGGGGTTCGAACCCGGGTACGCCCCAGTCTCGACGTGACGCGGCCGGCACGCTAACCACTGAGCCACGCGAGCTGGTGTCACTAGTTACGACTGCATATCTCTAGTGAAAGTGACATCATTCGAGATTATCCAATCAAAAAGGGAAAACGAGTTCTCTCTCCGGAGCGACACTTCGGCTTAGAATGATGTTGACGCAGTCGCTATATATGTGTGTAACTTGGCAGCAGGTCGATGCGAGGCGTGGTCGCCACTCCGTCACTCAGCGTCTACAGGAACCCGTGGATATGTAAATCAGGTTATAAAAAAGCAGAACAAAGTAGGAAGTTAGATGTGACGCCGTCGCTATTACTGTCCGTCGGAATGAGGACTAGACGTTATTGAGCCGACCTTTCCCCGCGTCATGCGTCTCGTGGTTGACAGTTTGAATTATAGGGTTAAGGTTACCACGCTAGTTTGTTTCCGTATGTTGAAAGACAGGGAGCTTGCCTTGAGAAACGGTGTAGAAAAAACGTGACACAAATAATTTGAGTGACAAGCGACCGAACTGCAAAGAAGAGAGAACTATATTTTTTCGAAGTCCAAAGAAACGTCATTTTGGTATAGCTCCAGAGAGGGGGGTTCAAACCCCTCCCCCCCCCCGAAATCTTACCTTTGGTAGTGCATTTGGGAGAGGGAAACGAGGGAAGATCCTCCTCCCAGATGTAAAGCCCCCATAGTACCCCCCCCCCCCCCCCGAAATCTTTTTTCCTCTCTACGCCACTGTGGTAGCTTATTGTAATTGAACTTAAATTAAAGCATAATCAGTAACATGTCTTACAAAGGATGATACAATGTGTTACGCACAGAAACGCAAAATAATAATACGAAAGTAAGTAACGCGCATTCTAGCATTGTGAGCGGTGTTACTACCAAAAAGTATTTTTGGTTGCGTTCTCTGTGTTGACAGTTGGCACACGTACTACTAGTATATAGCTGTCTTAATATACCTGCTGGCGTTGTATGTTGTCGAGGTTTCGCGAGAGAGCATGTGTACAGAAACGCGTTTTTTTTTAAATCCGTTTTCAGAAAAAGAAAAGTCCAATGCCGAACTTTGACGCTCGTATATATATTTCTAAAAATAGCCGCGAACTAGGCCATTTCGCCTTTCAGTTTTTCATCTGGCATTTCGTCGTTGCCGTGTGGTGTAGTTCGCTTCGAAGACCATTTATCGTCCCGCTGCTGTAAAATCCGTGAAGCGGACGCCTGCCGCAGGGTGTCGCATTGTCGCCTTTTGTGAGCCCACGTGACAGTTGGTGGCTGCCGTAAATCTCGCCGCACGGCGCTGTGTCTGCTGTCAAAAGCGACCAGTTTATGTCCGTAGCCGTGCGCATAAGCCCTTTGCAATGAGTTATACGCGAATATTCTTTTTTTTTCTTTTCATATATATACACATAGATTTTATGAGGTATGTCGAGGCGTTTATCCCTTCCTAATTCGGCGTAGTGTGTGACGGCCATCTTTTTTTTTTTTTTCTTGCTCTGTTCTCAGCGTCGTCGTCTAACAAAGATGTTCCGAGAAATGTCGTAAAACTTTACGAACGAGAAGTTCTCGCGAGGCCGCGCGAATATCGTGGCCAAGATGTTGTTTAAACATTCGATTCTTTTGCCGCTTGTCTTCTGTTAATAACAGCAGTAACAGTTAAGAAAATCGTAAAGCAGTTAATTCACGGCAATAAACGGATGCTTTCGTCACAGTCGTTATCTGTGACCCATGTGTCAGTCAAATAATTGCGGTACAGAGTGAAATGCTATCATCTCGGCAGTAGTTCTCGAAAATCTTGTCTTCCGCGTTTCTTCTCCCATTACGGGGTTCCATTTTCACCAGCTATTGATCACGATAACGTGACGTCGAGTATATACGTTTCTGAGGGCTGGGTTTATATTTCACATTTCATATTTTCCATCCTTTCTGCCTCACTGACTCACATTCTTTACAGAAGAATGCACATCTTTATGACGGCGGACGATTCGAGAGCACGTTCTTCTGCTTAATTTGTGATCGCTATACCTGTGCACTTCCTGCACAAACAAGCTCGTCATCTTCAACCGAAGATCAACAAAATCAATTTTTAAGACATACAACTCCCCCTAAGCAGAGTTTAGAGGTGTCTGCATCGTGAAGGGAACAATAGGATATCACTTTCGTCCTCTGTCGTCTGCTAGAGTCATCGTCTGCTACTCGCTTGGCGGGTCTCACATGACGAAGGATGACTCTCCGGGGAGAATCTGGACTCAAAGATGAAACTTCCGTAATTGGAGTAGTGTCCCCGATGTTCAACGTCCTGTGACCGTCTTCTGTTGCTACTGCAGCTCCTCCTGTTGTGAAGTACTACTGTCAGCGAAGGAGAAGGACACGAAAACATGTTGACGTTTGAAGGTTGTCGCTACTCTGCTGCGAACGGGGTGCTGATTTCAGCCGGTTTCTTTCAGGAAACGGGTGGTTCTCGAGACAGGTGACAAGGACAGGTGACAGTAATATTTTTTTTTTTACCAGGTGCAACATATTTCTTTGTCTTATTGGTAAAGAATGCACCTGCTGAACAATCACAGCGACGAATGGCGTCCTAAACGGGAGCTACGTCCGACACTAATTTATTCAGTGCTGACTTTTTAAATGGCTCACTAAACGGCTCTGACACTTAAGGCGTGACCTTCGAACATATACTATATTCTAAAGTTTAATTTAACAATTCGGGGTGTTACGTCCCAATAGAGGGTGTTTGCTCTAACGTGTCCAGAAATTATATTTACAGCGAGCGATAAAAGAAAAAGCAAGTGCTACTTTTGTGCCACTTGAGTAAGAAACAGGTACTGCTTCACTAGTAGCACCTGTTTCTTAGTCAAGTAGCTGAAAAGTGGCGCTCGTTTCTCTTTAATCGCTCGCTTAAAATAAAATTTCTGGACACGTTAGAGTCAAACACCCTGTATATAATTATGAGCGATGCCATAGTGTTCGGCCTGTATAGATTAATTTTTGCCAATGTGAAAGTTCTTTAACGCGGCATATATGAAGGCAAGCTGGTGGACAAACTCCGTGGCAAACCAGGCCTGAGCAGTGGGCGAACGCTTTGTCTTCAGCGTTTGCCCACTGCTCAGAGTTATTTTTAGCATGGAGTCCTTTAATGTAGCGCTGTAACATTCGACAGGGTTCGTACCCGCAACCTCGGGACCACATGCTACCAACTGATCCACTGATGCCAGTACAGTCAAACTCCTTTAGAGCGAACACCTTTTTAACGAAAATACCACTACAGCAAATTTTTTTGCGGTCCCGCTGGAGCCCTATAGGTCCAATACTGGACATCATTTTTAATGAAAATACCTTTACTGCCTTACCTTTAATACCTTTAATAATAATAATAATAACGAAAATACCTTTACTTTACTATTTTGTTTGCTGTCCCCTGAGTTTCGTTGTAAAGGAGTTTGACTGTATAACATATTTTGCGAACCAGTTTGGAAACCGTAACGGAAAAAGACTTCGGTTCGACTCGGAAGACGGACAGATGCCCAAGAAAGAAAGACAGGTTGGAAGCATAGAGTGCAACCGAGTTCTTCAACTGTTCTTCAGCTGTCTGCTTTTCTCCAGCTATGCCGCTGTGGAAGACGCGGCCGGTGCTCGCCACGCCCACTCCTAGCACCCGTCGAGGCGGGGGGAAAAAATCTGACGCCGTATAGGTATTAGGGGTTGAAAGAGATGGGCTTTCTAGGTAAGGGCAGCATACGTGTCTGACTTCTCGGAAGTGAGTTTCTCAGTCGTAAATAATGTCTTTCGGCAGCAGAAGGAATACAGCGAGCGTTGTGGTCTCTTTCGTGCTTTCGTCGATGT
Organism: Ornithodoros turicata; assembly: GCF_037126465.1. Lineage (NCBI taxonomy): Eukaryota > Metazoa > Arthropoda > Arachnida > Ixodida > Argasidae > Ornithodoros > Ornithodoros turicata. The sequence goes on along the minus strand of NC_088203.1, from coordinate 102,214,853 downwards.
TGCGTTGAATGTCAAATGTAACGGAGAAGAATTCTATGAAGTAACCGGAAGAAACTTTGTCTGATATACGGTTTTGGAAGTAGGCAAGTTGAGTTGGTTCTCTCAAGCAGGAAAACGAATCGAAAGCTCACTAGCTCTATGTAATGGTCTAGCGAGCGTGTAATCTCTCAGCAGGACATCCTCATATACCGTTCAACTTGACTGTGAATCATTATTTTGAGTCTCTAGTCTGCATCTTTTTGTATAAGTGTCAGTGGCGGATCCAGGGGGGGTGGGGGGAGAGGCGGTTGGGCGATAGCCATCAAAACGGCTCTCCCCTCCCCCACTACGCGCTTAAACAAAGAACCCCCCCCCAAAAAAAATACACACACAAAACAACAACAACAACAACCCAGTGTCTGAATCCGCCCCTGATTAGCGTTATGTATATATTCTTTTTCTCTACTAGTTTGTTACGCATCATGAGATGCACTTACTGCCCCCCCCCCCCCCCCCTGCCCTTTGGAGCCTCTAACGTTAATACCACCTGAAATGAATTATCTTTGGAGTGAAATTTATAAACTTGACAAAAGTCGTAGCAGGATGAAAGTGTCAGGCCTACTAGTTCGTCTCTACGTACACAATGCATTAAAAAAAGAAACAACAACAACAACTTTATTTTAAGATGATGATGAAAAAAAGAACACTTTCGAAGGATCTGATGCATTTCATTACGGAATCACTTTCGAACCTTTAATTTACTAAATTCAGTATTTCCTTTTGAACTCCGTCTCCTGGACCCCTTATTGAGAACAACCAACAAATCACATAACCAACAGCGCTGCAGCGCAATAACACACCGTTCACTGACCGGTTCGCCTGCAACCCTGAAATGTCCGGAACGAAACGACACCGGAGAGCACAATCGAAACGGAGACATCGAAAACAACATAACCAATCCTCAATATCATCATCATCATCCGCTGACCGGATACAACGCGCACCATGCAAACGTAAATAGCAACAGCTATAAAACTCTTCGTCGAGGCCAGCTACACAGCCTCTCGGATCACTGGCACGAAATCGCCTGCTGCAGCCGTTTCGAAGCGCCTCAATAGCTGGGTTCGGCATGCTTGTTTATTACTTTTACCTTCCCTTTGACGGGCACGTAATAAAACGGAAAAAATGTTGCGCCGGACGTAACAAAAACGTAATCAAAAGTATAAAAAAAAAGGGGAGGGTAATACTCTCTCCCTCTCCCAATCGCGTACGGCGTCCGAATACACCTGACCCCAGGGTGCTCTTTCACTGTGAAAGCTCGTGGCGTGGAAAGGAGGTGTAATGAAGGAGGGAGAGACGGGTAGGATTCCTCTTTGTAATTTCTTCAATCGTCTCGAAGCGGACGTATTGGAAGGAGGGAGGGAAGAGAGAGGTATAAGGATGACCTTGCTCGGCAAGGGAACGGCCGAAGAGGTGCGCTTTTTGTTCTGTATATTTTGCGATATTGGTTTTGTGTTGTTTCCTTCCGCGAGGAAGCGATGTGGTTGAGGAGGAAGGGAAAAGAAGAAAGAGAAATGGAGCGCCATGTTTGGCAGGCAGGTTGCCTCCGTGATGTCACAAGGCGGCTGCGTGTTGTTGTTGTGGCCCGTCTTCTGAGCAGCTGTTTTCTTGAAATGGCGTTTTTTTCATTGGCAGACGAGCTGTTTTGATGGAGTGATGCGGATGGGATGTCCTTTTTATTATCATCTTTTGCACGCTCGTTGCGATGACCGGCTGCAGGTTGTGTGCGGTGTGGGTTTTGTAAGCGAGAATTGTTTCTCAAGCGTTGGCCAAGGACGTCGCAGAGGACACGAAGAAAGAATAAATTCTTTCCAGCGTACGTTTAATTTAACGAAGCATTCATCGGATGCGACTACCTTGATGTCAAAACAAGATCGGTAGTCAACAACAACAGATAAATCAATGACGATAAATGATAGTCAAGGTGTAAATATTGCAAGCCGAAAATGATTCGAATGCCGTAGTCTCTCGTTTGAAGTTTCTGCTTCTGTTTTAAAGGGACAGTCGCATTCTCCGAGGTCAATTTCGAAACTAATGCGAATTCTAATTCCTTGCCGACCACTGAAATGGGCCCGAAAATACCATTTCGATCCGCGGCGTACTTTTCGCGCAATCCGATGAAAAGGAAACTGGAATCCTTGCACCCTCGCTCTCTAAAAGTGGGAGCAAACGTCACCCGGATAAGGCCAATCAGCGCGCGCCCAGGGTAAATGCGAGCCGCGCGCCTGTTTGCCGATCGCGAAGCGAAGGCGAAGGTAGCAAACATGGAGTCTGAAAACGAGAGTGATGTTTCTCTGTCGGGGGGAGATTCTGACGAACATGTAAGCGGTAGCGGCTACGAGTTAATGCTGTATGATGACCCATACTCTACGGACCCAATGCCTCTGGAACCCGCCGACCATGCACGAGATGTGGCTGCGGCTAACCCGCGGGATGACATTTTCAGGTGACGTATCTCTTTGCATGGTTGCCGTCGGATGTGCGAAATAGTTTAGAATGTTGAAATTGTTGTCGGCAGGTGTGTGTGTGTGTGGAGTCTGCGACCCACAGGAGCCCGACGAGCGCCTGTGTTGCCATTCTGTTGCCAGGGTGGTAGAAATGTGCAACAGTGCCGTCGTGCAGTGCATAACACAACACCCATTACTCAGGGACATCTGCCTCCGTAGAGAGCTTCTAGTGGTGTACGCGCCTCAATTCTGCCGCTATGATCAACATTTTAGGCGACTCAATCCCCAGGACCACAGGTAAGCCTGCTGCATGAGGCTGCCTGCTGCAGTTTGCTATGATTACGACCGTAATGATTTTTTCGGTTTAAATGACCTCCCATCAAGATTCGGAAGGGTAAACTCGGGTGCTAGTCGGGTGTTGTTGGTTACGCAAATTGTCGAACCTAAAGTGGACAGGGGTTGTATACAAAAGGGCGGCTATTCTCAGCAGCTTTTTGGCCTACACAAGTTTGTCCCCCATAAATCATAAGCGTGGTCGACAGCCGTGGAACGACCCAGAATCCTGGTCCAACAATTCCATTAGGAAAAGTGAAGCAACACAGTCGCCTCAGCTAGTCTCGACATGCTCTCAATTATGCCAGTTAGCCAGATTGGCAACACAAAACCCTCATTGACAGATATCCAGTGGGAATTCTGAAGACAGAAGCATTTGAGGTGCCAATAAAGGGGGGGGGGGGGGGGAGTATGTTACTGAAGAATGTAAGAGTAATATATTTTGGGAGAAATTGGATTTTGCCGGAATTGGAGGGAAGCTGGTTCGGGAGGGAGTTAGCTGTTGGAATCGGGTTCATCCTGAAAGAGGCGGACCATTTTTCTGTTGTACTATGTTGCACACCTGCCAACCTTCCACATTCAAAATGCAGGAGACCCCGGAACTAAGAAAGGAATGCACAGGCTTTGAACTCCAAGGTTGGGATAGTGTCTGTTCTTCTGTTCTGGCCATTGTCTTCCCAACACTGTGGGAGATTTGGCAGGTATGGAAATGCCCACAAGATATAGTGCTAAACAAAAAGAAATGTCATGTGGATTTGTCTTTTCCAGCTGCCTAAGGTTCACGGCATACTCGTCATTCACGAGATGGGTCTGGGGATACCTTGGTCCAAGGAACAGACGACAGGTTCCTGGATGCGTTGTCCGAGCCATCAGGAGGGAGTTCCCATCTTCGTCCTATCAAGGCTATCAGCGTTAGGACCATCGAAGCAAGGGTGTCTTGACAAGAGAGACAAGCTGGTGCATACTGATAGCTGAAACTGGAGACATGTAGTGGCAAGACATAAATTTTGCTGACATAGGCACACTTTGTGTAGATGAGCCCTTGGTCATCCCCCTTGCCTGCCATCAGAGGTTTTGGAGGATACTATAGGTGTGTGGTGTACGGATAGGTTGATCCGTACACCACACACCAATAGTATCCTCCTAAACCTCTGATGGGAGGCAAGGGGGATGATCAAGGGCTCATTTACACCAAGTGTGCCTATGTCAGCAAAATTTTCGTCTTGCAGCAATTTTCATCTTTTCGTCATTGCAGTGCGGGGGATGTTTTGTCTTGTCACTCTGTATCTCCAGTTGCAGTCAACAGACTGTCTACCCATCTGAACAGCAAAAACTACTACACGTGGCAGTTTTAGCTCTGGCATCAAATCCAGACTGTACTGCACTAAGTTAGTGCCGAGGTGGGAATATTTTAAATTCTGTGCAGATTGTCAATGCGGTGTAGTGACGGGAATAAAGAATGACCCTATAATTGTATCGATTTATTGTACAGTGGAGTATGACGGAGTGGGAATAACGAAATAGCATAGGTTTATTTGCCTCCCATTATGTATGGGAGGCACATAAACCTAAGCTATTTTATGTTGTGCTGTGGTTCTACATTAATGTGGTGTGAAGTCTGGGCGGTTACAGGTACGCTGCCACAGGGATGTTAGGAGGGTTCATGTTGGCAGATCCATATCTGTACTAATACGCTATGCAAGTCTGTGTACATTGTTTTCCTCTTCCTGGAATCAGGGGATGACAACCCCCTTGTGAGATGCGCCGTGAAGTGGGTCCCCAGCACTTGCTTCAGCCATGACCTCCACATCTGAAATATGGCCTCGAGTGTTAACACTCAAAAGAATACGTTGAGGGCCTAGCAGGTACAATAACAAATATAAAAATGACTATGCAAATAAATCTTCCCCTTTGCGGTCCCTATTTCACTGGCACAGTTATTTTCCTGTCGACATTACGTTATAAACGCTGGCAGCCGCATCACACAAGATTCCTTTCACAGAACTCGACAAGTTTCAGGGCTTGTACATATCCATTATTTTGTGGGACGTGCAAAAAGAATTGCAATATTTTCGTGGCTTGAGAAAACATACCAAATCCAGTTGATTCCGTTGACGTGCTTGCTGCCGCCTGAAATAGAGCCAGAAATTAGCAACAAGGCTGCAGTAGAATACTGATGCAAGTGTCTCGGACGTAGCCAAACACAGATTGCGATGCTTTCACATCCCTGAATGCTGCCATCAGGCCTACACTATGACCTGTAGAAACATCCACTAGCTGCAATAACATTAGAATAATGCTGTCATGTGGGAGTGTTACGTTACTCCTGCATAATACTGGCGACAATTAGCACAGCAACAACACACCAATCTTTTTTCTCTAGAGTACGCGTACTATTGCGTCAGGATGCTGCAATCATTGTAATAATTTGTGTACATTAGTATACCGGTGTGACTGTGACGTTACAATCGGCGGCGAGGCCAGGTGTTTGCGATGATGTTTACTGTGACAACTGATATTTTTCATCGCAGCGTATAGCTGTGACCACGCAAAATTGTCACTTACCTCCGTTACTGGTTCCTGCCCTTGTTCCTGATCGAATGTGGTAGGCACGGCGTCAATCTTCAGCCGCTTCTGTTTCTGCCGTAGCCCAAGCCGAACTTGCAATACATCTTCATCAAAATAGGCGTCGTCGGCGAAATGACAGGAACAGACGCGTGAAACATTCAATCCTTGGGCCACACCACAGTAGTGGCTGGCGATCGCTGTCTCCCACTTTCGTTTCGTTTCGTCATTGCGCATTGCGAGGTCGGTGAAATGTAAGCTCGGGATTCGCGTTATAAGTCTTTCTGCACCCGAGCACGTAGCACCGGTTTCCTGGCTGTGACATCGCACGTCAACGGCGTGAAATCCTAGGCCACACGCTGTAGTTCAAAGTACTTCAAAGCAAACGCGACAAGACAACAAGAAAAAGGGTCAGACGCACGCTCAGACACACACAGAATCTGCGGCGGGAAGGAGCGCCTCCTGATGGTTGGTTTATCCGGGTGACGTCATCCAGTGTCGGCGCCTTGCGGGGATTGCCGTGCGCGCCGGAAGCGCGAACATTTAAAAATCGTTTCTGAGTCAACCAAGTGGATTTGTGCGGAGAAAATTTGCCGGCGTACATTATGAACGACAGGGAACATGACCATAATAGTTCCGGAACACGCTTCCGGATGCGACTATCCCTTTAAAGAGAGCAGTATTTCACTCTTTGGTTTTAGCTCAAAGTTCATGCGAAAGGCTGGGAGGTGGCCGGTTCAAATCGTACCACCGGATTTGGTGTCTGAGGTCTCCTCTAGGTTTTCCGCAGGACTTTCCAGGCTGATGTCGACCCAATTCCCCCTGAAGTCGGCCCATGACGCATTATAACCCCCCCTCCCTGCATCCCAGTTCTTCCAGTTGCCCTCTCTCCATCTGTCCACGTCTCTACACTGCGTTCGAAGCCACAGTAGCTTCGCAGTTAAGAAACCGTACAAAAAAATGAATCGTTTTGTTTGTGTGTTCTAGCCTATTTTTTCACACTTCAGTTGCAACAACAGGAGCACACACAAAAAAAAGAAGAGAAATACGTAAATACCCGTGAGCAATTTTTTTTAATTACGTAATAATCGTATCGTCACAGCCTTTAAATATGAAGGGAGTTTTGACGCTTCTCCCCCATGTTACGCATGATAAAAAAAAAGTCTGTTATATCTTATATGCCAGGATGTAGACCTTCATCTTCAGGTTTTACAGCAAATGTGGTAACACACTACAAAAAACGGAACTGTGAGTGCCAAATCCAGCTGTGTGCATCCCGACCAGTAAGGCGGCCGTGGGACAGGTCACGTGCTTACAAGAACCAATAGGGTTTATTCACATGACGTCATCCGCAGGAGACCGCCACTGTCGCTTGCAGGCAGATGTGCTGCATCGGCCGCCATATTGTAGGTCCCATCCAAGCCGCTAACCATATCGCACCCACCGTATATGTTTGGTGTTTCATATTTACTGTGCAGTGTGATTTGTAGCATATTCAAGCAATTTTCATGTTTTCGAAGTTAATAGTCACCCAAAAAGCATATAGCAGCGTACTAATGCGGGAACATAACTTCGAGGGACCTATACTGTATGGCGGCGAGATGACGTCAGTGAATAAACCCTATAGAAATTCCAGAGGCTCTTGATCCCCCGACATCAGAGTTCGACTACGAAGTGTACTTCAGACTTTATCTCTCGCAAACTACGACAAGAAGAAAATCTTTACGCTTTCCTGTGGCGTCCAGTACTGTGCATACATCAAAGTGTCACAAACCCTTTTAAGAAACACAGTGACGCCAGTGCTTGTGCTCCTGCGCGTTTAGATACCCCTTCTTTACGTATGCGGACGCCAAGGCACGCGCGCAGCTTGACCCAGAAGGGCAAATCCCACGCCTCAGTCTAAAAGAAGAAGAAAGATGCCAACGGCAGAACAGCTGTTGCCTTACTATTCGATAAGGCACTACGAATTAAGCCGCATTACTGGTTGCACGCTGGAATCGGGAACAATTATCGCGATTACGTGGTCAGCATTATTAATCCTTCTGGTACGGTTGGTAAAGTAGAACAGGTTTTGGGTATCCTGCTCATGGCTGTCTGAATATTCGAAGTTGAAGCGAACAACTTTCGAGCCCGATGATAGGACCGTGTGATCGACGAAGATTTGAGCGGGATTTTGCGACGCGATTGTCCGCCACCTTGAAAGTAAACGCGCGATTTAATTCAACCTAGTTGCTCGATAATTTAAAGAAAAGATATATGGTGTGCACCGCCTGAACATGGGCGTTGCGAATCAGTATTTTCTGAGATAATTTACGAAATGAATAGCTTGTATGCGTGTTTAACAAAGTGTTTAAGTAGGCGATACTAAATAAAATAGATTGGAACTGAATTGGCATAAAGATACATTGGCAAATAAAAACGCAAAGCGGTCACCATACGAAAACAAGCACACAAGAAACTTTGGGAACCCCAAGCGTTGTATAAAAAAAAGCGTAATACACACAACCACGTTAAACTGGGCGGACCCGCACATCATCTCGTTCGGAGTAGACGGACTCGTATGGCACATTCGCCATAAACCCGGCAATTAAGCCTCGCTCTGCTCGAGATTTTGCGTGATCTGATGGTGCAGCGCCGCAGCAATATTGTACCGTATGCACTCTTTGCTGGGCGTCTCGTCAAGAGTGTAGTCTTGTCGTGCCGCACCCTTGCAGAAGGTTCGCCTGCCACTACGTTATGGCCTGGTGTCTTCTTTTGCCGGAAGGGGGCGGACGTCACCTTGCAGAAGTGTCTCGCCTGCTTTTTTTTTTCATTCAGCTGTTTAGTTGTTTGTGTTGAAGATCCAAGTGTTGTAGTTCAGAGAGGACTTCTTTGTGTTGTTAGGCGTGTCTTCTGCCAAGTTGGTGACTCGTACAGGTGCTTGAGGTCATCGTCTGCTTGTGGCCGCCGCTTGGATGAGGAGCGGCGCTAGTGGTGGCTCGAAATGAGCGTAGCCAAAGAAATTATGACAAGGACCCAAGTATGAGTTGATGCTGAGCAAAACCAAATGCTGTGAGTGTGTACTTAAACGTATAGGAAGCGTTGACATCCACGGATTTCCCACTGCCTCAGTACCTAATTCATACAAGCACCAACCTTCTTACGACTTCGTAACTGCTACGTTTAATGAAGTCATTAACCAACGTCATTAAGACAGAAAGCGTTTACCGTGCCGTTCATTACTCCATCTATGGTGCTTGACCTACACCGCGACGCCTAACCGTTGAATTCAAGCTTCTCCATCTGCCCCCCTAAACTTTGCTTTGTACTTGGCTTAAACAAAAGGAGTCTCAGATTTCCGCAGTTCTCGTCGATGACTGCACGGCAGAGCGTGACCCAGTTAGCCCGTGCTCATTGGCCCGTACGCCCTCCGCACACTGGACGCCCACGGGACTCAGATTACCTTTTTTGTCATCTTGCGGGCGGAGAAAAATAGAAGCAAAAAGTCCGCGCGAATTCTAGAGAGACGCTTCCTTATCGAAAGGTATACGTTTACTTTGGCGTGTAGGTCACTCAACCTCCGCAAAATTTTCCTCACCACCGATTATACTGGCCCGTTTCGCGCCTTAGCTTTCGGCTGTATCGAGTAGGTAGATGTGAAAGTGAAAGTAAAAGTGAAATGTGAAGGAAAAGACGTTGGTTTCACATTTGGATCACGTCGGCTGCTTTGTGTCGATAAAGCAATCCGGAATAAATCCGATCGAATCCGTTCCGTTGCGATGGGACTTCGTCCGCTTCGCGAAGTCGTTGTTGTCCGTCCTTCTATTTTGGTGTCACAAAATATAGGACGTGTAGGAAGGAGGTGTAGCTAATTTTGAGTTCGTTCTCGAAATTCGTCTTTTTAAGGGGAAAAGTACAGTGTTGGCGACGTACAAAGCACGGAGTATCGTTGGGAAATCTTATGTTGGGCATGCGGGTGGTGCGAGTACTGTAAACGTATTTATTTATTCGCGATGTATTCATTTTCGCGAATTTCGCGACCGCTAAGAAATCGCGAGAAATTGTACTCGCGAACACAGATTGACGTTTACCCCGCGAAGAGAAACCGCTCTGGAATCACGAAATCAAATACCCGCGAATAACTTCGCAAAAGACTGAATGCGAAAATTAATACGTCACGAATAAAAATACGTTTACAGTATCTTTGGTCTCTTGTATCCAAAGACTATCTCTAGCACTCTATATTTTATTCATGTGCCCGTTACTTGAACGTTTATTGAAAAAAAAAAAAAAAAAAAAAATCGAAAACGAAGTTTTAATTCGTTGCATCGTACATGTGTTGTACTGCACGCTAGAGTATTCAGCGAAAAATAATAATTTTCTATGTGTCCTCTCGTTAACATCCCTCCGCGCCTAACTCCGGCGTCAGGGAAACAAGATCGTCGGCTATTTCCCATTGGTTCTCGTAACCACGTGACCTCTCCCGTGGCAGCCTCACTGGCACAGATGCGTGCACTGATGTCATGCCTGGATGAGCATTCGGTATCAGTATCGGTATTCGCAGTGTGGATTTTCGGCACGTCTATTTCGCCCTTTGCTGTAAAACTTAGAATGCAAGTTCTCATCGACACAAAAATAACGTCATAGACCGAACTATCACAACCCCTTTAAAAGGACACGATCAGGCAGTGTTGCAAAACGGCTCACAACGTAATCACGTCTGGCAACGAAGGATACACGGCGCCCATGTTTACGTAACTCGAACGTACTTCTGCGTACGCCTTCGCGTTTCACGAAAGGTTTGTGACTTCGGTAAGTGAGGAACAAGCATCGACCCCTGTGTTTACTCATCGCCGTTTTTCTTTGCGTTCTGCCGAGTTATTAAAAGGAGACCCACACGAAAGTATTTCTGTTCCCACGCAAGAATTAGTTCTACTCGGATGACTTACCCCGCGGCCATTATCCGACGACCATTAACAGGAGCGCGTGCCGCTTTGCTTGACGGACTGACGTCACGCCGATTTCGGAACGCCGATTTCGGAACGCCATTGGTCAGAAGCGTTTTGCTCGCTTTCGATAATCTCTTTCTGTGGGATTGAGTTTCGAAGTCGTTTTTTTTTTCAAAATTAGGGTTATAAAACATTCAGGCGACGTCCGATACTACTACAAAGTTCAAGAACCAGACGCTAGTTAGCGTAGGTGTAGGGTTTAAATGAGCTGACGGAGCTGTGGGTGAATCGTTTTCGGCATATACATCGCATTTGTATTTGTTGGTGAACGGCGTTCGGTAGGCATTATGATACTTTAATATTTTAACAGTTTCGATTTGCGGTGAAGTGCTATACAAAAAAAAAAAAAAAAAAAAAGGGAAATGCGAAACAAAAAGAAGGGAGATGGGAAAAAGAGAGACAAATCGGGTGTTTCTAGTTTTTAATTCTAGTTTATTTTATTTTATTTTTTGCTAGCGCCGCGAAGCAACTGTGGCTATTAGCGGCGTACAGATGTGGACAGATGGAGAGAGGACAGCAGGAAGGAGTGTGTGTGTGGGGGGGGTTAGTATGCGTCCTGGGCCGACTTCAGGGGGAACTGTACCGACATTCGTCTGGAAAGTCTTCGAAAAACCCAGGGAAAACCTCAGACGGAACAGCCTATGGTATAGGATTCGAACCCACTACCTCCCAGTCTTCAGCACGATCGTGGCCACCACCGACGAGCGCTAATTCCAGTTCCTAAAAAGGTTGACTTTGGAGCGTGCGATCATCGCTAGTCAAAAGTGGTTACGCGGGCGAAACAATACGAATTCGCTGACCTTCGTTAACTCTCTCCCATAGTTCCGCTGAAGAGCAGCTTTGAATTTGAAGAGCAGCTTTGGATAGATTCCCGGCGTTCGAACGCCGCCGTGTTCTTCGCACTGCATCAGCCGAACTTCAGCGTTATCAACAACCACCTCTCTCTATTATATTTGGCTTCCTAATCATACAATGCGTATGCCGCATTGGAACATATGGTATGCGGTAGTCCCATCCCCCCTCCCCCCCCCCTTTATGTGAGCCCCATTTACCTCGAAACATATACAACAAACAAGTGTCCCCCTAACCCCCCACTCACCCAATATCTCCCTTCGCTATATTCGTTGCTGTCGACTTCTTTCTCGGAGAGGACGAAAGAAGTGGAAGGGCATTTTTTTCTCCCCTTCTTCTACTTCTTCTTCTTCTTCTTATTGTCCGACTGTAGGACAGAATAGCGTCAAGGTTATGGCACCTGAGAACATGGTCGGGTGAGCTCTAAGGTTTCCCAGCGGAGGGTTTCACCTTTTTGGGTGACCTCTTCGCAGGTGAACTTCAGCATTTCCCCGCCGTTTTCTCCCCCATGACAGTGAGGGTGTGTGATTTTTTTTCTCTTTCCCATCTCTATATCTTTTTTTAAAAGCATTTTGACGCCGTTACGCTGTTTATTGGGACACAACATTCCCACGTCCCCGCGGAATAAAATTAGCCTCGCAGATCGCCTTAAATTCTCTTGAAAGCTATTCATTTATATATATATATATATATCGTCTGGCGCTTTTCTCGCACGTAATTTTGATGAAATTCATGTAAGAAAACTATCTGGAACTATATAGAGTTGCAAAACGGAACCTAAACAAGGAACGTCACGTTTTTATGTAATATATAATATACAATATTTTAATATGTGATATTTAATTTTTCGTCGTAAGTTTAATATTTAATATACGGTATATAATATTTAAAATTAAGCTCGGTAGTCTCTGCGAAAACAACGTGGCGAATATGTCGGCTTGGAAGGTGTACAGTTCCAACAACAACTTTATTGTGAGATGATGAATGGGGAGTTTCATCATCAGTGTCGATACGCTACCTCATTGGTGGTGATGATGTGGGGAATGAAATGATGAGCTCCTTCACAATAAGTATCCAAGGCCGATGGTGTCCAGAGAGGTCAGAAGAACATTGAGGGCAGAGCGTTGGTGGGCTGGATTTGGGCAGGGTCCAAGCAATTTGAGAAGGAGGGGGTGGGGTGGGGGGTGTGGGGGTGAGAGTGAAGCTGATTAAGAGACCCGGAGGGGTGTATGGTTCGGGAAGGCTGGTAATGTGGGCAATGAAGAAGAACGTGCTCTAGATCTTCTAGAGCGCCGCAGTGACATCAGTTCCAACAAAACACACACACATACACACAAAAACACACACACAAAAAAAAAATAATGCACGTCAGGAATATGTATTGAAGGTACAACGAGGTGGCTAACTTCTCCAAATTTCTCAGAGTTCAGTCGTCCCCTTTCAGGTGTATTAAATACGTTACATTACATTATATCAAATACATCCAGAGCTCGAATCCTGTTCGAACTCCTCAACGAGAGGAACCTCCAGCACGGCTTGCTATACTAATTTCAAGGAAAGTAATTGCTATCACCAAATCTTCACTGAAGGTTCTTGCTCCCGTTAGCAGTTACTATTTTAATATATTCGCTCGTGCGGTGGCCTTGAAACGGGTTCTGCGAGTAGCACCAGGTGATTTGTCTTTTAAAGTATCACGTAGGTGATGTTAATTAGATACGAAGCAACGCCTGGTAAGTCTTCGTTGTTCATTTTCTTTTAATTTTTTTAATGTAAAAATTGTCCGAACTCGCCGATATTTATGTGATTGTACCGCCGGTGTACACGCGAAGGGGTTAGGTGATTCTAGTAGTGACGGCCTTGAACTTGATTAAGTAGCTTTTGAGTTCTGTGGAATATAAACGCGTGATTGTTTTGCTGTATGTGATCTTAACTCGATATTTCTCTTCCTTCTTTTTGTTTCGTTTGAGAAGTAAGCGTTTAAGGTGATTGCAAGTATGAGGTTACCTTATTTTTTTATTACTAGGTTAGGTGAGGCATTAGTTATTATTATTATATTATTATTATTATTATGTTATTTTTTATTACCCTCCCCGTTATTGATGCGGTAGCTCCAACATAACGCTAAGGTGACTCGCGGGTGGTGGGGTGGAATCCTACCAGACAGGTGTCGGAACTACGCCTTGAAGTCGGCCCAGGACGAGTAACTAATTTAGGGAACCGACTACCCCAACTTTGCACTTTGGTAAACCAGGGCGGGTACTATCCCCCCTATCCTCCACTAGCTTCTTCCTACTGTCATCCTTCTCAATCTGTCTGCACTTCTGTGCGCAGCGATCGCAGACCCAGTTGCGGTGACATTCGGTGCTGACACCGAATTAACAAAAATGTCACCTTTTCTATTACCGTGGAAAAGAGATACAACTTTTGTTGCCGTGAGATCTCAGTTCGACATCTCTGCTATACCATTGAACCAAAATGTCACGTTTGTTATAGGTTGTCCCGGAAAGTTTCCCCGATTTTTCAGCGTTTCCTGTCCCGTTTTTGTCCCCTATTTTAGTACTATTTTTGTCCCGCCAATCCCAGCTCTACACATCACCACTCACTTCACAGATCACAAGGCAGTACTCGTCGCTCTAAAGTAGTTGTACATATACCAGCAACAGAAGTGTCGACGTGTCGACATCCACACACAACAGCTACCGCTGAAATTCGCTTTACACAGTCGCAACCGTCCTGTATTTTTTTTTTCATTTTTTGTTTGCATTCCCTATCTACTCTAATTCTTATCAACATTCACTCTATTCGCTACATGTAACGTATTCCGGCATTCTGACGTCATTCCCTGACGTTTAATACTTCTTGCTTATCACCGCACTGTTCCGAACAGCAGCCCTATACCTCGGAACGGATATGTTACGCTCTGATGACCGTTCTCGAAGTCGGGAACTGAACTGGACGTGGCAGGAGACCAGCTAGCAACCTTGAGCCACGCGGGAAGACCTTCACTTCCAATCTTCTGGTCTGTGCAGCTATGTAGCAGAGTGGGCGGGGAAAGGAACAGCGATGGGTGCGGCCAGCTGACTTTCTTCTCTACTACGTGGTGGTGCTCTAACGGGGGCGAAGGAGAAGGGACGGAGGGGGGGGGGGGGGAACGCAGAGCCGGACATCATGCATTCCGCACCGGAACTAGATGGTGTAACGAGACAAGACAAAAAAAAAAAAAAACGAAACGTGATTGCGATTGTTTGGTTTGCGAGTTTCGTTTTTCTTTTATGACCGATGGGATGGGTTTTGTTCGTGTTTCGTGACAGGGAGAGGGGGAAGGAGGAGAGTGAAGCGGGTACCAAAATATGGGAAAAGGAGTGACGTATCTGGGAAGTGCAGAACTTTTCCACGTGACCAGACGGCTGCCAGCACGATTTGCGATCCACATATCTATAGCGCACCTCTTTAGTGTGCCTGGACGACCTCCAAGTGCCTCTCGAGCGCAGTTCAAACCCAACTCACAACACTTGAAAGCACGCGCAATCTGGCTGAGCGGAGGATCCGAAACACGACCGTCTGCAAATACAGAAACCATCCCGTCGTCTGCTTTGAAAAAGGCTCCGTCTGTTCGCCTCTTTCTGCTGCCAGATCGAGTTATCTCAAGGTACACATACCGGAACACGAGATGTGCACGACGTTTCCCAACACCTTGCGAGTACGTCGGTCTAAGTTTATCCCGTAACATCCTCTGTTTACCGTTGCTGACACACACGACCTTTCGACCGCAGCACCCTCACGTAACGACTCTGCTAAACGCTCGTGTAAACAGTTGCCCACACCACCTGCAGGATGAGAGTTGTAAAGATAACTAGCAGACGACGGATGGTTGTTCAGCTTGCGGCATTTTTGGGGAGTGTGGTTTCGTGGAGAGAGTTGCGTTTATTATGGTTAACCTTTATGGTGATTGCAGACGCTGTCGGCGTTAGGCCTAAGAGCCGCCTAAATGTATTGACGGGGGGGTGTTTTTTGGCACATGCAAGCAACCATGTTGTTGTTGGCTGTCTGTTAGGCAAGCTATAACGCGGGTGGTTACTCAAGGCGCCAGTAAAGTGGCCCAGAATATTTTCGTATAATCTATCAAGAGAAAGACGGATATTATTTAAAATACAGGGTGTGTGCAGAAAAACATGACCCGCATTTTTACATGTAACTCGTTGTCTACTTAGCCGAGGAACTTCCGGTGGCGCACGACGGCGTATTTATGCGTCCGAAAGCTACAAAAAAATCCTGGAAGCCATACTCAGTGTAAAAAAATAAACAGAGCGCGAAAACATGGGCTTCCATGCATTAGAATAGGGCGGTCATGACAGTGCATTGTAGTGCATTTCCGTCTCATGAGAGTTATGTGCAGGCACCGCTAGGGGTACTACCGATGAGCATCCATGTGGGACATCGTTTCGATTTATGCACCGATAGCTCCCCTAGCGGTACTTGAACACAACTCTCCTACGTGCACCATGTTGCCCTTTCACATACACCCTGTTGTCCACCATGTTGCCCTATTCTGATGCACGGAAGCTGACGTTTTCGTTGTTCCGTTTATTTTTTAAGCTGGGTATGGCTTCCACAATTTTTCTACAGATTTCGCACGCATAAATACGCCATCGTGCGCCACCGGAAGTTCGTTAGTTAGGTAGGCAACAAGCTATGTGCCTAAATGCGGGTCATGTTTTTCTGCACACACCCTGTATATCCTAAACTAAGCTAAACGCCCCTGCAAAGCCAGAGGAAGCAATTTGGTGCGATTTATTTTTCGAAAATTTCTTTACCCAAACGCCCCTCATTCGACGGACAACGCAAAGAGCGACTCACCATTTCCTCCTACGAAAATGCACAGTCCCGAATAACCTCAGCACAAACTATATAGCTGTGCGAGCCGAAAGGTATCCATCTACCCGGAGAAATACACGGGCTGACGGTATATATTGGAGACAAAAGCACGCGGAGCAACAGTCACGTCTGTCATTTTCTCCACGTGCATTCCTCACAATGGCTTCTTTCTTCCGCCGCGGATGCATTCTTTTGCCTTTGGCGTATTCTGCCTTCGGTCGGACAGAGTCATTAAGCGAGCAGCTTTTTTCCCCAGGGACCATTAGATCATCAAGGAAGAAAATGCGCTATGTGGGATGGAAAGTGGACGGCAGATTGCGCAGTCCGTTTTCAGATGCGTCCTAACTTGTCTCGGCTTGTGGCCGTCGGTCGAAGAGCTCTCTCTCTTGTGCTCGTCCTTGTTCTGGTAGCCCACGCTCAGGCTTCTTCATCGTTGATCTCTTCCACGAGCTTGCCTGCGTTTGTGCCATTTTATCGAAGAGTTGCAACTGATCGTGGCTTAGAAAAGGGGTTGTTTGTGTCTGGCACACCTGTGTTGAAAGGTCTGGGAGCAGGAGAACAACTTACCGGTTTTTCTCTCCGGGATATCGCATATCCCGTGGTCGATCATGAGTGTTACCCGCTGCCCGAGAACGGTGACGGTTTCGTTTTGGTTTTCTTTGGCTGATCGCAGTCTTCGTGAAACCAAATGGGCGCAAGAGACCTTAGCGACGGGCAGGGGGCCGCGGGTTCTGGACGCTGATACAGGAGAACGTACGTGAGGATGTGTAGCAGGCGTGTTCTGCACAGTTGTCTTGTACTGGCTCGCAGATCGGCTGTGGCACTGGTAGGCGTGTCTGAAATGTCGAGGCAAACTTCACCTGGAGGACATAAGGTCTAATCGCTAGTCCACGAAGGAGTTGTGAAGGAGAGGAAGGCTGTAAGAAAGAGAAAAAAGGAGGGGAAGATCGGGCGCCAAAGGCATCGTCTCGGAGCACACAGCGTGTACTTCATTTTCTTGTGTTTTGCTTACGTTCTCGGCAGTGCTAGGAGCACTGCTTGATGCACCAGCGACATGGCTGAGCGGCTTAAGGCGTCCCGCATGTTGGTGCTAGCCAAGATCGTGCTGAAGAGGTCGTGGGTTCGAATCCTACCCTCGGCCGTGCTGTCTGACGCTTTCCCAGGGTTTTCCGAAGGTTTTCCAGACGAATGCCTGCACCGTCCCCTCTGAAGTCTGCCCAGGACTCATACTAACCCACCTGTCTTCCACTCCTTCCTGCTGTCCTCTCTCCATCTGTCCACGTCTGTACGCAGCTCATAGCCACAGTTGCTTCGCGGCGCTAACACGGAACGAAAAAAAAAACTATTTGATGCTCTAGAGCACTCTACTAGATCTGTGGCTGTCCCTTCGCTACAGAGACATGAACATGACCCCTTATTTGTTTGAAGCGTCTGGCTTTGCTCTGAGCAGACGAAAGAATACATTAGCTCGTAGCCATCTCGTCGTCGAGGACGACGTGAGCTCGCAGCAGAAAACGTTGCACATGCCTCGTAGGCGCCACATCACTCTCGGGAATTACGGTGGAAGTTGAGCAGCGTGTCAAGTGGTTCGAGGTGAACCGTTCTCGCATTTCGCCAGGACTTGCCAGAAAGCAACGGCAACAGCAGCGCCTGCATGTGCATCAAAGTTTGGAGGAGCGCGGCGTTTCACGAAAACGTGACCGCGAGAGGCATTCGTGGCATTTTGGAAGTGCAGCGATCTCTGCAGCGAGCCCGCCGTGTTCCTGAGGGGGGGCTCCATATCTGAGCAGCTGGCGTTTCTCTGCCCCGCTGTTTCACGTATATACAAGGAGGGGCGATAGCACGTTCGATAGGTGAATGATGAGGAGTTGGGTTTTTTGAACCTTTCCAAGATATGGTCGAGGCCAGAAAGAGCATACGAAAGGCGAGGTAAAGTTTTGCAGAGGTGGAGTTCAAAGAAAATGTGAAAAGGGAGGAAATTTAGTCGAACAGCGCTCGACACATACCATTTCAACGTCATCAGTTTTCCTTTTCATCCATGCCTATATATAAATGCGCGTCGCTGTACGACTTCTTTTCGGTCGATTCGATGGGGTCAGCCAGGGATTTTGCGCAGGAATTCCGAGGCGGCGTCTGTGACACCCGTACCCGCTGGTTGTTCGGGGTTTTCTTGCCGTTTTTGCTGGTATTTTGGTGATGTTTTATCACCTCCGGTGGGTGGTTACGAGTGCTTTGAGAATATCCTGGGGTCAACCGAAATGCCGTTTGTATATGAACGTGCGTTTAACGTTTTTTTTTTTTTTGTTTTTCCATAATCGATTACTGATTTGGAAAAACGGTTTCACCGTGGCTGTCGCACAGAAAATACTTTTACAATACAATTTTGCCTTCTACATTGTATGTAATTGAAAGTTTACCGCTGCGTCTTCCGCAGTACAACGTACAAAATGGCTGCCGACACCGAGCCTGTCATGGCGGCATCACAGATGTCCGTCGCTGGCAACAAACTTTGCAACTCCGTTTGAAACGAACTGGCAACTTTGCCGTTAGCAGAAGTCGTCTATATTCGAAAGACCGACATAGCGTTATACACTTAGAAGATACTGGTTACAAAAATATTACTCAATGACGCTGAAAGATTGCTACTTTTGCTGTCTCCACGCAGTAGACACACACGACGTGTTACGACGAAAGCTCCGATCTCACTATAGGCCCATATAAGATTTTCCGTTGAGCTTTCCTGTCTTTACGCAAAGTCTTATCCAACCAGAACGTAAATAGTCGTCCGAGAACGTCGTCAGAGATAAGATAAAAGTTGCGCTTTCGACAAGACTCGCAACATACTTCAGGAGACCCGAAAGTGGACATAGTCCGTCTCGAAGCCTTCTCAAGGAGTTCTGTGCCAATCTCGGGAAAACCGTGCGATCTTTCGAGACTGAAGACGTTTTGTGGCGGTCTTGCTCTTACAGTGTGTATCCTCCACGATGAAGTCACGGACACAACCGAATCGGACGTGGGTTTCACCGATCGTGCGCGGTACGAACGATCGGTGGTTAGGCCTAACCAGGCCGTAAGGATGGCAGTGGCATCGACGAGACTAAGGAGAAGACGGTTGTGAGAGATAAAAAAAAAAAGGTGTTGGCGACTCGAAGGAAAGACAAAGTGGCGGTGATGCAGAGAGTGTCGGGGAGGTAACGATGCGAGTGTGTGGGACTTTGCTGGCCCTGCTAGCATGGACGGTTCTCGCCGGGCCAGTCCTGGCGCATCGACACAGAGAAGTCAGAAAAGGAAAAAGTGGGTGTCCTTCTTTTTTTGCTCTGTCTCTATCTCTCTCTGTTTTTTTTTTTTTTATTGTAGCAATCCGCGTGACAGTGTTCGAAGTGTATCTGCGTGTGTGTGTGGTTTTGTTTGGTTAGATTGTATTTCAATGTGGTGTTCTTCATGGTGAACTTACGTGTGGTTTTTCACCTGGCTGTGTAAGAACCATTTATATATCTGCATCAACGTGTTGCAGTCGTGTGCGGGATGAGTAATATTTATTTGACATTCACGTTATTTTTATACTGCTTTAATCCAACTCGTGAAGGTATGTATAAAAGAGACGCATGGACATACACGTAAAGGTCTTGACTAGATACTAGAGGATATTATGCTCGGCATTCAAGTAATGGATTTTATTTGTTACGTAACATCTACATCTATTAGCCAGTAATATGAACGCATTGGTAACGAGAGTGTGAAATGAGTTATTCTTTCCGTATATAATGTTATTTATATTTATCCGATTTTTCACGCCGAACGGTGGCCGTGTATCTGTACACTGTTCGTTTTTTTTTTCTCCTTTTTAATTCACCGTGCAACTGCGAAATAAATTACATTCCTTCTTCTTCTTCCCCCTTCCACCAGTTTGCATCGGCACCAATGGCCGTATGTCCGTACCTTCAAACCGGGAGCACCACTACCAGAACCTCAGGGACCGGTACACAAACTGTACATATGTAGATGGAAACTTGGAACTGACATGGCTACAGGTGCCCGCATTTTTAGTTTTTGAACGCTGTATACTTTCATGGGAACCCGCGATGACGTTTATTTTCATCCCCTCTTCCAGAACGCGAGCTTGGACCTGAGCTTCCTTCGCGACATCCGCGAAGTGACGGGCTTCGTCCTCATCTCGCACGTCGACGTCCAGAAGATCGTCTTGCCCAGCCTGATGATCATCCGCGGACGGAACCTCTTCAAGCTCAACGTCCACGACGAAGAGTTTGCCCTTCTGGTCACGCTGAGCCGCATGGAGAACCTGGAGCTCCCCGCGCTCCGAGACATCTTGCGGGGCAACGTCGGCTTCTTCAACAACTACAACCTCTGCCACATGAAGAACATTCAGTGGGAAGAGATACTTTCGGGGCCGCCCGCGAAGATGGTGTACAGTTACAATTTTACTCAACCGGAACGCGCCTGTCCGCCGTGTGACTCCACCTGTCCGGGGGGACACTGCTGGGGCGAGGGAGCTCACAACTGCCAAAAGTTTTCCAAGGTGAACTGTTCGCCGCAGTGTCACCAGGGGAGGTGTTTCGGGCCGGAACCGCGCGACTGTTGTCACCTGTTCTGCGCCGGTGGTTGTGTGGGACCGAAGCAGAGCGACTGTCTTGCGTGCCAGAATTTCTACGACGATGGTGTGTGTAAGCAAGAGTGTCCGCCCATGATGAGGTATAATCCGAATACTTACTCGTGGGAGTACAACCCGGAGGGGAAGTACGCGTACGGGGCGACGTGTGTCAAGGACTGTCCGGAACATCTGCTCAGGGATAACGGTGCGTGTGTGAGGAACTGCCCGCCGAATAAGAAGGCTCAGCATGGCGAGTGCGTGCCCTGCGACGGACCGTGCCCCAAGAGTGAGTATATGCAACGTTCCTCGATCGTCGTCGTGTTGTTCTACAACGAATTTGTCTATAACGAATTTGTCTATAACGAACTTTGAGGAAACAGCGCTGCTCCCATTTAGTGTTTTGGGTATACGCGTTTTTCGTTTATTCGAACTTTTGGTTGCCTGTACTGAATCATCCTGACGCAACTGAATTAGTTTGTATGGAAGTTTGCGTAACGAAGCGGACATGTTTATTAGGTGAGCAAAGCTGAAGACTCCCACGACACTCTTACTACGTTCCGTATACCCAGGAATGTAGAGCCCTTCATCGTAATCAGAATTCATTGTAATATCGAGCCGTTTATTTATTATCTTACAACTTGGTTATACTGAGCTCTCGGGTAAACCACAGTATTAATCACTTGGGCGAGAAAATTTCGCAGTACGCTGTTCTTCGGTTTAGCTCCGGTAAGACGATAACACTTGTGTTAGCTCGTATAACGCGAAAAGATCGACTCGGTTTATTCAGATTGCCATATGGTCACACGAGAAATAATCAGCGTATGCGAAGCACCAAAGAAATCGTTTGCAAAAAAAACTGCCCACGTTGCGAGTAAGGATCTGATGCGAAGGGAAGCTTCGGCTTTTTCCCGCGGCGTCCTCTTTCCTTTCGTGAGGTACAGCCGCGCCGGCCTACGTCGTCGCGGTTTACGGGCGGAGAGTACGGACGAATTTCACGACTGACTTTCGCAAAGTACGTTTTACGCAGCGAACCACGATGCCTCGTCCCACGCGTGACTACAACAGCGCGCGCGTCAAGAGGGTTCTGAATTTCACGTCGCGCTTGGGAATGGCGCATGCGCAGTTGTCAGGCGAACCGACAACCGCCCGCGTAACGCGCGGATTGCGCAGGCTTCGCGTATCAGGCGCGCTGTTTTCACGGAGCGTTTCGCGGAGTGAATTACGCACCGCGTGGGTCGGCCTAAACCGCTAAGCCTCGTTGCCACAGCTCAGAAAATTTGTAAGTGTCATCAGCTGTGTGCAGTTTCTGGCGACCCTGAGCTTGGACTCCGCCGGCAATAATCCTAGCTCGCTCAAAGAAGCCGATCTCTATTTTACAAAATACAATCTCTGTTATTGTAGAGTATTGCATTGCGAAAGTTAATGCAATTCAATGCCTGGAGCATTACACATGCACACACTACAAGAGCATGCAGAGATCCTCATCTTGTGCTAATTTTTCTTTAGCTCCCATTATTGATGTAGAACATGAAATTCGCAATCTCTACATATAGGTGTATTGTTCATAAAACGTCAGCATTAGCAACATGTTAATATCACTAGCTATTAACAAATGGTTGTGTTTTCTTTTCATTTTATTAAATGTAAAATGCCAGATTCTTGCAATTCGGATGTTTAGTGAGATGGACAGTGGCAAATATTACGATTCTGCTTTTTAAAAGTCCCGCTTTTCATCTGAATTGAGCATAATTCGTTGATAACGAATTCAAACATCGTAACAAAACCTGTCCAAGTTAGGCACAGCAGCGCGGCGCGATTGCTGGCGGTCGTTGCACGTAAGGTACCAACGCCGCATCCTTCTGTCATTGGTAACCAGATTTATTTGTATTTTTGAAAAATTTTAAATTTTGGTACCTGTTTTTTCCCCACTGTTAACGTTACTTAAAAGCATCGTAGGTCGTGTCTAATTAAACCTGGATTTGAAACTTCTTATAGACTGCCACGGAGTTGATGTGGTCAACTCCATGAACATCGAAGGCTTCCGCGGCTGCACCATCATCGAAGGGTCACTCACAATCCTAGACACCACTTTTAATGGCTTCCAAGAAGTCTACACAAAGTAAGGGATTCCTGACTTTGCAAGCAACGCAACTCTGCCCGTTTCAACGTCACGGAGCACAATCTCTAACCTTCTCACACCTGTTTGCTGTAGCTTTTCATTTGGCCCACGCTATGACAAGATGGATCCCAACAGGCTGGAAGTCTTCAGCACGTTGAAAGAGGTCACGGGCTTTGTAAATATTCAGGCGTCTCACCCAAACTTCACTTCACTCCGCTACTTTCGGAACCTGGAGATCATCGGTGGTCGGACTCTTACAGAGTGAGTATTTTCACGCAGGCCAATGGCGTAGGACAAAGAGGAAATGCTCTTTTCTGTTTCCCTTCAGTGGGCAGAAAAGTCACGTAAGTCAGTACCACTCAGATGATACACAGCTAATCAACAACAGGTAAAAAGAAAAAAACAATCGAACGCTCGGTGTTAAGTGTAGCTGTGTCT
Organism: Ornithodoros turicata; assembly: GCF_037126465.1. Taxonomy (NCBI): domain Eukaryota; kingdom Metazoa; phylum Arthropoda; class Arachnida; order Ixodida; family Argasidae; genus Ornithodoros; species Ornithodoros turicata. Next base: position 102,191,588 of record NC_088203.1, on the reverse strand, counting down.
CGTACGTTTGGTGTAGCTTTTGTCATTGTCTGCAAGCGTGTAGAGGTGGTAATAATTGGTGAGGAAGTTTTTCTAAACCTCTCTCCCAATCTAATCTTATTTTGATGTCTCTGTTGAGCAAAGCAGCTGAGAAAGCTTTAGTTTAGGCTCTTACAGCAGCTGTTACAAGCATGTACTGGCTCCCTATGTGCATATGGACATTGTAGGATTCACTGTGTCGTCACCCTGAAATCTGTCTGTGGATGTAATGCTTGTATTGTACATTCATGTGACATGTTGCATGTGTGTTCGTCTTCGGTGGTTCTTGTGCATCTACTGAATGATTAGGGCCAGACTTTTTCGGGTTTTATTTTTGGTCAAATTCGGGGGGTAAATATCGGGTGATATTTTTCATTTGAAAATTCGGGTGTATTCGGGTTAAATCCTGTTACGGCACATTCTGTCGTCAGGAATTCGGGTGTATTCGGGTGATTTTTTTTTTGTTTAATAAAAATTTGTCTTAACGTGGAGCTAATGTTTAGCAATGTTATCAAACTTTATTTTAATGAATGCTTATGGGTGTGCTACGCAACCCGGATATTTTCGGGTAGATTCGGGTTAAACCCGAATTTTGCAGATTTCGTTCGGGGGGTAAATATCGGGCGGATACGGGTTTAACCCTAAAAAGTCAGACCCTATGAATGATGTGCTGCGAAATCTGTAGTCAGTAAAATGTATTTCTCTTTTTCAGCAGCTTGCATGCCCTCTTTCACATAGTTCCTTTCCCTGTCGTGCTTTCTAATTCTACCTGACACCTTGTAGGTACTTTGCTGCACTCTACATTGTGAAAACTTCACTCAAGTCACTGAATCTGCGAAGCCTCAGGAAGATCCGGTCGGGAAGCGTGGCGATCCTGGAAAACAAGGACCTGTGCTTTGCGAGCAGTGTCGACTGGCACCAGATAGTGAAGTCCAACGTTCACAGCGTATTGCTGCAGCGCAATTCCAACGATACTGACTGCCGTGAGTCTGCTCTTTCTCGTGCCAGCAAGTCACTGGCTACGACCTTTTGAGTTCTGCTGTTATAGGTTTTGTGAGGCCCTGGAACTTTTCGCCTTCTTGTACAATAATACTTGAGCTGTTGATGTGTAGTAGCCACAGGCAATACGTACTAAGTGTTATACTATTTTTATTTCGTTAAAACAGAAGCCCTGAATCTTGTGTGTCACCCTCAATGCTCAACCAGTGGTTGCTGGGGCCCTGCACCCAATGAATGTCTGTCTTGCAAATCGTTCCGCCTGGATGACACCTGCATTGAGAAGTGCGAGACCTCGAAAGGGTAAGCCCTTTTGTTGAGCAACCTCATATTGATTGTTTGCGTTGTTACCGTCACATATATTCTCGGCGCATATTTTCACATGCACTTTCTTGTTTCAAGTGCATGTGAAGTTTTGCTTTTCGACTTGACTTGCTTTTTGCCTTTTGACTTTTGCTTCTTGCTTAATGGCTGCTGGGGGGCCTTATCTTTCCAGTGGATTTCCACTGTGTGCTTATACTATGTGCACATAAAGTTGAATCGCAGAAATTAGAAAGAACATGAGAGAACTGATGTTCTGAGGCTGGAACAACATAGAAGGGACAATCACATACAAGGCCTCAAGTTGCCTAAGAAATTAACGAAGTAATGATGGAAGGAAAGATGGACCGGTAATCCAGAAGATGTGGGTTCGAGTCCTACAGCGGGCTAACCTTTTCAGTGACTTCCATCTTTCATCATTAGAAAGAACCTTTGTGTACCACGTGATTTTTCTTGATGATGACGTCTTTTGCCGCGAAATCTGAGAAATTAACTGCCACCACATCACGCATGTCAATGTTCCGCTTTGTGACAACGGATCTGCACACAACACCGCTCCTCGTTGCTAATGTATCCCGCCACCTTTTTTGCAGCATTTTCGACAACGGAAACTACGTCTGCAACCGCTGCCACGAAGAGTGCCTCGGCGAGTGTTTTGGGCCTGTGAGTCATTCCATGTCCCTTACAGAAGCTATACAGCAATTGCAGTATCGCATCATTTTTTTGTTTGTACACGAGGCTGTGGACACCGTTCTGACCGCTCGTGTCTGGCCGTTTCAGGGTGCAAACAACTGTAGCCGGTGTCGCCACGTCCGCGATGGCCCTTACTGTGTGAGGCAGTGTCCCGAGTCCAAGTTCGACCAGAACGGGGTGTGCATGCCCTGTCACGACAACTGCGTTGGGGGTTGCACGGGTCCCAACAACACCATCGGGTCTGGGGCGTGCAACTCTTGCGAGAAGGCCATCGTCAGCGCCTACGACCCTAATGTCGTGGTAAGCGTCGTAACTGTCGAAAATTGCTCGTGTATCAGGTACATTGCTTTAGAGCCCTACACCACCCGCGGATGGAAGCGGATATTCGCGGATATCTGCAAGATACTTGCGGATTCGGGTGAAAATTTTGCGCTTTCTGCGGTGTGCGGATCGAATGCGGATGCGAAGGCAGCGGATGGGATGCGGATATACCGCGTGCTGTAATTTTTCCGCCAGTAATTTATTTGTATGGCGCGCCGACAGCGAGCGCATCCTCGGGTTCACCTTTGACCATATGCACGGCCAAGACGGGAGAGGAGGCATTCTGGCGTCTTGAACCACGCGAGCACCAGCGAGGTAGCGTTCCACGCGTTCCAGAAGTCTCTCCATATGGCGTTTGTTGAACGGTTTACCTTTGCTTGTCGTCGTGAGTCCTTCCGTGAGAGCATGGAGGCATCCGAAATTATGCCAACATGCTTCCGGCGGTCTTTACGCGTTCTTCGAAACGTGCGGATTTTGCGGATCGGATGCGGATGTTGCGTTTTGCTCAATGGATCGGATGCGGTTGTAAACGGTTGTGTACGCTGCGGATGCAGATAACGTGTGCGTGGATGGGGGTCGGATGCGGATGCCAAAAATGCCATCCGCGCAGGGCTCTACCTTGCTTAGCAGTTTGGTATGTCACTGCTAAACGCGCCTCCTGGTGTATCACAGGAACAGTGCCTCAAGTCCGAAGAACCTTGCCCGTTGGGTTTCTACAAGGAGTTCATTGGTCCGCAAGAGGAAGGTCCACTCAAGTCGCTCACGGGGAAATTTGTGAGTCTTTGTTGTTTCTGCTTAATGGGGACGGTGCTCTGACGGCGCAATTTCTGAAAATTATATCTGATAGGTGTGCCGCAAGTGCCATCAGCGTTGCAGAAACTGCACCCAGTACTCCATCCATGTGTCCGTGTGCGAGTGCCTGCACTACAGCAACGGGGAACAATGTGAAGACCAGTGCCAGCGTGACCATTACCCGGACGAAGCCAACCGGCGATGCGTGCGTTGCCACGATGAGTGCCGCGGATGCACGGGGCCCACCGCTGCACATTGTACCAACTGCAGAAACTTCCGCATCTACACGTCGGAGAACCGTACTTCGGTAAGGGTGTGGCTTAAATTTTATTCTCGGCAGCATTCCGTTTCGTGAGACAGCATGAAATCTACTCGTGCTAACATTGTTCTCATTGTTCTGCAGTTCAACTGCACAGCCACCTGTCCTCCTGATAAGCCCTTCAAGGTCTTTGATGACATGACAACGAAGGACCCACATTGTTCAGTTGATGATCCAACACCAGTCGCCGTGCATGGAAGGATGTGAGTTTTTTTTTTCTATATTATATGTATTAATATATTAATATAGTGCCTGTAGAGCATGTAGAGAAGCAACATTTGGGGGAATACAGTGTGAGACACATAGATTGCAACGGTATAAATTCGGTAGGATCTTGAAGACACGAGATGCAGTCAGTTGTGGTGCTTCAAATTACAGTGTGGCTTATATATTCGCAATCCGTTAAGACATTTACTTTTCTCTCCTTGATCAGTGAGGAGGACCACTTGCCAGCCATCTTGGCCAGTGCAGGAGGATGCATATTGCTCCTGGGAATCTTCCTGGCTGTGTTCAGCTACAGTTGGTTCCAGCGAGCAAAGACTAAAGAAAACACCGTGAAGATGACCATGGTAATGATACATCGAAGCTTAGGCATGTCAATGAATGCTTTTGACAGGGATACCGTGCAACATTTCTGTTCCTCTTATCAACATTTTTCTTACTAACACACACCTCTTCTTGTTCTTTTGCCTTTCCTGCTCCATTTCAGAATGCATACTGTGGTATGTTTTGCTCTTCTATATGTACTAATACTTCTATCAAAGCATTTGTGTGTCCAGTGTAGTGGATAAAAACTGTACAGAAGCTGCCTGATTACTGTTTTTTTTTTTTTCAGCATAAATTTGCTGAACGTTGAGATCATGTTCGTGAATGTTCACTGGTGAAATGATATGTTCACACGCATTCATTGGTTCGAATTTTAGCGTATGAGCGGATTTGAAGACAACGAGCCACTGAAGCCGACCGACATCAAGCCGAACTTGGCACAACTGCGCATCGTGAAAGAAGCAGAACTAAGGAAAGGAGGCATATTGGGCTACGGCGCTTTCGGAACTGTCTATAAGGTATACGTTACGAGACTTACGATGTGTCTACGGCTGACACTTTTTAATAATATGGATTGGGCTCCTTATGGCAGCAGGTGCATTAAATCATCTAAAAACATTTTGTTTCCAGGGTGTGTGGGTCCCTGAAGGGGAAAACGTCAGGATCCCAGTTGCCATCAAGGTTCTCAGGGAAGGAACAGCTCCGAATACGAACAAGGAGTTCCTTGAGGTAAGCAGCTGTTTGGTTGAAAGAAATTGTAAGGAGAGGAGACCCCCAAGTAAACGGAAATGAGCTGAGAAAGTTAGAAATAGAGGTTAAGCGAGGGATTTGTACGGATGCACTGTTCTTTCCCAGTTTGCACATTCAGCTCATTCTCTTATAGTTCGGATGGTGTTTGTGTAAACAAATCATATTGTTTTCACGGGGAGATTCGTAAAATATCCTGTATCCTATCCTCAGTGCCTCCGTATGTATACAGTAATATATAGGGCCCTGTATTTTAGGGTAAAACCCATTTTTACACCCCGATTTGTGTCATCACCACTTAGGGTAAAACCAGAAAAAACCCAAAAATGAACATTCAGCACAGCTGTTCCATATCTTGTATCTTGTATCTTAATCTAAAATGCGTGGAGTGCCTGCTTTTATTTTCCACCCGAAAATCTACTTTTCCACCCAATATCACCCGATTTTGCCCTGTTTGCTCCTGAAATAAAAGCCGATTCTCAAAAAACATAAAACCCGAAAACACTAGGGCCCCATATACAGTAATATATTTAGCCCTCTGTTATTGGTTGCCAGATCTCTTTCGTGCAATGTCAATAGTGTGCGATTTAATGTAACCATGCAGGAAGCCTACATCATGGCCAGCGTGGACCACCCCAATGTCCTGAAGCTTCTGGCAGTGTGCCTCACTTCTCAGCTCATGCTTGTTACGCAACTCATGCCTCTGGGATGCCTCCTGGACTATGTACGCAACAACAAGGACAAGATCGGATCAAAGCCCCTGCTCAACTGGTGCACACAGATCGCACGGGTAAGTTACAAATCTCTGCCTTGGGAAAGAAAAAAAATTAAAATGATGCTGTAAAGATAAGTAAAAGTCAGTAATGCCCAGTTACCACTTAATGACCTCAACATCACGTAGCTTGCGGATACCGGAAGTAGATGTGCTTGTCTGGCGGACAGCCAGAAAATGTGAAAAGCTCTTTTGAACAGACCACTAAGAAGACAATGTAAAAAGAATAAAAAAAATATCAGCACCGTAGTGGTCGCTTTGTGCATTAATCTTGCACATGGTTCCTCAACATGCACTGAAACCCCAACACATGGCACTTCATGTTACTCAGCATGTTTAACATTGGCATTAAGCGGTTTTCTCCATGACACCAGGCATTCCTGGAGAGTTCCACAGCCATGTGAACAGCGTCTGTATATGTTACTACAGTAGAACCTCTATGTATAATGAAACTGCATGTGGTGAAGATAGGGATGTTGTGAAGTAAACCTGCATTTCCATGTGTTAAAACCCCAACTATGAACTGCTGATATGGGCGAAGATTTGTAGCGTTCTGATCCACCTCACTATGAAGTTGTTCTACTGTAACAACCACAGGGGCCAGAGCATTATGAGAGAGCATTACCACAACTGAAATGTTACTACTTTCATCATTTTAGGGAATGGCTTACTTGGAAGAGAAACGCATGGTGCATCGTGACTTGGCTCTCAGGAATGTACTGCGTAAGTAACTTTCCTGCCAGCTCGGCTTGCGTTGCTGCTGAAAACGAGGTGCATAACCGGGTATATATTATGTTGCAGTACAAACGCCCGGTTGCGTGAAGATCACTGACTTTGGCTTGGCTAAGCTTCTGGATAACAACGAGTTTGAATACAAGGCAGCCGGAGGGAAGATGCCAATCAAGTGGCTGGCGCTCGAGTGCATTCAACACAGGATCTTCACTCACAAGAGTGATGTCTGGGCATTTGGTAGGTGCCACATTTTTCGTTTATATTGTTAACATTTAGAGCCCTGAAGTTTTAGGGTTTTACCCGATTCTTCCCCGAAATTGCACCCCCGAATTGAAGGTTGCATCTTTAGGGTGAAACGCGATTTTTACCAGGCAAATTGCCCTCTCTGGGATGTCTGTAGGAATGCACCAACTTACTTGTTTGGCAGAAACACGCAGTTACATCACTGTTTGTACCAAACCGCTACAGTTCAACTGTTAGTTAAGTTAGTTTGAATAACTGAGCCCGATCTCTCCCCGATTTTAGCGCATTGGACGTTTTTTTCACCCGAATCCGCACGAATTTAGTGCGCACGTTTATTTACCCGATTTTAACCCCCCAAATTTAGAAAAAAATATTTCCCGAAAACTTCAAGCTCTATAATAATATTGATGTCTGCTAAAGGGTGCGTGCATTGCACATGAAACTTTCTCATTTATGTCCGAATGTGACAAGATTAACTGGCAACACTGTATTGAACTTTCCTCAGGCGTAACCGTCTGGGAACTCCTCACCTACGGAATGCGACCGTACGAAACGGTCGCGGCACGCGACGTCCCCGACCTGCTCGAAAAAGGCGAACGACTCAACCAGCCGTCCATCTGCACGATTGATGTCTACATGATCATGATCAAATGTGAGTCGATTTTTGCAGTCGTGATCGCGCGTCACGTCACTGTTCGAGAGGATTCGCCGTAACACGCCGTTTCTGCCACCTTCAGGTTGGATGCTGGATGCCGGATCTCGACCGTCGTTTAAGGAGCTTGCGGAAGAGTTCGCCAAAATGGCTCGCGACCCCGGTCGTTACCTCGTTGTTCCGGGAGACAAGTTGATGCGTCTGCCGAGTTACACCGCGCAGGACGAAAAAGAACTGATCCGTAACCTCAGCATGCCTATAGAGGGAGCCGAGGTCATAATGGATGCGGAAGAGTATCTGCAGCCGAAGGCAGAGCTCATTCAAGGCTTCCCTCCCGATCAAGCAGCACCTGCAACACCAATCAAGGTGATTGACATTTTTGATATGGTTGGGAATGGGTATGTGGTTGACGTTTAATTTGAACAGCTCTTAAGCACCGAGAGTATTTTTGCAATGCTGCGCTGAACGAGCAATTGAACCTCTGTATGCAATAAGGGGATAAGTCCAAATATCACAAACCGAGAAAAGGGGCCTGATCCGATTGTCCGTCCCATTGACACACACGCATTTCCCATTTTTCACCACGCTGTAGCAGGCCAGCAAATCGCAGTAAGGTCCTAAATTTTCATTCACAGGTGCATACTGGTATGTAGATGTCATCGCAGCAAAAATAGTAAAAAGGGGATAAGTTGACTTATCCCCTTATTGCATACAGAGGTTCAATTACTGTTGCGAATTGCGACGACGGAAATAGGGTAGACTCCCATTATTTTTACCTTAATTCGGATGTCCTGCCAAACGTGACTAAAAAACGATGTGTTAACTTGAATAATACTACCTAGTTTTGCGCAATCATCGGGGTCGAATTAGATAAGTCTGTTTTATGGCACCGTGCTTTTTGACAATACCATGTAGATTAAAGAAGGCTTGCTCAGTACCTCCTATTCTCTCATCCCTATAAATGCATGTATAGAGCGGTAGACAACTTCAACACAGAAAGCTAGCAGCTACAAGCGACTGCCTGTGCACTGAAAGAAGGCCCATTTTCACGACTGCAACCACTCAAAACTTGATTGTGATTGAAGTGACCCCTAAAAATTATGTCACAGTTAAGCTGCAATCAAGTCTTCTTTATTCTACAGATATTGTTTGAACTTTGAAATTACTGACTCGTCCATGAAGCAGAATACTGTTGCCCGACAGTTCGTTTTTAAGCCAACTGTTTGATTCGAAAGGCCCAGCACGTGCTGTCCTTCCGCGTGTCGCGCGACAGCGCTGTAAAGCGAGCTTCACCTAAAGCACTCATGCGTTAGGTGAAGCCGACTTGCGGACTTGATGACGGCGGTGCCTCTGTCAGTGACGAAATGTCGTTTCGGGAAATAGAAGCTGATGTCATTAGGAGAGCTTGAAGTGCGTTAGGAAAGCATAGACAAATTTTTCCAGCCCACTAGTGCTTAGTACAGTTTATTTTGAAGCGAAATTCGGTTTTTCGGACTGCTCGATTATTCGGACTTTTGCGCGACTGTATGTGCAGCAGACGACAGCTACTTCCACTGATCTTGCGTACTCGTTCGCTGTGCCTTGACATAATGACCCACTTTTTTCTCTGTGCAGAAGTTCATGGATGACAGGGGCTTTGAAGAGGACCCCACCCTGGGAATCCCACACCCAGCTGTATTCTTCCCGGGTACAATGCCCCCTCACGGCACTGAAATGAACGGCATCTGCCACGGTATGGGAAACAACCCTCGCACTCGTGAGAATAGCCTCAACCAGCGCTACTGTATGGATCCCCTACAGATGCTGGGAAAAGATGCCGGTAATCACCTTTACAAAACGAATGCAACCTCATTCCCCCTCTGCATCCTCCGGGGGAAGAACTCTCTCTCGCATGGCACGCACCTACACTTGCACGTTGCATCCTTTAAAGGACATCCTCGTGTCCTTTTTCATTCAGTGTACATCATTACAGCTGTCATTATTGCTAAAAGCCCCTAGCTTTCCGCGGCGGAGAATGTACAAATCTGTAGGATTCCACAGGCAAGAGAAAATAAGCAAAAAAAATGTGTAAACTAGCGGCTACGTTATTGACTTCGTCAATGGGTTCTGGTAGGGCTGTGCGAATAGTGATTTTCGGGTTTGAATCGAATACGAATCGAATACGAATCGAATAGTAAAATCTTCGAATAGTAGCGAATTGAATAATGTCGAATACCACACAAAAATGTGTGCTTATTGCTGAATAGTAAGCAAAAGCTTGCATTGAAACCTGGTGCTCAGTTGTATAGTTTGTGAGACTGACTGCGAACTATATGCACATATTTCATTGATGAATACGTTTGTGCTAGAATTGTCCTGAAAATTGTAATTCCAGACATAAAGTAGCTAGCTGTGTGATTAAATCCCTCTTTCTATGGCATCATAGCTGGTCCAGCCAAAGCTCAAAATAATTAAACTAACTTAAACATCCCTGCCAATATTTGCTAAAATATTTCTCAAAAGTGGCAATTTTCAGTGATCCCTCAAGTCGCACTTTTAAACCATGTCTGCAACGTAAAGTAGGCTTCGCCTGATGCTCGTAGACATGACGCGAAGCCAACTTGCAGAATATCGTCAAGTCCGCACGCAGAAAACTATAAAGTAAGCTTCACCTAACACTCAGAAGCATGAAGTGAAGCCACCTTGCAGGATATATTTGAGGCGCAGAATTGTAAAGTAGGCTTTGCCAAACGCTCAGAGGCATGAGTTGAAGCCAGCTTGCGGAATTTTGAATATATTCGAGTATTCAATGAAATGTTATTCGGTTTGAATACGAATAGCGCGGTACCGTTATTTGGTACGAATATCGAATATTTCGAATATTCGCACACCCCTAGGATGTTGATATGGTCATATCTTTTTCAACTGCTGTTCAGGTGACTATAGATGGACTCCACTGCGTTATAGGGTGTACCATGGTCTTGAGAAATCGGTCCCTCGAAAGCGTGGGACAGGGCAGTAATTTATTAATGAATGGCGATAATTCATAGTGCAGTGCCAAGTGTACTAATTTATTTTTAGGTGAAGGTGAATGGGCCCTGCGGTGCAAAAAAAAAAAAATCCAAAGCTGTAAGCTTTATAGAAACCAAGAAAATTATTATTATAATAATTAGTTTTCTGTCCCGTTTACTGTTGCCCAATTAGAGGCAAAGGACGAAGGGGACATGGACATGAAAAAAATCACATGTTGTCAAACAGATTTTTTACAACAGTATATTAAGAAATTCAGCCTCTGCTTGATCTTTGATTTGACTGAGCTGAAATTTGGAAATGTTTCATGATCTGCACTACATTCAGCTACCAGAGTCCTAATCTGTGCTGGCATATTTGTACACTGAAATGAAAAAATGTGACACCTGATGAAATTCTTGTTCCAAAACAAAACTACTGTTTCGTTTTCTAGCGGTTGCATTCTTTGCAAGGTGATTGTGCTGCACTTTTCTTCCACAGTATCGCTGTACGTCTTACTGCACGAACCTTTTGCATATGTTACTAGGGACCCCCCGTGTGTTTTATAACTTTTCTAGATACTGGTATAACCCCACTGCATGCTTTACCATTGTAGGGAAGCGTTAATTGTGCTGAGAAAAGGTTATCTCAATTAATTCCAGATGTGATGGGTGATGACGATGCCTTCATCCACAATGCTGCTACCCTTCCAAAGGGCACAAAGCCATCTGACATGAAGCTCCACCTTCCGGTGGACGAAGACGACTACCTGATGCCGTCTCCCCGGAGCAGAGGGTTGTCCACAACCTACATGGACTTAATTGGGGATACGCGATACCCAGGTATGTACCCAGATGATACCCAGGTAGTAAAAAAGAAATGGTAGCTTGAGTGCCTGAGGCTAAGAGGAGTTGTGACACCTAGATATCTATGGATCACTGCATGATACATACATTCTATATTGCATGTCAAGGTATCGAAGGAATTATTCTATATGCTGCAGTAGGTCAGATACAAACATTTGAACATATACTTCCGTGTTGAGTTCTCACGTCATAGGAAAGACAGGCTCAGCCATTCGTATTGCTTATCGTAAACAGGTGACCCCACGCTGATATCTGGCGTGATATCACAGATGGGTGAGTTTCGGTACTTGCGGTGCTGATTTTGTGCTCTTCTATAATTAGGGTTGCCACGTTTCGGAGTGCAAAATACCGGCTGAGGGAGAGGAGGTGGAATAGAGGGAAAGGAGGAAATGTTCGAGGGAAAGGGAAAGTGGGTGAGGGGTGGAGAGTATACAGAGAGAGAGAAAGAAAGAACGGGTGTACTCGCTCGTGACAACAATGATAATAATGAATGACTAAGAAAACGACTGGTGACTACAGAGTTGGGTCTGTGCTCCAGATTTTTTCAAGCTGCAGTGGAATGTTGAAGGGAAAACCCCGTAAAAGCACCTATGAAAGGTGTTGAGCCACAAATACCGGCCCTGCCGGTATAATACCGGCCTGGTGGCAACCCTATCTATAATCCCTTTGCTGGTAAAGCCTGGAATGCAGATTCTAATCGACGTAAATGACCATCGTTTTACATTTATCCCGCATAATTTTTGGTGAAGTGTCACAACTCCTTTAAAGTTTAGGCTAGGAAGGAGCTAAGCAGCAAAGATTCACCCGAAAATAGAGCAGAAGCAACGACGTACCGTATTTCTCAGCATATAATGCAAGTTTTTTTTTAACCTGGAAAAGGGTCGTATTACGTGGACACTCACATTATACCCTGTATCTAAAACGGTATAACGGTACCACAGACGTCCCCTCATCAGTATAATATGCCTATGGTGCAACGCACCCTCCCAGTTTCACAGCCACTTCTCTACAGTGGCCATGCAAGCAATGAGAGTAGACGACATGTCTCCTCAGCGTTTGTTAGTATGTGCTGCTGGAGGTGCTGCTTCGACTCTTCAGCTCTATTACCACATTCCATACAAACGCAATTATGCAAAATGCTGCCAAGATGTGTCTCATATAAAGTGCATTCCTAGAGCTCTTATAATAACTGTTTGGCCGAAGAAGAGGAAGCTTGAGGAAACTAATGCTGTCACCAGCCTGTTAGGGGTATTTGGCTGTTCTGGCTGTTAGGGTATTTGCCAGGCACTATGATTGATGCTGCCTGCAAGTGCCGGCTCAGGAGCTCAGTGCCAAAGAATCCTTGACAGGCAACGGCGGCGACATCGAAGACGCGTAAGCGGTGCGAGTAACAGATCGTGGTGCTGTGACACTAATTCAGCACACAAGGTGCTTTCAGAAATTAAAGTCATAGTCTTTGCTTTCCATGTTTTAGTGCATCCATCTGGCATGCAACTTTCTGCTAGGGGAATGCAGAAATTTAACTTCGCATTACATGCTGAGAGATATGGTGAAGGTGCTTCTTGGCAAAACGTGAACTAATAAAATTTTTACTTCAGTGCAGTGTCACTGAAGACCATGTAATTAGAGCCTGAAGTTTTAGGGTTTAACCCGATTCTTCCCCAAATTTGCACCCCGAATTGAAGGTTGCCTCTTTAGGGCGAAACCCGATGCTTACCCGGCAAGTTGCCCTCGCTGAGATGTCTGTAGGAATGCACCAACTTACTTATTTTGGCGGGCAAACGCAGTTACATCACCGTTTGTACCAAAGCGCTACAGTTAGTTGAGTAACTGAGCCCGATTTCTCCCCGAATTTAGCATACAGGAAGTTTTTTTCACCGAATTCGCACGAATTTAGTGCACGTTTATTTCCCCGATTTTTACCCCCCGAATTTAGAAAAAAATATTTCCCGAAAACTTGAGGCTCTACATGTAGCCCATTCAATGTCTGACCTTTCCAACACACACAGATCCGTCGACTCCTCGTCTGCAAGATTACGGGAGCTTTGTTCCAGACTTCATTCCTCAAAACGGACTTCCCTGTCAACCACACGGTGTCGACAACCTCGAATACCACCTCATGAATCGCAACCGCGACCCGCGGCATCAGTATGTGAACACTTGTCCCACTCCGACTGGTCCGCTGGGATCACCGACGGTGGTTCAGCAGCAGCAGCAGCCGCAATTTCCCATAGGCCCGCAGTCACAGCCGCAGCGGAAGCAGAACAGTTCGGACGAAGATACGGACGATCACGAGTATTACAACGACTACGATAGACTCAAGCGCGAACTTCAGCCATTGAATCATCGTAGTCGAAGTGAGACTACTGTGTGAAGCTTGTTTTCAACGCTGATGTTCTTGGAACAGTTCGGTTGAAGTTCGGTCAACATTGAAACAGTGTCGAACGTCATTAAACGTCAATCACCGTTGAAAATTGCGAGAACTGGATGAGAGACATCTTGTGCCAGAGTTTGTGCTTCAAGTGATACGTGAGTTGAGTGACGACTTCGTTATTTATTTTAAAGACTCGGAAAAGTGCAGTGAGTTGAAAAAGACAATCTCGTAGCAGAAGGGACAGTCGACGACGAAGAAACAATGAACTTCGGTTTCTGCGTGTTTCTCAACTCTACGAACTGCGCCGTGAGCATTACAACGTGTATATATTATACATAAACAAACTGCCAGCGAACTGCTCTGGTTGTTGCAGTCCATACTGCGCACCGTTCTGTTTACAATTTGTACATGCAGCTTCTTTTCTCGTGCTTGGCCGCTAGTTAGCAGACGATGCCCGTTCATGTTCATCCTGCCGAAAAAAACATTTTAATCATGGTCACAACCCCTTTACTTCCTGGTGAGCTTTCAGTATTAAGAAATTTTTTGTAAGAGTTTTTTTGTGCCATACTATTTTCATATTCTCGCAGTTTATGGAATAATTGTGCAAAGGTCACTTTACGTATTTCATTCTACTATCGTTGCAGAAGCGTTCTAAATTACTGGCCCTGTTATTGTTAGAACTTTTGACATACCAGTGATATCGTATTTTGCGAAGAAAAACAAACAGACAAAAAATATTTTGCCGATATTTGCTCCGTACGAGCAGGAAGTTTCTTTTTTGCAGAGATAGTTTGCCGGAAGTTTACGTACATTAGACTCAGTTTTATTGTGTTTAATGCTGCATTAACATTTTGCAACTCGATTAGCATAGTTGAACATTACAAGCTACATACCATGTAGAAAATCATTGCAATCTGTACCTATTAAGTACTGACTAGTACTAAAGACTCACTATACGTTCTGTAGGTAGCATGTGTTGTTGGTTCCTCCTGTTGGAGATATGTAAATGAGTGTAGAACCAACTTCGTATGTAATGTACAAAGCATTTTTTTTTTACTTTCAAGTAAGCTGCGAGACAGAGACCAATGCCACGCATGAATCTGTCGTAATAAATGAAATGTGAGAACAACACGGACAGAATCATAGCAGCTGCATAGTTTCAAGTCGCTACTGTCACATAGGATAAAGCTGTGGAAAGTAAAGCGATATTTTTATGAGAGATTGTATTATTTTTTTATCGTGCACTAATAAAAAAATATGTGAGGTACACCTGGTATTGATTGTCAATAATTATTTCTTAGTTTATGAATCAGAAAAAATATGGGTGCCCCAAATGTGTTTGAAGGGCTTCTTTGATGAATGCAGATGTGTTTCTTAAAAGACAAAAAGTTTCTTTAAAAAGGGTTTTCTGACACACGCTGAAGAAGCCATTACGGCTGCCACTGGCACAGGGTTTTGCCTAATATATCTAAAGTTACACCTGCACTGCTTATTGCCTTGCCAAGTCCAAGTCCAACACCTGGCATTCTTTTCTTCCCGTTTCCGTCTTCGTTCTCTGTTGCTGAAATACGAGCGACCATGCTAGCAGAAGGTTAAAAAGTACAATTACATGTACAATTAAAGGTGTCCTTTTTTTTAAGGTATCCGAAATCTGCTCGTTGATGGTAGCTAAAGTTGTGCTGAAGATGGAGTGGGTGGTTTCGAATCCTACCAGTGGCTGTGCTGTCTGAGTTTCCCCTGGGTTTTCCAAATACTTTCGAGATGAATGATGAATTCCCCCTGAAGTCAGCCCAGGACGCGTATTAACCCCCCCCCCCCCCTGCTGTCCTCTCTCCATCTTTCCACGTCTGTATGCCGCTCATAGTCAGTTGCTTCGGCGCAATAACACTAAATAGAAATAGAAAACGTATAAAAAGTTGTGACAGAGAAGGCTATGCCGTGCTGTATGGGAGACCACCTGCAGCTGACAAATTTGAACGATTCATCTTTGGTGAAAGATAAGTGCGATATTGGGGACGCGGGCATTTTCCGGCATCGACGGAAGAGCCAAGTCATGGCGATAACAATGCCGACTGTGGTGGTTAATCGCGCCGTACGCGAAACGGATGTGTGTCTCGCAGACAGCATATATGATGCGATAAACGCGACGTCCTGAATTCCTGCTTTACTCCTACCTTAAGTCACCTGCGCGCTTTGAACTGTGCTGTACATTGGTTAGCAAAATGACGTTACGCGTTAACCTTTCACGAGAGCGTCGATTGTGCATGGCTTGCCAGTCCATATAGATTTAATACATGAACTCTGAGCAGACGGCAATGCATAACGGTAGTGCAGCCTGGCGAGATTGAACGCTACAATGCTTTCCAGGGTGACGCTTCGTGGAACAGCCACAGGTGCGAGGTGAGATGCAAAACAATTGTTCATTTGAGAGGTCTAGCCTTTCGGGTAACGAATGCCAATTATTTTGAGAGGTCCAGTCTTTCGAATAACGAATGCCGCTCGACTGTGCTCGAGCCCTGTTTTTCCCTGAACTCCGCCCTTAAAGAAAACATTGAAACGGCCCGGCCAAAGTGCCGACAAATTGCTCGCGTCCTCGACCGTCTTCGAACCCGCAACCCTAGTGGTACAGTAGCAGGATATCGGCAGGTATTGTCACCAGGTTGCCAGAAATAAGGTTTGTTCACATTATTCTCACATGACGTCACTCGCAAGGTTGCGCCACAGTAAGTATCGGTCTGCGCAGCTACCCAGTCTCCCTCTCTTCCCTATTGCCAGTCGCGCGACCTCATTGGCTCCTCGTTGAAATGAGGGGGTACCATCTCAGGGTGACGCGCGGGTGGTCTTTCCTGCGGACCTGTGCAGAGAACCATGTCAATCTTCGAATAGACTACCCCCTTTTTGCTGACTTGTGATTGGACCGACACTCCGTCACGTGGTTCCTCCAAGCTTTACCCTCTCCCCTGTTCAGAGACAAGCTGTCGTCTATCTAGAGTAAGTCTATCGTATAGCGCGTGCTGATCCCCCTCGTGACCCCTCATCGCATTCACCACCTACGTCATAGCAGCGCCTGTCGCCTTTTCGAAGCTTGTGCTCGAACTCGGTGGTTCAGTCGGTAGCGTGTTCGCTTTCTGATCCCAAGATCGCGAGTTCGGACCCGGCCGAGGACGCCAGCAACTTGGTGGCAGGGTAGAAGTTGCTTAGGTACGCCGTCTTCCGCGAGGGACGTTAAATGATGCTTTCATAGCACGTTAAAGAACCCTCAGGTGGGCAAAAGCAATCCACATAGCGACCTCTGTGGCGTCGCTCATGATCTCAGTTGTCTCGCGACGTAAACACCCAATTATTATTAATTATCTTAAAGGGTGACGTCAGTGAATAAACCTTGTAACGACGTGGTGTTTGTGCGACTCACTCCGCATAAAGGGCGAAACGCATTGGACGTTTTCTCAGCGTCAAAGCGTCGCGCGTATGCGATGGCCTTGCACACGCAGCGAAGAAACGCCAGCGAGGCGACCACCCGAAACGCATGGGACGCGTACGGAGCGAGTGACGCGCGCCACTGTTGCTATATTCGTCGACCACAAATATCTGTTAGAACGTGCAGATGCTCTTCTTTCCTGTTGTTCATGCGTTCCTTCATTCCAGATACCATTAAAATGTTCACGTAAATTTAGTGTGATGAATAATGTCCCAAAATTTATGTAAGCTGCTCATACGCCACCTTGTCTGCCGCACGACGGCCATGGTTCTGTCTACTTCTCGGAAAAACGCGCCCAGACGCGCGCGAATACTGTAAACGTATTTTTATTCGCGATGTATTAATTTTCGCGAATTTCGCGACCGCTGAAAAATCGCGAAAAATTGTACTCGCGAACACAGCTTGATGTTTATACCGCTAACGGAAGCAGCCCTGGAATCGCGAAATTAAATACTCGCGAATAATTTCGCAAATGACTGAATGCGCGATTCGCGAAAATTAATACATCGCGAATAAAAATACGTTTACAGTATCTGTAGTCGTCAGATTCCGGCGTACGCCCTCCGCGCGTGTTGAAAAACTGGTTTTTACGAGGTCACACGCACGCCGAGCGCGCGCGCGTCCTGAAAACGTCGGAAAAACGCTCCATGCGTTTAGCCCTTAATGGACCTTTTTCATAACGGCCTATGCGCATGCGTATGACCTTGAGGCGCCGGGGAGGGTTATTTCTGTCCTCACTAGATGGCGCAGTATGGGAACGGCAGAAGTGGGGACCAGTAGGGAGACCGCACGAACGGCGCGAGCTCGTTGGTTCCACTTCGGACCGGTTTGGCCCTTTGTGCTGGCCACGTGGATTTGTTTTGACGCGCTCCGAGCGTGGTTCCCTGGAGTGCCGCTAGGATACGTCGCGTATGCGAAGAAGGTCCATTGGACAGTGCCTTCTACGCACCTGCGTAATTTTCCCTGTGATGTAATTCACTGGAAATATTTGACTGTCAGCTTTGGTGTACGTATCTGTTGCAACGCCTTCAGCTTCTGCCAGCACTCACTCTGCATGGGAAGACGATAGCGTCTGGATTTTGTATATTAGCACAGACGTATAAATGTAAACACACCTAAACATAAACATAATCACACCTCTGTGTGGGGCCTATCTGTTGCATCCCCTTCATGCTACGGTATTCCCACAACAACAACAACAAAAAGCGTGCGCAACGGTCTGCAGAAATACGTAAAGTAGCACGTAAACAAAACGAAGTAAAAGTACCTGTGTATTCCATTGTGATGTATGGGTGGAACACATATAGTAACCTTGGGATGCCAACGCTGCGGCGGAAGTTCCGACTTCTTCATTAGAAGATGGTTTATACCAACAGGTTACCATGCTTCTTTACTTGTAACAAACTTACAGAACAAACAAACAATTTGTTACAGTTATTCCTGCTTTTTCCCTTCCTGCTCTGTACCGTTCATTCATTTTTTACTACGCAACACGACAAAAATAAATAAATAAAAATGAAAGGAACCGGTGGTTCAGGCAACCCCAAAATAATACATATTACATTCCACCGTTCATTAAACCGTTGTTGAAAGTTTCGCCTGTGTTCTTGCGCCCTTCGTCCTCGTTCCTCTATAGGCGCTTTAGAGAATAGATTCTTAACAACAGGCCGAACTTAGCGTGTATTAACGTAATACATATTATGTTCATAAACCTGTAGCCTCATGCCAGGCATTGTCATGCTAGAGTAAGCCAGGTAATCGTAACAAGAACAATGAATGCGTGACGAGGGAAAGTTCTTCCTACGCTATATTTATTCTCAACGACCTTAAATAGCACGGGAACACGCATGTAGTCTACAGCAAGCGTTCTGATGTCCGGCTGTGAAGGTTTAAAGGGGCTGTGACACCTTGATTTCTGCGGTTCATTGTATGGTGTACGCGTTGTATACTGCATGTACCAGTGTCGTGAGGAAAAGAAAAATATTTTACGTGTCACAGATAACGAGGTACACTTCATGGAATACACTTTTGCATCCAGCTTTCGGCCATTCATATTGGTTCTCCCACGCATGTGACCTCCCCTGCGGAAATGCAAGATGTGATGCCATAGAATGATGCATTACGGTATCTGTGGTGTCGATATTCTTGCCCCCTTCGCTGTAAAACTTCAAATGAAGGTTCACATCGCTGCAGATAACCGTCTTTACATTTCACCAGGATAACTTGATCGAAGTCGTTGCCACAGACTTTGTGCGTTGAAGTCGTCTGCAGCCATTGCTTGAAGCAGACGACACCCGTAGCGACACGGGGTGAGGAGGCGTTGAACAGGAGTCCTGTGGTATTGAAGGCGTTGGGGTAGCCATGTAATTCTACCTTTCATGTATGTTGTAGCAAGCCGAACCGTGGCGCGCGGACTCGTGTTGGAAATAGCCAATCGCAACAAGAGTTGCCACGCAATTCTCCTCACAATCTTGTAATCGTAGAGCTCAGTCTTCTTTTCCATTGGCCACAAATCATCTCCGTGCATGTCTGCGTTCACTCTTCTTATCTTCGTGTCTCTTTAACCATCCGATTTCCTGGTGGTTCAATCAAGTAGCGAAACCTTTCCCTATTCCTCAAGACAAATGCTGGCGCCGTGCTCTCGTCAACCACAATTCTGGTTCCAGATTTCTGATCATCAAACCAACGTCCTTCATTCACCAAGTACCGAATGTAGCTCTCGTTCATTTTATCCGGATAATCTCCCCACCTCAGCCCATCAGTTGACTGGGCCGATAGCATTTTCACTTTGATCAACGGTATCGGCAAACAGTTCGAGCAATGCCACCCGCCGTGCGTTTCATTTCCCATGCCAATTATCCACCGTTCAACCTCTTCACCGTACAGGTCCTCTGCCTCGTAGGGAGGAACTTTGCGGATACCGTAAGCATCATCTTGCAGAACTTTCTTGAGGTATTTCACCGTACATATCGATGTCACGTTAGTGTATTTCAACGTAGCAAGCCAATAGAATCCATAAGATGTCCACTGTAGCCGGAGAGCGATGGGGAACCCATAACCGTCGTGCGTTTTCAGAAACGCAATGGCGTCTGCTTGCGGAATCTCGTCTGCGTCGTTTAGAATGAAGATGTCGTCGTCTCGCAAC
Organism: Ornithodoros turicata; assembly: GCF_037126465.1. Lineage (NCBI taxonomy): Eukaryota > Metazoa > Arthropoda > Arachnida > Ixodida > Argasidae > Ornithodoros > Ornithodoros turicata. Next base: position 102,171,585 of record NC_088203.1, on the reverse strand, counting down.
CCAGAAAGCTGAGTCTTTCCCTGTTTCCATAGAAACGTACGCAAGTATCCGTCTGCAATCCAGCCGTCTTCTATACCACCTTTCGGGAAGTGGTCTAACCAGACGTAAACGATTTTGTCTTGAAATTGTCGCAAAAATCCGGCTTTGAGTTTTGGCAAAAGATATAGCGGCTTGGCGTCGCCGTGCGCCGTGTAATTTGATTCGCAGACGATGAAGACATCAACGACGTTGTAAAGTTCGTTAAGACGAATTTCGAGAATGTCTAGCTCATGGTTGATGTTAATGCCGTTGATCACTCTGCGCGCCTGGCGTCTTCTAGTTATTTTGTCTCTGCTCGACCTGTTTTGGAACTGGTCTGATGCCACAATGGATTGAGGTTGGCTGCAGTCCTCTCCGTACCACCTGGGAAGACACACACACTTCTCAGGCTGGCTGACGGAAGTGTTCGTTCCTAATTTAAAACAAGTTGTTGATGCGATATTTATGAAGTAACCAGGGGTGTTATCTTTGAGTTCGAAGACAGGCGGCCGTGTAGGTTCGTAGTTTTCGAACGGGTACGATGTTCCCGGCGATGCGAATTCTAGTTCCGTTTCATTAGACTTAACTGGTGTTGCTGGGTGCAGTAGCTCGTGCTGTGGCTTTGGCTTCCGGTTTGAACTGACGACAGTTGAGGGAATGAAAACTGAAAAGTTGAAGTCGTAACTTCGTGGTCGAAGGAAGAAAAGCGGCAAGAAAAAGCATACAAACAGCACAGGAACGAGGATGTTGTATAACCTTCGAAGCGCCATGCAGGTGATGTGATGCTATTTGCCGGGTGTCTGCAATGATACAAGCGGAAGACATTACGCTAACCGGCGAATTTGCATAGCTACGAGACTCCCGCAAGTTTTTTTCCCCATGAGACGAGTGGCTATATTAACGAAGGCAAAAGGGAAAAGAAAATGGCGGAACCGGAGAAAAGGTCCCCGGAAAAAAGGTCCCCGGAGAAAACGCCCCCGGAGAAAACGTCCCCAGCAGAAAGGTCCCCGGAGAAAACGTCCCCGGAGAAAAGGTCCCCTCGGGAGTCTCTCCCGTGGAGTTATACTTAATCGCTCGTAACTCGAATCAGTGATTATCAGAGCGCGAATTTTCACGTCATTTTTGTATTGTTGACATGGTCTTGTACTTGAACGCTTAAATCGAGATTCCGGTCCAAACCCATGGGACTGACTAGAAGAGTTCCGCAGAGATGTAGCAAGTGGTTGAAGAAGAAAGAGAGAGAGAGAGAGAAAAAAGCAGCGTATTGAACTTTCAGCTACCGAGCATGGAAAGAGGGAAATGTATTGTAACGACCACTACTTCGGCACCCAGGAACTCGACACCATGCATATTTTCATGATTTAGATTTAAACGTGCATTTTTAACTTTGGATTTTTCGAAGTATTATTTTTAAACTGTTTATTTCAGCGTTATCTCTCGGATCGGACGTATGTTCGCTTCTGGCTGTTAGCTCTATCCGCTGAACCAGATCCCAACGGCAGGACACTGCCACGTGAGGTGTGTTAGCCATTGCCACAAAGAGCATCATGAGTCATCCTGAAATTAGTGGACCAGCTTTGACATGCGTCATCCGAAACCTATGACCAGTCCATGTTATCCAAGGCAGAATGTACATCTTTTTCCCGTGTTTGAATGAATAGCGTGTCCGCCCATTTCACCGAACGCCGTTTCATCGACGCCTGACCAAGGTTAGGTCAGCAGAGCCTTTTACGTATTTCACACGCTGGGGAGACTGACCAAGGTTAGGTGAAGAGAGCCATTTACGTATTTCACACGTTACCACAAGAAAAACCGGCGGCCACAGATTCGATGAAACGACATTCGTAGAATCGGCGTAGGGGACCTTTTCTCCGGGGACCTTTTCGCTGGGGACGTTTTCTCCGGGGGCGTTTTTTCCGGGGACCTTTTCTCCGGGGACCTTTTCTCCGGGGACCTTTTTTCCTACACCCAGAAAATGGATACCGAAGCAATCAAGTGGGAATTTCAACTTTCTAATTGTTATATCGTGCCACGCCGTTCACCCTTTAAACAAAAATAAGAATGGCAGTACTTACTCCTCGACGTACGTTTTCACTAACTGTTTTCATGCAGATTGAAAGAAACTACAAAGTCACTCGATCGCGGCGTCTCAAGCCTTCTTCGTGTATAGCGGAAAAGTGCAATCGTGTCTAGTCGACTTTCCGCAACTTGTGCCACAGCTGTGGTCTTGATGCCCTGCATTCGGCATTGTAATCCACGCCGGCAGACGTTTCCCTGAACCAGTTCCCCGTGTCATGTAAACAATGCAGCGTCTCAAGTATCACAGCGGTGTGGGCGCCAGCCACCCTTGGAACTATTCGCGTGTTCCGGCATGTATGACAATGTGTGTTTGTCTTGCCTATACAAATGGGCGGAATACGGGGCGGATCACGTGACAATGACGTAGCTCTCTGGGAACTCTACTGAGAATCGAAGGTATTATAAAAGTGCAATCTGAAAAAAATGACGTTCGGCAATGTGGTATGTCAGTCAAACAACAACAACAACTTTATTTTCGGCCTAGGAGAGTGGGGAGTTTCATCGCAACAGGCGATACTCTACCCCAGTGCTTGGTGGAATGGGGGGAATAAAATAACGAGCCCCTTTACAATAACGATCGAAGTCCGATGGTGTCCAGAAATGTCAGAAGAGCTTTGAGCGCAGAGCGTTGCTGGGCTGGATTGGGCCAGGGACCAAGCAATTTCGGTAGGGAGAAAGGGCGAGAGTCCAGCTGACGAAGAGACTCGGAGAGTGTGATTCGGGAAGGTTCGTAGTGAGGGCAATGAAGAAGAATGTGCTCCAGATCCTCAAGAGCACCACAGTGGCAACAAGTGGGAGAATCAATTTGTCTCAAGCGGTAACGCCACTGAGCTGTAAAGGCCACATCGAGGCGCATGCGGTGGATTAATGCAGCATCCTGACGAGATGTGTTTCGTGGCATGCGGAAAGCGAGCATGGGATCAACTCTGTTCAACATAGAGGGGGGAAGAATGTCGGTTGTCCGTTGGCGGGAAGCCAGGGGTGTCACTAGACGTCGCAGAATTGAACGGCGGTCTCCTCTGAGCAGAACAATACGGGTCCGGTTCCGAGACGAGAGTGCTGCTTCTGCGGCGCTGTCGGCCTGCTCGTTCCCCACGACACCACAATGGGCTGGAACCCACTGGAGAACTAGCCTGTGGCCTGCGGCGTGGATAGTGTGGTAAGCCATTAACACGTCGGTGACTAGGGGTGCGGATGGGCCTCGTATGCCGGAAGTTTCAATTGCTTGAAGTGCAGATTTGGAGTCTGTAAAGACTGCCCATTCCCGGGGTGGAAAATCAGCGATGTGTTGTAGAAAGAAAAGGATGGCATAGAGTTCCGCAGCTGTGGAGGAGGTTGGATGTGAAAGGCGTCTTCCGTGCACGACGCCTTCGGATGGAATGACGAAGGCTGAGGCGGACTTGTTGTTTCGGGATGCGCCATCAGTATATGCTGCCGTAAACGTAGAAACGTTCCGAGACTAGTAACCTGTGCTAGCAGGCGTCTGTCAGCCGCAGAACGCAACTACGCCACTATTGAGAGGGAGGCACTAGCTCTTGTCTGGGGTATTAGGAAGTTCCAGTGGTATTTGTTCGGACGTTCCTTTATAGTACAAACAGATCACCAACCTCTGCAATACATTAAGAAGAACACGGGTGTGAACTCTAGGGTGACGAGATGGAATTTGTTTTTGCAAGAGTATGAGTTCACTGTGCAATACATCAAGGGCAGCGAGAATGTCGGAGCTGACTTTTTGAGTAGATTATGAGGTTTAAGCTGCAGCAGAGTGTTGCCCAAACATTGGAATATGTTGTGATTGATGGAGCCTTGCCGTCAACAAGGTTCTCCAGTAGAGTGTTGTTTCACTGTTTTTGGTACGGGTTTGTGTGACTTGTTTGGGGCGGATTTTGTGTGACATGATTACCGATGGTGTGTTAGATTGATCGGGTTGTAGCGTGATATTATTGTACAATAGAGATGTTTGGAAAACTGAACTAAGTTGCAAAGTAGATGTTATCTGGTCGCCCTAGAATATGTCGCAGTGCATCATAAGGGTATTTTCGTCACTTAGCATATGGACATTGCGTGCAGTGTTGCAGAAGGACGCTCAGTAGGACATTACGTAGTGGCTTTATGGACATTGAACATTCAGCGTTGTTATGATGTACAATGTCTTGTGGTGGGGGGCTATATGTGGTGGCGCTGGTGCATGGGAGCGCTGAAGAAGGACGAAGAGAAGCGGCGGAGGCAGTTCCTTGCAGGTGCAGCTCGAGAGAGGGTGCAGACTGGCTTCGCTGGAAAAGAACTGGACCGAAACTTCTGGCTCGAACCGCAGACCTGGCAGACACCGGCCCTTGGTGGACTACAACCTACACTGCACTTCCCACTCTATCCCAGCTGCCGCCTCACTGTCACGTCGTACGAGGGTTCTCCATCATCCCGGGCAGGTCCGACGACATCCCTGGCCGCCAATACCTCCAAGGGAGTAAAATCACGTTTGAAACCCTCTGTTGTGCCTGTGTCTCGATGTTTCCCACTATGCTCCCCACACCAGGTGTAGGCCAGCTCACCGCGAGGTGAACGGGCTCATTCACCACAATTTCTGTCAGTCAACAGCAGATGTCCCTGTGGGAAAAAAGGGGGAAAAAAGGGAAAGAAAGAAAGAAAGAAAATAGAGTCGCAACCAGGGGATCGGAACCGGTATTTTTTTCGGTCCGGTTCGAGTTCAGGTTCAGGCATATTGGTTCGGTTCAGGTTTAGCTCCGCTGAACCGAACTTATCAGCTTGAACTAGTTCAGGTATATCGGTTCGTTTCGGGTTCGGCTCAGGGAGAACACCTCTCCCCCCTCCCTCCGCACGCATACATACAAAAAAAAAAAAAAAAATCAGTCAGCGGTGGGAACAGTTACAGGGAATTGGAACCGTTACCTTTTTTGGTCCCGGTTTAACCGGTTCATGGGCAGTAATCTTGCTACATGAAAGCGAGCTTACGCTCGCCGTACACGGTTGTAAGAGAAAGTACGTGTGAGATAACCGTTTCAGGTGAAAAACCTTTCGGGAAAGCAGGTGAAAACACAAGACAAGACAAGACTCTACCCCTTTCTTGTTTCCTGTTTTTGGTTGTTTGTTTGTTCTTCTATTTTTCGTAGCTAACCTTTTTCTTTGTTTCTTTTTTTCACCCACAAACGCGTTTTGGAGTAGCCAGTTCTGACTGGGTCGGGACTAACCTCTTCATATTGTTCTTTCTTTTTCCAATCCAATCCAATCCAACACAAGAATAAACACATTTATTATTTACCTGATATGTTACTGTACTGTACTCTCGCGGTCGTCTGCTGAAAACGAAAAGCGAAGTGTTGGAATCTTTTTGGCAGAACCCGGTCAGCGCCCTATTTTGCTGCGGCAAAAAACTGGCGCTACAGTCAAACCTTTACTCGCATCTGGCATCTTACAAAAATGAACAGAAAAAGGTCGTTCAGTAGTGGAATTATCTCCCCTCTGAACCGATTCCCGAACCGGTACGAATTTTTTTCGGTTCAGTTCAAGCAAAAAAAAAAAAAATGTTCGAGTTCGTCAGAAAATAGCTTTCTTCTTTCTTTTTTTTGCGGGGTTTGGTTTATGCGTCGTAGATGAGTTTTAACTTGCGGAAACAAAAAAAAAAGAAAAACAAAACAAACAAACAAAGGTAACTGCCTTTATCTTGGGTTACACTTTCCTATGTCATATGGTCCCATTAAATCCCATGTGTAACGTCTATTAGAACTATGGCTTCGAGGTTACACCAGGTATAAGTACGAAGCAATGAGGAGAATAGAATGCAAACAGGCAGGGGAAAAAATTGTCATAGCGAAATGCTTCGAAACTTGTAGGAAAATTTATTACAAGCTTTGCACGCGGGGCAGACGCCGGAGTGGTCACGAATCAAGATGGGAAGCTTTCTTACGTTGTCCACATAACGACAACTTCCGCACTGCATTCTTTTCTCTGTTCGCTCATCGATCTTTCGGCTGCTCTGAATTTATCCTCCAGGGAAGTAACTGTTATTGCTCGCAGATTACGTACATGGTGTATTTCCGAGAGAAATGTGTATTTAATCGTTGGTAGTCTCCCCAGACAGTTTGCACATGGACCAATTTTTGCATTAAAATTCGTGGCTTTATAACGAGAGACGACGACGACGTTGTGGTCGATTCGTGGATTATCTTCCACACCTGCTGGCATCCTCAGCCGGGTTCAAACTTGTGACCTCGGGGTCCGTAAGCGCCCGCGTTTCAAACAGAGGTCGTTAATCCTTACACGCTTTCTAAACGTTTACCCCCCACAGTCCCATTTCTTAGATGTTTTCCTTTGTATTTGGATTTCAAATACAGAAAGTCGAAAGCTAAATCGCACTATTTTTGTTCAAATATTTTGCGCATACTGTTCACATGACGTCAGTCGCAAGGTTGCGCCACAGTAAGTAGGCCTGCGCCGTCCGCGCAGCTGCACAGTCTCCCTCTCTCCCCTATTGCCCGTGCAGAGACCTCATTGGTCCCTCTCCGAATAGAGTGGCGTGGGAAATTCTGTATCTTCTGTGCCTTAAAGGACGGCAGTCCCACGCTCAGAGTCGTCCCAGACCCGTTCACCCTCCCGTAGGAAATACAAACGACATCGTGAGAAGAGACTAGTTTATTTTACCATCCGGGCTTCGACGCAGACCGCTTCCGCGACCAGCTCCTCTCAGGAAGACATCCGGTGCTTTCTTCTCCAGTCTTTTTACCCGTCAATCACGCCACTCCAACGCCCTAACTCTGGCAATTGCGTAGCCCCTCCGATTGCGAGCGGATAATCTCAGATACAACACTGATAACCTCGGCGTCTGTTGCTCGAGATGACGTCGTGGCGGCCTTGATAACAACTTGCCCAAAGTCTCGATATCCCCCCCCCGCACCGCGAAACAGAACAAGTCCTACCCCAAAATCCAAAAACAAACTAAGCACAAACCGGTGCAAGGTTCAAACACACTACGGGCACGGCCAGACACATGATGAACAGTTCAACACACTTGAAAGTCCGCATCAGAGGTCTTCTGGGATGTCAATCAGGATGTCGTCCGCTGCTGGTGCAGGAGCCGGTCCGACGCGCTGTAGCAGCTCTGGTCTGTGGCGTGGAAGCAGGGCTCCCTGTCGTCCAGCATCTGCTTCTCTGATCCTAACTGTTTGTCCGTTCGCGTACGGTGGAGAGCACCTCGTAGGTGGGCCGGTCGATGGGTTTCAGGCACCCCGTATACGCCGGACACAGACGCGTCGCTCTTCTTACGTATATGGGAAGAGGGGATCCGCCGGGTTTCGATCCTCCAGAGCCAAGCCTCGGGAAGGTGTAGGCGTCAATGAGGGGTAAGCACCCCTCTGGGGCCGCGGCTGGGAGGCATATTTGGAACGTGGTGCCGAGGAGACTGGGGTGCAGAGGTGGAATCTCGTCCAAGTTGCCACCGAACGATGAGATCCCTGGGAGCCTCTGGAACCAGGGGCGCCGTCAATAGTTGAGAGAAGTCCCGGCGCCGGTTGCTGGGGGGCTACGACTGCCCTTGCGGCACTCTTTCGGTGGCGAAGGTTCTGCGTTTGACGTGCCTGCTATAAGCCAAAGAGATGGTGGTGGTGGTGGTGGTGGTGGTGGTGGTGGTTGTTAGTGTTCCCTGGCGCACGAGTGACGAAGGCCATAATGCGCCAAGACAATGCTAAGGAATCTTACCATCCGGGCTTCGATGCAGACCGCAGGCTGTTTCCGCTCCGTTCCGTGTCCAGCTCCTCCCGGGAAGACTTCCGGCGCTTTCTTCTCCCGTCTTTTTAACCCGTCAATCACGCCACTCCAGCGCCCTCACTCTGGCACGTGTGTAGCCTCCCCCCCCCCGTCCCTCCGATTGCAAGCAGATAATCTCTGATAAAACACTGCAACACTGATAACCTCGGCGTCTGTTGCTCGAGATGACGCCGTGGCGGCCTTGATAACAACCTGCCGAGAATCCCGATAGGGGGTAGCATCTCAGGGTGTGGCGCGCGTCGTCTTTCGGAGGACCTGTGCAGAGAAGCATGTCAGTTTACGAATCCACTACACCCATATTGCTGGCTTGTGATTGGGAAGACACTTCGTCACGTGGTTCCCCCAAGCTTTACCCTCTGCACTGCGCAGAGACCAGCTGTCGTATCGTACAGCACGTGCTGATCCCCCTGCTGATCCCTCATTGCATTGACCGCCTACACCATGACAACGCCTCTGGCCTCCGAAGCTCGTGCCCTCTTGAAGGGTGGCAACAACAACAACAACAACAAATAAGTAATGATGATGTAGTGAGATGTTTCGCCGCTGAGTCGTCACCCTATCCCATTGCTTGAAGGGGGGAATTTGGTGAATGATGAATCTTCAGAGTTCACGCAGAAGCCCTGTTGCTGCTTAGAGGATGAAGAGGGCTTGGAGATCTCATAGCTGATGCGCTGGGTTGGCCGGAGGCCCAATCAGTTGAAGAAAAGCAAGTAAGGGTGTTCCAGTGGCTTCAAGTTGACGCTGGAGGACCCGTCGCTCAGTGGAATACTGCTGACAGTCGATGAGAATGTGCTGGACGGTACTTGGAGTATTACAGCAAGGACATAGCATTGTCTTACTGTAACACAGCTTGTGGCGGAAGTATGTGGTGAATGCGACGTCCACACGAAGTCGACGGACGATAGACGTAAGGGTCCGACGAAGGGTAGACGGCATTATAAAGGACAGGGTGGTATCTACTGAGTGGAGGAGGGATCCTTCCGCGAGGTCTTGACGCCATTGATGGGCGGCCTTTGCTGATGCAAGCGCCGACAGGTAAGATCGTCTATCCCCTTTTGGCAATATGATGGAGATCGTATGTCGACGGCAGTGGGCTTATGCAGCTATTAAGTCTGCGTCTTCATTACCACGTATACCGATGTGACCACTATAAAACCAGTCGGTGTCCCTATTCGTGTAGTCGCTTGTGAAGTGCAGTAGGTCAGTAGCGATTGATGCCAAGGAGCCTCGAATGCCCCTGCTTGCATTACAGTGCAGGGCTGCTTTAAAATCAATAGAGATCACCCAGAAGCGGGGTTGAAAGTCCAATAGCTTTTTCAGGAAAAAGAGTATAGCGTAGAGCTCCGCACAGGTGGACTACGTGCTGAAGGGTGACGTCAGTGAATGAACCTTGTAACATTGTGCGACTAACTCCGCATAACTGGACAGCGCCTTCTACGAACCTGTCTAATTTTCCTTGTGATGTAATTTACTGGAAATACGTGGCTGTCAGCTTGCAGATATGTATTGTAACACCCTGAGCTTATGCCAGCACCCACTCTGCATGAGGAGACGTCGCTGGATTTTGTGTATTAGTACTGACGTATAAATCGTACATAATCACACATCTGTGTAGGGTACATCTGTTGCGCTGTGGCATTCCCACAGTTGATCCCTCTTGTCCCACAGATAAAACATAAATGCGGAGCGGTCTGCAGAAATACGAAAAGTCGCACGGAAGCAAAACGAATTAAAAGTGTGTATTTCTATGTGAAGTATGGATGGGGCACACATCGTAACTAGGGCTGTCAACGCTGCGGCGGAAGCTTCGACTTCTTCGTTAAAAGATGGTTTACACCAGGTTTGCGGAATGGGATCACCCATTCCAATTCCATTCCTTTCAATTCCTCGGAATGAAAGGTATGGCCAATTCCCACTCCTGGAATGGAAACCCCATTCCATTCCTTTAATTCCACCAATAAAAGAATTAGTACCGGTAACCGTACTAGCTAGCCCAGCAGTGATACAGAGATTGACATTACCCAGCACGGAAAAAGCACAGAGACACGGTTATTTCGCACTCCTTCTCCTCCTTTTCATTGGCATCATCATTACAGGAGTTTTCCCACTAAAGTAACTGGTGCAAGTGATGTGGGGTTGCGGGCCTCACACTATAGTGAAGCCAAAATCTCAACTTTATTTTTTCTTAAAACCAAATCAAACCATCCCCCTTGGCCGTGTGTCACCCAGACCATTACATTCCAATTCCATTCCGCCTGTAAAAAAAATCCTTATTCCATTCCCATTCCATTCCCGGGACAGTTTCCGCCATTCCATTCCAATTCCATTCCATAAATCTGGAATGATTCCGGAATCATTCCAGTGGCAACTCCGGAACCCTAGTTTACAGCGACAGTTACCATGCTCCTTTACTCGTAACGAACTGTAGCGTACATACCACCTTGTTAGCTATTTATGCTTTTCCTCTTCCTGCTCTGTGCCGTTCATTCATTGTTTACTACGCAACATGAAATCAATAAATAAATAAAAAGGAGAGGAACTGGTGGTTCAGGCAACCACAAAGCAATACGCGTTACAGTCCGTCGTTCAAGAGTTGCCACGTAATTCTCCTCACAATCTTGTAACCGTAGTGCTCAGTCTTCTTTTCCATTGGCCACAAATCATCTCTGTGTCTGTGAGCGTTCACTCTTCTTATCTTCGTGTCTCTTTAACCGTCCGATTTCCTGGTGGTTCAATCAAGTAACGAAATCTTTCCCTATTCCTCAAGACAAATGCTGGCGCCGTGCTCTCGTCAACCACGATCCTGATACCACATTTCTGATCATCAAACGTTCGTCCTTCGTTCACCAAGTACAGAATGTAGCTCTCGTTCATTTTATCCGGATAATCTCCCCACCTCGGCCCATCAGCTGATTGTGCCGATAGCATCTTCACTTTGATCAACGGTATCGGCAAACAGTTCGAGCAATGCCACCCGCCGTGCGTTTCATTTCCCATGCCAATTATCCACCGTTCAACCTCTTCACCGTACAGGTCCTCTGCCTCGTAGGGAGGAACTTTGCGGATACCGTAAGCATCATCTTGCAGAACTTTCTCGAGGTATTTCACCGTACATATCGATGTCACGTTAGTGTATTTCAACGTAGCAAGCCAATAGAACCCATAAGATGTCCACTGTAGCCGGAGAGCGATGGGGAACCCATAACCGTCGTGCGTTTTCAGAAACGCAATGGCGTCTGCTTGCGGAATCTCGTCTGCGTCGTTCAGAATGAAGATGTCGTCGTCTCGCAACCCAGAAAGCTGAGTCTTTCCCTGTTTCCATAGAAACGTGCGCAAGTATCCGTCTGCAATCCAACCGTCTTCTGTACCACCTTCCGGGAAGTGGTCTAACCAGACGTAAACGATTTTGTCTTGGAATTGTCGCAGAAATCCGGCTTTGAGTTTTGGCAGAAGATATAGCGGCTTGGCATCGCCGTACGCTGTGTAATTTGATTCGCAGACGATGAAGACATCAACGACGTTGTAAAGTTCGTTAAGACGAATTTCCAGCATGTCTAGCTCATGGTTGATGTTAATGCCGTTGATCACTCTGCGAGCCCGGCGCCTTCTAGTTATTTTGTCTCTGCTCGACCTGTTTTGGAACTGGTCTGATGCCACAATGGATTGAGGTTGGCTGCAGTCCTTTCCGTACCACCTGGGAAGACACACACACTTCTCAGGCTGGCTGACGGAAGCGTTCGTTCCTAATTTGAAACAAGTTGTTGATGCGATATTTATGAAGTAATTAGGGGTGTTATCTTTTAGTTCGAAGACAGGTGGCCGTGTAGGATCGTAGGCTTCGAACGGGTACGATGTTCCCGGCGATGAGAATTCTAGTTCTGTTTCATTAGGCTTAACTGCGGTTGCTGGGTACAGTAGCTCGTGCTGTGGCTTTGGCGTGCGGTTTGAACTGACGACAGCTACAGGATTGAAAAATGAAAATTTAACGCCGTAACGCTGTTGAGGAAGGAAGAAAAGCGGCAAGAGAAAGCATATGAACAGCACAGGAACAAGGGTGTTGTATAACCTTCGAAGCGTCATGCAGGTGCTGTGATGCTATGCGCCGGGTGTCTGCAATGATACAAGCAGAATACATTACGCTGACATGCGAATTTGAATAGAAGCATGAGGGAGCTACGAGATTTCCTCAAGTTTTTCTCACGTATTGAAGGGATGAGAGACTGGTGATTTCAGGCAGGGTGGTCCGGTCGACCTCTCAGGCTTCTTTCTTTCCAGTATATATATTGAAGCCTAATGCTTAGGAAGTACATTGACGGAGAAAATAGCTAAAATATCTTAAAGTAGTTTTTTGAAAAATAATATTTGAGAATGGCCATTTCTGGAGCAAAGCCGGCTTCGTCACAATTTTCAGGTGACAAATCTTCAGGTCACAAAATCTTCGTAGCCATTAAGGCTGTGGAGTTAATGTTTTCCACACTTATTGCCTATGCGCTGCTGTACTGTTTGCTCTATCTCTGAGGTTCTAGGTTTGGCAGGTGTGGCAGGGATAAAAAATAGCAAAGTCGCCTCATATGTTGAATGCAGCAAGAAACAACACAAGGAAGAACGAAGTTGACACCATGGCTGCATACTCACAACTGACAGTATATTTATTTCGGGACGGACAAGGAAAATAAAGCATTTACGATGAACAGGTTTGAAACACGAATAAGATCCACTGTCCCCCCCCCCCCCCCTGTTAACACACATGCTTAAAGATAACCCGTCACTATCTGACAATTTCACACATGCCACGCATGGCTGACAAAGTACCGAGCATATTATTCCACATCAAATATTACACCGTATGAAGATATGCTATCTCTTCCAAAGACAGGTCAATGGACGGCCTGCTTACACACATATCCCCGTTCTTTATTATTAAAGATGCTTCAGCTACCTCCCTTGCTATCTTTTGTTTGAGCATAGCTTTTACCTCTGTGCGTCCAAACAGTGGCCTGCACCCGCATGTTCGACAGTGAACGGCAAGGTGTCCTGAGGGAGTTGAATTGGACACAGCTGCCCTATGCTCAAGCAGCCGTGTGTTGAGGCATCGCCCCGTTTGCCCAATATATCGTCGTTCACATGAGAGCGGTATGCTGTAAACTACTTGCTGTCTGCAACCCACAAAAGCTTCTTTTTTGTGTTGCACTTTACATTCACCTGTGGGCTTAGGGTTGTTGACTCTAGAACACAAAACCTGGAGCTTCATAGGAGCAGTCAAAACTACTGGAACCCCATGCCTTTTAGCCACACTTTTGAAATTGTGAGACAAGGTATGAATGTATGGCATTTTTATAGGCCTGCCCTTCAACTCGCTACGCAGCCCTCTCGCCTTGCCCTTTACCTTCTGCAATACGATCTCAGCAACGTTGTCCCGTTGACGCAATTTCCCTTTTGACCAATTTGGTGTGACATGAATCAAAAGGTACGACAAGGTACGACATGAATTAAAAGGTGTGTGCGGCGCATTTTTAGTTACGTTGATGATTTCCTAGTGTTCTATAAGACCAGTCCCCACTTTGGAGATCTTTCTGAGGCCTTCTTTCTGCGTACCTTTGAGGCTCGTGCGGAAGGACTCAGACTCACTTTCGAGTTGCCTGTGTGCGACACTCTCCAGTTTTTGGACCTGAATTTGAGTCGGAACAGCACACACACGTGTTGGACTTACAGCCCGAGGTCTAAAAAAGGAGTCGTACCTTTTGATTCACGTCACACCAAATTGGTCAAAAGGGGAATTGCGTCAACGGCACTTTGGTCTTCTTTGAGTAAATCATGTGAACGCCAAATACAAAGCAGCTTCGTCTCTCAGGTCCAGAGGTTGATGGAGGGGGGCTACCCACTTTCACTTTTGCAGAACGTTGCTGAGATCGTATTGCAGAAGGTAAAGGGCAAGGCGAGAAGGCTACGTAGCGAGTTCAGGGCAGGCCTATAATAATGCCATACATTCATACCTTGTCTCACAATTTCAAAAATGTGGCTAAAAGGCATGGGGTTCCAGTAGTTTTGACTGCTCCTATGAAGCTCCAGGTTTTGTGTTCTAGAGTCAACAACCCTAAGCCCACAGGTGAATGTAAAGTGCAGCACAAAAAAGAAGCTTTTGTGGGTTGCCGACAGCAAGTAGTTTACAGCATACCGCTCTCATGTGAACGACGACATATTGGGCAAACGGGGCGGTGCCTCAACACACGGCTGCTTGAGCATAGGGCAGCTGTGTCCTTGCCGTTCACTGTCGAACATGCGGGTGCAGGCCACTGTTTGGACGCACAGAGGTAAAAGCTATGACCAAACAAAAGATAGCAAGGGAGGTAGCTGAAGCATCTTTAATAATAAAGAACGGGGATATGTGTGTAAGCCAGCCGTCCATTGACCTGTCTTTGGAAGAGATAGCATATCTGCATACGGTGTAATCTTTGATGTGGAATAATATGCTCGGTACTTTGTCAGCCATGCGTGGCATGTGCGAAATTGTCAGATAGTGACGGGCTATCTTTAAGCATGTGTGTTAACAGGGGGGGGGGAGGGGGAACAGTGGATCTTATACCCCTGTCAGACGGCATGCTCGAAGGACTTCGGGGAATTGTGATTTGCAAAAAATGACCTCTGACAGCCGTGTCAGACGGCGCTCAAAGGACCTTTCTAAGGAATGACCATCAACGCGAAAGGAGGCCCCCAACGACATTTGAGGAGCAGAAAGGAGCAATCTCGACAACAGTGTTATGCCATTGTACCCTCGCTACCTTCGTAGCTGAATGTAGGAAAACCTATAAAATGGAGTGAAACTGTGTAAACGTATTTAGATCCTATTTAGAGAAGTGCATATGACTTCTGCATCTTGATTTGTGGCGCACGGACCAACTTCAAATTTCCACAGCAGACAGGAAAAACGAAACCGAAAAAGGGAGCCGGTGAGGGCAGTCAGTTGAGGAGCACTCCTTTCCCGCCTGTCTGGCAGGCGCCCCCGAACAAAGGTCATTTGAGAGGCCGAAGGCCATTTCTCGCAATTGACATTTGAAATGCTGTCTGACTAGGGTATTATTCGTGTTTCAAACCTGCTCATCGTAAATGCTTAATTTTCCTTGTCCGTCCCGAAATAAATATACTGTCAGTTGTGAGTAAGCAGCCGTGGTGTCAACTTTGTTCTTCCTTGTGTTGTTTCTTGCTGCATTCAACAATATGTCAAGATACCAACTACCCCAACTTCGTACACTTGTGCAAAGTCGCCTCATTTGCAAAAAATCACACTTTTGCCGCAGGTAACTGCTTTTCTGCAAATGCCACAAGGTTAACATGAGTCACAGCGCTATGTTCGTCTAACTACGTTGTTGGAAAATTTCTGACATACTTCCTGACCCGCGTTTAGTGAGGGGTGGTAAGGCAAAAACGCGCAACTTCAGTAGCGTATTTTCCATGATTCGCACACTCGTGACGCGGTTCACATCCGCCCTAACACATGTTGTTCATAACAAGCTCCTCACTGAACGTGCGTTAGGAAGTATGTCGGAGATTTTCTAACAACGTGTTTTATACGAATGGAAATATCGTTTAAAGACGAACAGAACGACTCATTCATCTTAACTTTCTGGTATTTACATAAAAGCAGTTATTCGCCGAAAATCTGCGATTTTCCGTTTCCTTTTTTTTTTTTTTTTGCAGATGAGGCGATTTTTTTATCTAGACATTTGCAAAACCTAGAATCTCAAAAATAGAGCAAACAGTACAGCAGCGCATAGGCAATAAGTGTGGTAAACATTAACTCCATAGCCTTAATGAT
Organism: Ornithodoros turicata; assembly: GCF_037126465.1. NCBI lineage: Eukaryota > Metazoa > Arthropoda > Arachnida > Ixodida > Argasidae > Ornithodoros > Ornithodoros turicata. The sequence goes on along the minus strand of NC_088203.1, from coordinate 102,155,897 downwards.
TGCGAAGATGCGAGCTCTGAACATTGTGACGAAGCGCACTGCTCGAAATGGCCATTCCTGAAGATTATTAAAGAGAGAGAGAGAGAAAAAAAAAAGAAAGGAAAAAAAAAGATAAGAACTATATGATATTTTCAGCTCTTTCCTCCGTCAATGTACTTCCTAAGGCTTCAACGAAAAACTCTGATAGGTCGACCCCGGACCACCCTGCGTGACTCTGGCTGAAATCATCTCATATTATAACAAATGCTGGACACTCACCTGCTTGTGCGAACACTGGAACAGACACTGTGCCGCTTCGCTCTTTGCCAGGTGCGCTGCGCTTTTGGTTGTGTGCACCTGGAAAATTGGTTTCCAGGCTCCATGACTTCCACATCAGCAACGACGTCCCCATTGATATCCTCAACAAAATAAAATAAAATAAAATAAAATATCATATCACGTGTCTAAAAATAAAATATCGTACAAGTTATTACGTTATCATAAAGACTATTCCAGTGTGTTAATTACCTTTTATTACGTATGCACGGATATAACGTTTTTTCTTTTTTCTAACGTTCTAACGTTTCTAACGTTTTTTCGAGTTGACGTGTGGTCCGAAGTTTTTGGAAGAAACAGTGATTCCTCCGAACAGCTTCCGCTGCTTCGTGTATGGAATCTACACATGAAGCCGTTAAATAAAAATAAGAATGAAAGTACTTACGCCGAGCCGTATTTTTTCGCCGACTGTTCGCCAAAAAAAAAAGAAAAAAAAAGAAACTACTAAAAAATGGCAAAAGAAACTACAAAACCACTTTGTCGCCACGTCGCTAGCCTTGCTCGTGCACGGTGGGTCGGAACGGTTATGACTACGAGGAAATTTTCCCCAACAGCTGGGGGCATATGTGGGTAAACGTGTGCCGCATTCGACATTGCCAGCAGACGTTTCGCTGAATCATTAGTGATGCAAAGTTTCGCAAGTTAAGTCCTAACCTTTGATAAGGTTGGGAGGTGATTCGAAAGAATTGTGGAAACACATAAAAGCCGTTAATAAGACATCCGCGGGTATTCCTGCCATCTGGTTCGGGGACACCTTCGTAACGAACGATAGTAACGATAGTGAAAAACGTTGTGTGTTAAACGATTATTTTAAATCAGTATTTTGTTTTAGTGTTGCTTCAGGATACCCAGTGTTCGACACGTTTCTTCGGTTCCCTCTGTCAGCTGTTGCACTGCCCAAGTCTAGAATTCTCAACCACAGCTTTGCAGCCTAAACGCAAAAAAAGAAAAAGAAAAGAAGAAAAGTAAAAGACCCGTTGGGGGGAATGTCCTTGTTACTTCTGAGAGTTCGTTCTTCTCTTATTGTCGATTATCTATTTGTACTTTTTCATCGTTCGCTTTAGTTAGCCAAGGTCCCGTTATGGAAGCTCGCTTACGTTGTCCGGACATTTAAAGCTCGAGCCAAAGCATGCGCTGAAAACTACAGATCTGTTTTATCTGTTAAGCATATGTGGAAAGATGTTACTTAGTCCAACATTTTGACCCATTTATACTGTAATGATTTTCTTTCCAGCAGCGCAGCATGGTTTTCGCAGAGGTTTCTCTTGCACAAATCAACTCACTTGTTTCTATCATGATCTGTCTCTGATATGGCCGGTTGTTGGACCTTTCATCTTACGTAAAAAAAAAAGAAGAAAGCAAGCTTTTTCCGCTTCAAAAGGCGTATACTGGCAATACACCTTTGCTCTGGTCTCCCTTCAAATCCACGTATTGATCTTTCGATCTATCGCGGTGGAGGGAGGCGAAAGGGAGCCGGTCCTTCATATTTCGAGAAGGGCCCCTTGATAACGCGGTCCGCCCCCGGGTGGGCCGTGTCTTGGAATGCGCGGCCCGTAAAACGGTCGTCGGGGCAACATCGCTTGCGGTGTTGTTTCCGGGAAGATTTTTTCTAAAGAATACACCTTTTTACAAAAGCAAGCGCCACCTGTGGCACGCAAGGGATCATGGGAACTTGGAGCGCCTTAGAGCATTCGAGACTCCAAGAATCGGAGGTAGAAGAAGAACAACAACATTCCCGGTGTGCGCAGCAGCAGTGTCAGCCGGGGTAAACCATAACCGAAGCAGACGACGGAGCAGTCTCCCTCAAAGTTCCCATGCTGCTTTGCGCCACGCGCTTGGTGGCGCGCGCATCTTTTTAAAATCGTCTATTAGCGCGTTAAAACGCGGCCCTGGTCTGCGTGCGTACGTGTCGGAGCCCGGCTGCCGGTACCGCGGCATGGCGGGCCTCGTGTCGACGCTCCCTTTGTGTGCGCAAGGTTGTCTGGCCTTAGCCTTACCTGAGCCATTCGTCGGCAAACTTTTGACATCCTGCTGAAGAAATAATCCACGCCTGGGAGTTAGTTATTTCCCACAAAGCATCCGTAAAGCCGTATGTTAACGGCTAGGTCAAACTCAATGGTCAGCGAAGGTAAAACCTCACTCTTGCAAGCTTCGTACACGGCGATACCAATGCTGTACAAATAAATATCGACTTAGGAATTGCTTTTTCCAGGGTTCCCGCAAGTTCCCGCGAAGCTTGCTTTACTTTATTTTACGATATTTTTAAGTATGCAGATAGCTTTTAGCAGAAAACGCGTGTTCTGTGCTGAACTTGCATCAGTACATTTCTTCTCACAGCTAGGGAAATGGGCAGGTTCTCGCATTTGTCATAGTTACATTAAAGACGTTCAGAGTAGAGCCATACGGTAGACGCACTTAATGCACTTCGATTGCGCACAAACTGTACAGTAGCCATGCATAGCGAAATACAAGCGTACCACTGGGGAAAACAGGATATTCCATATTCACATGTGCGGTAACAGCTGGCACGGAAACGCACAGGTTTGGTGTGGTGAGCGAGGACTTGTGTCACGATTCAGCACAGTCGCTGTTAGCTTCCATAGCTATTGAAGAATGGCTTGACGAGGATGTTACTTTTGCAGCTAATGATTTACGTGTCAGACGGAGCCACGAGTCATTTTAAAAATCGGCATAGACTCTATGAGCTCTCCAAATCTACTTTTGCGAGCGCGACATGGCTGTTCAGGAACAGGCCACGACAAAAGTGCGTGTGACAGGATCGGTGGAATAATCAAGCACCATGCCACGGCACCCAACTTGCATTCACTCGAGCAAGGCGTCATCTTAGAGTCACAAGATATGATAACGTGCTTGCCAAAACACCTAACGCGCGTCCTTTACTCCATGTACGGGCTGAGGACGTGGCTTCCTTTAGAATGCAAAAGAAAAAGGAATGGGTAAACGTGTACCGCTTCAAAGTGGCATACAAGGTTCGCATGCGTGGCAAAGCGAGACTTCGGAAAGTCGAGGCCGAGAAACATTCATAGCCAGTACCGTGGACAGTGAATGCTTTACACCAGGTGAAAACCTGGAGCAACGAAAATAATAAAATAGAGGCAGGGGGGAGAAAAAATTATCCTGCCTCAGCGAAATGCCTCGAAACTTTAAGGGAAATGTATTTCTATATAGCTTTGCACGCGGGGCATATGTCGGAGTGGTCACGAATCAAGATGAAAAGCTTTCTTACGTTGTCCACATAACGACAGCTTCCCCTGTATTCTGTTCTCTGTTCGCTCAGCGACCTTTCGAACTGCTCTGAATTACTCCTCAAGGGAAATAGCTGTTATTGCTCGCGGATTACGTCCATGGTGTACTTCCGAGCGAAATGTGTAGTTAATCGGACTGTTTTAATCGTTGGTAGTCGCCCCAGACTTGCGTTTGCACCTGAACAAATGTTTCCATTATAATTCGTGGCTTTATAACGCGAGACAACGACGACGCTGTGGTAGGTTCGTGGATTATCTTCCACCTGCTTGCGTCCTCGGCAGGGGTAGAACCCCGTAAGCGCCCGCGTTTCAAACTGAGATCGTTAATGCTTACACGCTTGCACGCTTTTTACCCTGCAGTCCCATTCCCTTGTCAGGTACATTGTCTGCTTCCCTCTTAATGTAACATATCGACCTGATATTGCGATTGATAAATAATGTATCTTGTTAGATATACTAATAAGAATTATTTTATTCACAGAAGCGTGACATGGGAGTGAGCAAAAAGCCTCCTTCTGAACCACTTTCCTCGACAGAAAAGAAATGTGATACACGGCAACAGTTATTCTAACCCGTATGATGACAATCCCTAACGCTTGCTTAATTAATGATATTATTGATAGAACATTCCTACACTTTACAACAACGTCAATGTAACAACCCGCCTGGTTGCATGATACGCTGTATGACCTCAGCCTCGAAATCAGGTGATTACTTCATTAGTATTCTGCATAAATAACGTACTGGCCTAGTCGTGTTAGCGCCCTTATCGGTTATGATCGTTAATGACCTTATTAGTGAGGAAGGCTGTAAACACTGTGGTGGTGCTGTTAGTGAAAGGGCTCGCCGTTGTGGGCCTCACAGAGGTGGGCAACGTCACGACTGACGCCCTGGGGAATGACGTCCTGGGCCGACTTCTAAGGGAACTGTGTCGACATATGTCTGAAAGCGTCTGACGAAAACCCAGGAGAAACCTCAGACAGCACAGCCGGCACCGGGATTCGAACCCGGGTACCTCCCAGTCTCGACGTACTCTAAACACTGTGCCTCATTAGGACCACGGCTGTGCTCCAATACCTGGCTCTGGACAGCTAATGGCGAATTCAGGTGGTCATTTCGTGGTAGCTTTTTTTTTTTTTTTGCCAGATCCTGAGCATCCGTCGCATGGCGTCACTGAAGCACAGAACTAAATCGGAGTATTCTTGTGTTTTATCGACGCAAAACTACAGCAAAACAGCGCAAGCGGCAATCTTAGGCAACCACTAATGCATTATACTGGCGGAGCAGGTTGCCAACGCTGTCTCGCGGAATGCAGCGGTATAGAAAAATACCCTTGAAGGTATAAACGTGGAACATAATACTGCTTTTATACCTACAGAGAGCGCGCAAGTTACATCGTTGCAACATGACACTTATTTATACCAATGGAAAAGCATAAATGTAGCCCTTATGGTCTAAACGACGTGACAAGACCCGCCTTTGCACGCTGTTTATCCCCTTTTCGCACCATCTTGGCTGACAGTGATAGTCATGTTCGCTGCGTCAAAGCCAAGCAATCTCGCATGCTTGCGTCGCGCTTTCCGTTGCGCCCGGAATTTGCCAGCTGTATAGCACTACAGCTAGCTAGATGCCGTGTTGTGTACGTCTGTCAGAAATAGTGACGAAAACATTGCCGTTTATGCTCGCCTTTGGACTCTTCCGTAAGCGTTGCTAGATATAGGACGTTACTTGTCTGACGCGCACTTCATGGGCGGTTCATCGTGAAGTTGCCGTCTCTTACGTTTGTTCATTAGCAGGGATTGCAGCCTTCAACATCACATGTCAGGGTCAACTTTCGTGAGGGGGACTGAAAAAAATTCCCAGCCTTCGGTTTCCTCTCGTGCAGTAACAGTCACGAGAAGACGACGAGCAGTTTTACGGTGACAGCGTCCACCGTGTAGCTTATAGTTGTCTACTTATACGTACCATCTTCCACCGGCGATGTCATTTGCGAGATAATGTGATATCGACCAGGAATTTGTAGAACGAAAAGCAAAACGCGCCGAGCAGTGCTTGTCGTCCTTTTCCAATACGACCTAACTGGTCTATCGCCGACCGGAGGTCGGCACTTGTGACCCGCGCTCATGCTCACCCATCTCAAGCTCAGCTCAGCGTTTACTCACTCATGCTCACTCGTTCCCCACTTAGCTCTCCGTTTGCCCACTCGCGCTCAACTCATTCGTCGCATTGAGCACAGTAAGCATGAGTGAACATGCTCAGGAGTGTGAATTTTGTCGAGCATTTCACGTTCCTCCGTGTAGCAGCTGCAGGCGCTCTGATCATGAGACTGAAATTAGACTGCTACCATTGTAACTGTTTAGAATATCCAGAGGTACTGGATGGGCTATCATGATGTTCAGATTGATAGTGGAGAGGGATCCACTTAGTTGTAATCGTCCGGCTGATCTGCACAGAACCCGCGTTAGTCTGGGAACTTTCATTTCTGCTCACTACAGCTCTCAGTTTGCTCAGACATGCTCAGCCCATTTGGCAAATTGAGCGTGCTCATAAGTGAGCTTGCCGTGGTATGTCGTCGTGCTGATATTTTCATGTTTGTCTTCACGCGCACATTATATGCGTATGTTCTATTTTTGGCATACACATCAATCTAATCTAATCTACTCTGTCTCGAGCGTAATTTCTCCTTCTTCCTTCCCCACTTCTTTTTCCGGGAGTAATATCACTTGGTTGGCCAACGACATATGCGTGAAAGACCCGCAAAGTAATTAATGAGAAGTAACCAAGAATTAATGAAAATTTTGAGATGATACGATATATATTACGTTCATTACAGTGTCATCCATGTCTGCGTTTCCACCATTCAGATCGTCTTAGCACAACGGTTGCTGTCTGGTGCACGAGGCCCCCCCGCCTTACACGAGATATTTTATTTCAGCTACATGTTTTACTCTCGTCGAAAATTATGCGTGGTAAAAAGGTATTATGGTGACAGCTACAGACGCTTAGTAGAATGAGTGGGTCTTGGAGTGGGTCTCCTCCTCCAGTTTATTGCAGCTCCGAGGAAATTGGTAGATCGCGAAGGGATGATACCCAACGAATGGTATGTTAGTGGATATACTGTATCAGAGCTCACCGTCAAAGTAAAACGCATTGTCGTAAAACATCAGTTGTACGGTTGCAATGATATACATTTGTGCATTGTACTCTGTACAGTTTGCACAATTGTACGATTTTACATTGTACCTCTACTTTGTACAATTGTACGATTTTACATTGTACATTGTACTACTTGCGACACGCTTGTCTGAAATCAGCACCCAATGGTTTATCCCATCTCAGATCTCCAGGTGTTACAAGACTATTTCTTTTGAGCAATAAACACTTGCAGCATATGGTCCACCTTAAAATATAATATTGGCACAATAGTTTCAAGCGCAAACGAAGGTAATATGGGTTGCGGAACTACTGACAGGTGGTTTCAGGCAACCGTGTCGCGAGCAGTGCCTTTGCACTTTTGTAGTTGGCTTGGATGATTATAAGCGATTCCACGATCGTTGGTATAGTCTATAGGGATGAATTTTGCCTACCGCTGTGAGGCTTAACGTGCATATGCGCTAAAATATCCGCATGCAGCACACAATATTGAACGTCCCTCGCCCGTGTTCGACATAAGAGCGCCACGAAATGTAGTCAGTCAAGTTGTCACGGCATACACTGCACAGTCAATAGGAATAAGCGATAAACGTGCCGTTCTTATAGGTTGAAGTAACTGGTAGCGCACTACCAAATTAATGGCCTTCTCGACCAAACCCGCAACCTTATATAGGAACAGAAAACGGACGTGCTACTTATACCCTTGTCAGATGGGCAGTCTTAACCGCGGTTACCGGACCAAACCAAGGTTATCGTGAACCACGGATCGTTGTTGTCACACGGCAGTTTGTGACATCTTAGCAGTGACAACGTGATTGTGACACAAACGCGTAATTACGCACGTATTGACGTCGGGCAATCGGAATCGCGAAACCGTGGTTACATCACGAAACCGCATATCTGGAGCGGCTGGACCAAGGCGCGAGGAGGTTGCACGGTATTTTGTCATGGAACGGGTGTCCCGAAAAAACAAAACAAAAAATAAAATAGAAAATAAAATAAACAAATAAAAATAAAGAATTCGAGAGTCTAACGCGCATCGCTAGATAACGTGCATTGCCTATTCGAACACTTTCTATAGCGCGTAACGCTCGCGTTATATGGCAGTAAATACGGTAATTTCGTTCATAAACACCGCAAAAAAAAAAAAAAAAAAAAAGAGAAGGAGGACGTGGATCTTGTATGACAGCATTTATTCTGACATGTTCGGCTGGTCGATACCTTCCTAATTAAAAACGTATCTGGTAAAATGTTTCGACGCTGTACATTACAGCAGGGAGGTAATATAGCCACCTCTGCGCACGATATATACCTGTATGACCTTGCCATCGCAATTATTACTTCATCAATATTCTTCATTAACAACGCAGTGTTGCGGGTAACTTAGCTCCCTCGTCAGCTGCAGTCGTTAATGACCTTATTCCCTTATTCGTGCAGAGGAAGGCAGTTAACACGGCGCTTCACAAAGACGTGTGACTATGATGTGCATCACTGCACGAGCTACGTCGTCCACTTGAAGGTTAAAGGATCCATGAAGTAACGAGTGTTATTTTTGTGTACGCGTGTCCCTTGTTCATACTGTTTCCATATCATTTGTCACGTAAAGACATTCACGTAAAAGGCAGTTACGTAAAGACATTGTATGTCGCATGCCTCACATGCAAATAGCAGTGATACGGGCAAAATATAATGATAATAATAGTACTCTTGAAACAGGGGGGGGGGGGATGGCAGGATCGTCTCGTCGTTGTTGGCCACACAGAAGTGGGCGTCGTCACGACTGTAGCAAGAAAAAAAAAAAAGAAGAAAAGGACGGATGGAGGATAGAGGATAAAGGGTGGAGATGCGTAGAAGGTGCATGAGTTCGTCTGGGAGAGCGAAGTGTTGAGCAAGACCTGCCTTCTGCAGAAAGCGAATAAGGTTCCTTGTTTTAGCGGAACGTTCGGCATGAAGAACCACCGAGGTGCACTCTTAAAAATGAACTTCACCGCATAGCATGCTTCTAGCCAACCATAATCTCAAATGACATCGTTATCTGCCCTGATTTGTTGAAAACGGGAAGCGTACGCCTTTTTTGTGACACTGATGCTGTTCATAATTGTCAAAAAAAGGTGTACGCCTCCCGTTTGCAACAAATCAGGGCAGATAACGATATCATTTGAGATTATGGTTGGCTAGAAGCGTGCTATGCAGTGAAGTTCATTTTTAAGTGTGTAGAGGGTGTCCGCTAGCGTGCCCGAGGTGGAGCCAATCATCCATCATCCCGAATGACACCCTTCTTTCCCATGATTTGTTGTAAACTGGAGGCAGGTTGATGGCAGGTAAATAGAAATTGACATTCATACATCCTTGGGGGGGGGGGGGGGTAGCCTTGGTCTCAAGTGACGAGTTTGTGTAGCAGACCTAGACTACACTGGCAGGGGGTTTCTGCCTAATGAGATCGCGAGAACTCATTCGCCGATATAAGTGCCTATACTCTCGCCCCCCATTGTCTGCGCAGGGTTACCCTCTCATAAAACCACTTTGTACCATCATACAGGACAAGATTATTTCATAATGTGAGGAAACAGGAGTGTTCTTTGATGAAGGAAAGGCTGGTGTTGCTTGAAATTTTCACCGACAAACGCCAAAGGCCGCTTGACGGCGCAAAAGGAGCGGCATCGACATCATGGCGGTCATTTTTTTTATTTACCTAATTTGTAATAACCGTTTCGGTATCGATTCCAGAGCGTACCTTTTCCCACCTGCACGCCAGTCGGCATGACTCAACCACAACACAACATTCCTTCCTTATTGTGTATCTCGTGACACTTTTAAATTCGTTCTTTCGCCGAACTATAGAAGAGTGGAACAGGTTGCCGTCTAATATTGTATTCATTGATTGTGTAATAGGATTTATTAACGCCGTTCATACGTTGCTCACATAGGCCTCGTTTTGCGTATTTTGTAATATGTTTCGTCTTTTTTTTTTTTAACGTCATTGCTATAGTTGTGTATTGTTGGGCTTTGAGTTTGGTTATTGTAATGACACCTGCTTGGGCCCGAGACGGGGTCGCAGTATCTCTAAATAAATAAAAAAAAATTACAAACTGACGTCCGGCATGACTTTCGTGGATAATGTCCTTTGGGACGACATTAGACGATAATGTCATTTTTTTTTCCCTGCCCGTGTGGGATAAGTATACCACATACTTATCGTGTTTCGCACTCTCAGAAAAAGGGTGGAGCAGTTACACCTTTTAGGAGGTAATACACTCTTAGAAATGAACTTCACCACATAGCACGATCCTAGCCAACCATCACCCCGAATGACAACGTTCTCGCCCCTGATTTGTTGAAAACGAGAGGAGGAGCCTATTTTGTGCCATTATGCACGGCACAAAATAGGCTCCTCCTCCCGTTTTCAACAAATCTAGGGCGAGAACGTTGTCATTCGGGGTGATGGTTGGCTGGGAGCGTGCTATGTGGTGAAGTTCATTTTTAAGAGTGTAGTTGTCGCATATGTTGTGCCTAAAAGGTTGCAAAGTTCTACCTGCTACCTACGAATGATAGGGTTACTGCTTCTAATTCGGTGAGCGAGGGGGCGTACGTCTTTTTGTAGCAATTTCAATATATGATAATTGCTTTTATCACCCTTTTACACCCTTTATCAGACGCTATGTTGACCTACACTCTTAGAAATGAACTTCACCACATAGCACGCTCCTAGCCAACCATCGTCCCGAATGACAACGTTCTCGCCCCTGATTTGTTGAAAATGGGAGGAGGAGCCTATTTTGTACCCATTATGCACGGCACAAAATAGGCTCCTCCTCCCGTTTTCAACAAATCAGGGGCGAGAACGTTGTCATTCGGGATGATGGTTGGCTAGGAGCGTGCTATGTGGTGAAGTTCATTTTTAAGAGTGTAGGTAGTAACTATAAAAGTTACCACCTTTTCGTACCCTTTTCTCTTAGAGTGTGGTTCAGCATGAGCTTGATACGAATCTACATGGTTTCGGGATCGTCCCTTTGGTACTCTCTTAAAAAAAAAGTTTTAACTCCTTTTTGGGGAGTACACCCTTGCCATTCATGTCATTCCCTTTGGAGTGTACAATTATTCTCCACGGGGTTAAAGGCGTCTTCTCACTCCTTGAAGGGAGTGAGGGAACTCCTTTTTGAGAGTACAACAACAACAACAACAATAAAAGATGACGATGAGATGGGGTGTTTCACCGCGAAAGTAATTGTACACTCTAAAAGGGAGGAATATATGTGGCAAGGGTTGCTCCCAAAAAGGAGTTACAATACGCTTTTTTTTTTATAAAGAGTGCAGCGTAGCATTTCCCACGTATACTCTCGTACCCATATGCTACAAAGCTGCGAGTCGAAGCTACTTAACCGATACCTTAAGAAGAAGTACTTACTTTAGAAGTAGACGTACCTTTAGTAGTAGAAGTACTTTCTTCGTGCGTATTCCTTTTCCCATCTTAACATGAACTCGTCGAGCGAGATCCCGAAACACAACACGAATCAGTCTCTAAAGAGCAAAATTTCTTCAGAATGATAACATAGAAAAGTAGAAAACGAAGCCTCAGGACGAAAGTGGCTTAGCGGGTCTCGTCCTGAAACTTTTTTCTTAGTAAGCTGATAAGCTATCTTGAGGCCTTTAAGTGCCTGTTAGTTTTCACGCACTGTTTAGATCGTTAAAACCATTTAATCATGACCTCTTTCCGTTGTATGGCATCGTCGCCAAAACTAAAAAGAGTATAATATTAAAAACCTATGCGCATATGGACTAAAAAGATGTAAATACAATCTGTCCAGAATTCTTAACTAGTAAGACACCGTATGATTATGTACCCGTTCACTACATGTCACTCGCACTCACTGTTGCTCCCATTATCCGCAGACCATTCACCAGTTTCATGACCGCTTCATGAAAACTTCACCCGGTGGAGCTAACATGTACGAAAATTTATCCGGATGTGCCAGCACGTAGGCCGGTGTCGTCGTACTGTCAACGTGGCTTCTCAGTCCAATCTTTTTCCCATTGAACCACCGTCCTTCTTTCACCAATGATAAGAGATATTTCGTTTCCATCTTTTCCGGAAAGTCACCCCAACGTGTACCATCGCTCTTCTGAGCTGACACCAGCTTAATTTTCACATCCTCTGTCTTGTAACACCAAGAACAATGCCATCCACCGTTCTGTCCCCTGTTCTGACCAATAGTCCATTCATCCATCATGGCTCTCTGCCATGGCTGCGCATCCTTCGGCAACTTCCCACTTCGCACATTAATGGCATCGTCCTTGAGCGCCTCTCTGAGATACTTTATGGTACACGCTGCGGAAACCTCCACGTGTTCCATAAAGTTCAACCAGAAGAACCCGAAGACGTGCCATCGGAGCCTCCAGGAGATGGGCTCGCCAAAACCGTCGTGGTTCTTCAAGAAGGCAACCACTTCCGCTCGCGGAATCTCGTCCGCGTCCGTTAAAATAAACAAATCGTCGTCTCTAAGCCCAGAGAGTTGTGTCTTTCCTTGTTTCCATAAAAAAGTTCTCAAATAACTGTCCGCGATCCAACCGTCTTCTTTTCCGCCTTCTGGGAAGTGGTCCAGCCAGACGTAAACTATCTTGTGCTGGAACTCTTTCAAGAAACCGTTCCGAAGATTTCTTAGGAGATACAGGGGCTTCGGTTCTCCGTAAGCTGTGTAGTTTGACTCGCATATCACGAAAACGTCGACAACGTCATTGAGTTCGTGAACCCTTATTTCTAACATATCCATTTCGTGATTGATGTTGAGGGCGTTGATGACCCGTCTCGGAGAAGATCGCCTTTTTATAGACTTGTTCGTATATTTCCTCTTGAATTTTTGTGATGCCAAAACAGCCTCTGGGACGCTGCAATCGGAACCAGACCATCGTGGAAGGCAGACACAAGTTCGGTTGCTCGAACTCAGATTAGTTCCCCTCAGGAAGCATGTGCCATGGGAAAAGTTCACGAAATATTTCTTTGTGTCATTCTTCAGTATGAACAGTGGGGGATTCACAGGGTCATAGTGCTGGAACGGGAAATCTTTGACGGTTGCTGAGGTGCTGCCATTCATGAAGCTGTTATCAACATGCAGCTGACGAGTGTAGCTGGTTCGCTTTCCAGTAGGTGTAAGGGTACGGGAGATGCCCACGGGCACAGTGGCTTGAACACTGTCGTTGGTGATGGTGATCTTGGTTGATGGTTGTAGGTAGGGTTGGCTCTGGTGGAAGTGGGCAATCAGGAAGACTGTGCAGACGAAAGGAAGAAAGAGGACGCGAAGTGTTTTTATCACTGACGCATTCATCAGACGCGTAATGGACTAGCCATCGCGGTGAAGAACTCCTTCCGGATCCTTGACGAGATCGACCGGGAACGTCGGTCATGTGGACTGACCTCGTTTCTTGGGTCCTGCAATGGACGAAATGGCCGTTGGTTAGTTGCTGTTGTGGCTAGGTTTCAACTGTTTCTTTCAGACAGAGAACTCTTTCTGATAACTCGAAATCATCTGAACTCTCCTGACTCTGTAGTAGCTCCAAACATAGGTCAACTTTCCTATAAGCGAGAAAACAGAGCTCTATAGGGCAGCTTGCATGATTGTTATTATCCCATTCCTATACAAATGGCCGTATTTCCATCAGCACAACACGTACAAATCCTGACAAACAATACAACCATTAAAACAGAGCCACCCTTCAATTACTGATATCATTACCGTGCGCACAACTGCCGCCATCATGCTGTACGATGTTGCTGACGCGCAAGAACCAGTGTACTCCGCGAAACCCGAACAGGGATGGCAATAAAAGTGGCTAACCTCGGTGACCGGTCGAATCAACGGAACAAAACAGGTCATCTTTTTCCGGCAGATGCCTCTTCCTATTTCGATTTCCGTACGATCACGCATAGAAGACGCGGAAACAACCTGTTAGACCAGGCAATTATTCCGCATTCCAACTTTTCGCCGCACGTGGGCTGTTCTTGCAAACTCGGACGATCCGTCCTGAAGGTGAACCGCTAGGGTCACCGGACAACGGCGCATTATTGTTTCTAATTTATTTATTCAGTTCGCTCGGCAGGCGGGACTTTCGTCTCAGGCCTTGCACGAAGTCAAGGAAAGTATGTGGATGTCACTGAGTCATTCCCATCTCGGTCACGTAGGCAAATAGCGTTTTTCGTGTCCGGACGAGCAGCTCGCTCGTCGCTGAACGGAAGCAACCTCCGCTGACAGTATCCCGTTACTGTAATATCACACGTGATAGGACGCGAGTAATATGCATGGGGACATGACGTGGACTTTGACGTCGAATGGTGACTTCTCCCATAACAAGGGCGCAATACTGTGTTGCGTTGCGCGTATGTTTGTCTTCGCTCGGTTGCTGAGTGAGTGGTCGCTTATGAACAGCATTCACGGTGTATATACATACGGACTAAAACTCGTCGAGAGATCAAAGGTGAAATTTTCTGGTAAATTGCTCATCGCGCTGTTTGATACATGAACACTGATGACTCCGAGCAGAAACTCCTGTTCTCTACCGAATATCGAGGCAGTCTTTCTTTTGCTACACTCTTAAAAATGAACTTCACCGCATAGCACGCTCCTAGCCAACGATAATGTCGAATGATATCGTTATCTGCCCTGACTTGTAGAAAACGGTAGGCGCCGGCCTTTCTTGTGACAATTATGAACAGCATAAGTGTCACAAAAAAGGCGTACGCCTCCTGTTTTCTACAAATCAGGGCAGCTAACGATATAACTCGAGGCTACACTCTTAGAAATGAACTTCACGGCATAGCACGCTCCTAGCCAACCATAATCTCGAATGATATCGTTATCTTCCCTGATTTGTTGAAAACGGTAGGCGTACGCCTTATTTGTGACAATTATGAACCGCATAAGTGTCACAAAAAAGGCGTACGCTTCCCGTTTTCAACAAATCAGGGAAGATAACGATATCATTCGAGATGATGGTTGGCTAGGAGCATGCTACGCGGTGAAGTTCATTTCTAAGAGTGTATGGTTGACTAGGAGCGTGCTATGCGGTGAAGTTCATTTTTAGGAGTATACACTCTTAAAAATGAACTTCACCACATAGCACGCTCCTAGCCAACCACCATCTCGAATGATATCGTTATCTGCTCTGATTTGCTGAAAACGGGAGGCGTACGCCATTTTTGTGACAATTATGAACTGCATAAGAGTCACAAAAAAGGCGTACGCCTACCGTTTTGAACAAATCTGGGCACAGAGCGATATCATTCGAGATGGTGGTTGGCTAGGAGCATGCTGTGCGGTGAAGTTCATTTCTAAGAGTGTAGGAGCGTGCTATGCGGTGAAGTTCATTTTTAAGAGTATAGAAGCGGATAATGACATTGCTGCATATAAATCCACGTAGCGTGCCCAAACACAACGCTAACCACCTGAACTCAGACTGGCAAGATGTAAAAATGCAAACGGAAAGGAGCGAAATAATTCAGGGGTTTGCGCGGAGGGATAACTTCACCACACCGCACTCTCCTAGCCAACCATCAACCCGAATGACAACGTTCTCGCCCCTGATTTGTTGAAAACGGGAGGAGGAGCCTATTTTGTGCCGTGCATAATGGGGCACAAAATAGGCTCCTCCTGCCGTTTTCAGCAAATCAGGGGCGAGAACGTTGTCATTCGGGATGATGGTTGGCTAGGAGCGTGCTATGCGGTGAAGTTCATTTTTAAGAGTGTATCTTAATCAAATCTCGGTAAACGGAAAATGGTTAAAAAATTGGGCTGTTCGGTGTAGCATACTTTAAAAGAGATAAAACCCCTGTGCCGGGGAACAAGTCAAAAGACGACACAACACGCAACCTCCTGATGGTTCAGGATATAAAGCAGCTTTGACAATAATAAATCCTTGTTCGTCAGTCTGTGCCTGTGTGTTGTGTCGTTTTTGACTTGTTCCCCGGCACAGGGGTTTTATCGGTGAACGGGACACTCTAGAAGTACGACGTGCGTAACAACTTCTTCAACGGCAAAAAAACTTGCTGTCATTCCTTGGTCACGTTCCAACCCACACATATCGCGAGGAAAAAACAGAAGATACGACATAAAAAGTGGGAACCTCGATCTCGGCAACAGTCTCTGTGAAATGTATGTCACGGTATACGGGCCGACGGACGTACCATATCATACGCCATTAAACATTTTGAAGCACCCTCAGGAACATCGGCAAAAATAACTAAAAAATAATGACGCTTAATCACGGACATCTCGTACAGGAAAGTGAATTTCTTCAGCGGAACGGCTGTTACATCATGTAGCTCAGAAGGAACTAAAGCGTAGCTTGGACGCAGCAAACTTCCTGCCCCCCAAATTCGAGCCTCTTTCGAGTATAGATAAAAAGTTTCCTTGCTATATCTAAAGGTCGTTCGAAATGCTCGTCGTCGTTCGTAGCCGGTCAAAGCTTGTCTCCAAGATTCATTTTTTTTTTCTTTTTCGGTCCTCGTCTTAGTGCCCTGCACTCTTAAAAATGAACTTCACCACACAGCACGCTCCAAGCCAACCATCATCCCGAGTGACATCGTTCTCTCACATGATTTGTGGAAAACGGGAGGCGTACGCCTTTTTGTGACAATTAACATTTCTGCATAAGTGTCGCAAAAAGGCGTACGCCTCCCGTTTTCAACAAATCAAGGAAGGGAACGATATCACCCGGGATGATGGTTGGCTTGGAGCGTGCTATGTGGTGAAGTTCATTTTTAAGAGTGTGGAGGATCTCAGGAGGAAACAACGAATTAATAATCAGATAACAATCGTGGGACGGTGCTGCGTGCTTCCTTCATCATACGCATAATCCTCTCTCGTATGTACACGGTCACGGAAACGAAATTTTATGAATTTGTGATGTGAGGCTGACAAGTTCACTTTTTTTTTCAGCTTGTCTCTTACTATATATTATTTGCAGAAAGTGAGCGCATGCATTATCACGGAACCACATTTTCACGTCTTTAATCGGATGGGCATGCACAATATTAGAAGAACATGTTTTTCGCGGAATGGCTTATATGGCGTTAGTTGTTTCCATTCTCTGTGTTCGTGCAGCCACTTTTCATCAAAGATCACTTTTCAAGAAGAAGCCTATAGACATCGAGCTCATGCATTGCTTAAGTGCCAGCAGTATACAGCGGCAGTAACGCTATCGCTGTAAGCTTGCGATCGAACTCTTTCATCTGGATTACTAGATCCAAGATCGACGTTGCCTCAGCGTTGAACAGGGCCTCTGCTGCACATTTCGTTGTTATCTTTATCGCGAAGCTGCAGTCCATTCACTTGTAGCACAGCCAGTGCAGCCGGATTGGCTCCTCACTGTTACCTATCGGGACCGGCCAACTTTCGTGAAGAGAACGGAAGTGCCAGCCTTCTGGTTCTTCTTGAGCCTTACCAACGTCAATGAAATCTCAAGGGAATCGTCTCCCGTGGCCGTCCTGCAATCGGGAGCTGCTTCCAGGCGACACTAGCCTCCGTCATATATCATTACAGGTATCTACTTACCATCTTCCCCCGGCGATGCCTTCAGGCGAAATACCGTGATATCTCAGCAGTAGTTCGCAGAACGAAAATCGACACGCCGAACAATGGTTGTCGCCTTTTTTCCAATCACAGAATTATTTGTCTATCGACTATATACTTACTGGGTTGGTAATAGCGATGTAAGCTTGTTGTTGTTATCAACTTATCACTTATCAACTTATCGGTTTGTAACTCGCACTTCATGCACGATGCTGACATTTACAATAGTTAACTGGTACTGATCGTTTGACGCGCACAATGTATGCGTATCTTCCATTCCGTTCTCGTATAGCTAGTGATGGAAGCATGTCCTCTGATGCTCAGCGCTCTCCCGGTTAAAAGAAAAAATGACAACACACGTGCTCATTACGATCTATGGTGCTATCTACACATTCGTTTTTCTTTTTTGTTCGCATAATTAACTGGCCTGGTAGTGAGGAAAAGACACGGATGCGCGGATTGCACACGGATGTTTATTCACACGAATGGAATCGTCTTTGTGTCCGTTTTTCACGTACGAAAAAAAAACAAAAAAAAACACGACGCTCGTGCGAATGCGCTATGAAAGCGTTATCGGTCCCGATGTGTTTTCTAGTCTCTTTCACTAGCTGGTTTTAGTAAGCCATTTTCACGGAAACGGTTCGCGAACGATTTTGCCGCTGCCCATCCAGAGGATTCTATTCTGCGTGACTCCCTCTTCTCATAGGCCCTTCCCGATACCGTTGACGAATCGTTTGAGTGAAAACGATTAACTGAAACTGGCTATTAGAATTTTAGTATACCGCTACCGGGAGCTCGATTGGCTACCGCATCTACCGCACCCAATCAGCAGATATAAGATTCTGCGTCACGCACGCTGTCATTGGTTCCGGTAGGTACGGTAACTTGACGGTGAAAGATGAAAGTCACTGAAGGTTAGCCAGCTGTAGGACTTGAACCCACATCTTCTAGATTATCGGTCCAGGGCTCTACCAATTGAGCTAAGCTAACACACTTCCCCAGCGACTTCCAAGGGCGCGTCATCTGAAGGGACAAACCAGCCACTCTCTCTCACTCATCGTCCTTTCACTCTTACATTTTTGCTCACTCATACACACATTCATACGACAGGATCGACGCAAGCCGCAATTGTTGAACATGACAGAACTGCTGTTCTGAGGCTGGAACAACATAGAAAGGCTTTCCATGTTGTTCCAGCCTCAGAACATCAGTTATCGCATGTTGTCGGTGAAGTTAACAACGGTATACTCAAACTCGCTATTAGTAAGTTTCATTGCGTCGTACGCTACCGCCTTTACGTAAGTAGAGGATAGCGGTGGTGGTTCTGCGCACGCGCAACACGTAAAGAGAGCTTCGCGCAGTGCACGGAAAGATCATGCTATCCCTTACGGACACAAAGGCGATTGCGTACGTGCACTAACGCTCACTATTATCATGGACGGAAAAGCGCAAACAGCTGCAGCTAACGTGTACTTATTAGTGATGCTTGTTGTGGAAACATCATCAGGACGCGTCTCATTCCGTCCATTGTGCGTTTGGGTAGTGGGCCGCACCTCATGTGTCAAATTTCCCCATTCATCATCAGTAATTTATCGGTTGTTGTTGTTCTGGGAAAACAGCTCTTTAAGAACCCTGTAGCTTTGCGGGGCGGTCCCGGTGAATCTGTTTTAGTAACTACTCATGTTGAAGGAGACATCCCGCTCTTGCTGCTCCACTACACCCGTTACCACCAACATCGTCTTCTCCTACGGTCGCGCATCGCTCGCCTCAGGATTTCGGACTTTTCCCTGTAGCTATACGCTGCTAGGCCCCACACACAACGTAGTCAGGTGACAAAGGCACTTGTTCAGTTCCTGCGGGTCTGTGGCCTTCTGGGTGAACTGTGATCAATTTCGTGGTTGTTTTCCTTTTTTGTTTGTTTTTCTTTTTGTTTGTCTTTCTTTCTTTCCCTTTATTTCCTGGAAATAGCAAGCCGCCGTAGAGCAGGCTAACCTTTCCCTCATATATATTTTTTAAATATAATAAGCATATCTCCCCCCATCCACACTGATCCCAAGGTTCCAAGTTCGAACCCGGCCGAGAAACGCCTGCAACTTGATTGCGGAGCACAGATTGTAGCACAGATTAATCCTTGCCACTGTGGCGTGGCTCATTCAATTACCACCATTAAACAGGGCTGTCTCTTGACTGTGCTATGAACTCTGCAAATGAGAAAGAAAAACAACGGGTGTGTTCGCTCTAGAGCAGTGTCCTAGATATGTGTGTATGTCAATGAGCCTTTGTTTAGTATATACTTTTTTTTTTCTAACGGTGAATGATTGTCATTGAGCATCTAGGCTGCATTGTTGCGCACTCGCTGTATTACACGCAAATTGATAATGGAGACGTCTTTCCCCTGGGCAGTCTCCGACTTGTCTGGTGCTATGCGTTTCTGGTCACGAGAAATATTTCCTTCGAGAAGAAGTAACAGGTGCGACTGTAGTGTCTTCTTCGATGGGCCACGATGCATTCGTTGGTGGTGGTTAATGCTACATGCTGTTAACAGGCTTGAACTCTATACTACGCGGTACTAGGCTTTTTACAGAATTTTCGGGAGGGCCTTTCAGGTAGACGCCATTACAGTTGCCCCAAGAAGTCGGTCCAGGGCACACTAACCCTCTCCCTTGTATTCCCAGCTCTTCCTGCTGTTCCCTCGCCAACGTGTTCCTCTCGGGGCTAACGGGGACTAAAAAGTATCGGTGTCGGTAACGACACGGAGGTCGCGTTGACGTAAATTTGTAACGGAAACACTTTTCCGATACCGATTTGAAAAAGAGTATCGCGATCCGCACTCCGATACCGAAAAAAAGTATCTATTACTGTAACGGCGTTACATGCAAAATTGCCATAAACTAACCAGCGTCGCTTCATCTCGTGTTGCTCCACACTCTAAAAACTGAACTTCACCGCATAGCACGCTCTCCGCCAACCGTTGCCAGAAATGTCAGGGTTTTCGCTTGTGGTTCGAGGAGAGAGGGAGGCGTACGCCTTTTTGTGTCAATTATCATGTATCCAAATTGGCACAAAAAGGCGTACTCCCCCTTCTTTCTTCGAATCGGAAGCGATAAACCTATCGTTCGTGGCAATGGTTGGCGCAGAGCGTGCTATGCGCTGGAGGTTCAGTTTTTAAAGTGCAGCGCGTCCGCCCCGCTAAGCCTAACTGTCGCATTTCATTCGCTGTATACTTCGATGAACATCGAAAACACGCGAAGCCGGCACGGTGAGTAGCAGTACACTCTTAAAAGTGAGCTTCACCACATAGCACGCTTCTAGCCAACCACCATCTGGAATGATATCGTTATCTGCTCTGATTTGCTGAGAACGGGAGGCGTACGCCATTTTTGTGACAATTATGAACTGCATAAGTGTCACAAAAAAGGCGTACGCCTACCGTTTTGAACAAATCTGGGCACAGAGCGATATCACTCGAGATAATGGTTGGCTAGGAGCATGCTATGCGGTGAAGTTCATTTTTAAGAGTGTAGCTCTGCGTTGCTGCCAGAGACTAATAATAATATTACTAAAAAGAAAACTTCTCCTCAATCCGTCCACACATCACAAAATCCAAGAAATATATCCACTATCTTTGCCTTTTTCTCAAGTTAGCACGGAAAACCAATTCCCTAACAAGAACGGCAACAGTTCAATCCCACCCGGAGAGAACAATGCATCAGTCGGACTGAACAAAAACCGTCAATGACCGCACTGGCTTCTGGGCAGCTTGTTATCTGATCACTGATATTAAGAGTAGTTTAACAATGGCTTCCGGGGGCGTGGCGGAGCGCTGAGAGAAGCGACCTTTTTTTCGTCAATGGCTAACACAAAAGAAGGGCCGTACTCTGATTTATGTGTGCGACCGTTAATTTGGCAGCCACTCTGTTTCATGCACGGGTGAACGTGCTTAGAAATAACAATTGTAGATATCTTTTGTTCTCTCGAAAAAGGGGCTGTTAGAAATAGTTTTTGCTTCACTCGCTGAAACCGACGGCGGTATATAGCTGCCCCCGTTGCTTGACTCAATTACGGGTCTCTCGTTCTTTTTCTACTGCCCAATGACGAGAATGACATTGAAACGGAGAAAAACGGGCGTTGTTGTTGTTCATAGTGGAGGTGCTGGGACGAGCGTGAACGTTTCTTTTAGTCGAAAACTCGCAAACGGTAAGCCAGGGTACAGTTTGAGCTATACCTGCAACCTATATCACTGTTAAAATATGGTGGCGGTGGTGGTGGCAGTGACGCTGCTGCTGATGATGATCATGGTGCTTGCCGTAGTCGGCTACGCTCAGACGTCGCGACTATAGCAGGGGGAACCGTGCGTCCTGGGCAGACTTCACATGAGAACTGTGCCAACATTTGTCTTAAAGCGTCTGAGGAAAACCCAGGAAAAACACCCAGACATCACAGCCGGCGCTCAGATTCGAACCCGGGTGCACCTCCCAGTCTCTATTAAAACAGAACTTCACCGCATAGAACGCTCCTAGCTAATCAGTAATCACCATTCCGATCGATACCCTTCTATGTCCTGACTTGCTCAAAACAAGGGGAGGCGCGTATCAAGGACACGCATAAAGTGTCCCGGATAAGCGCCTCCTCTCATTTTTAACAAATCAGGACACAATGATATTATAATCGTCATGATGATGTGTGGCTACGAGCGTGCTATGCGGTGAAGTGACAGTGAAGGCTTAAACAGTGATTACTGTGTGCGCTTTCTCTGTGTCATCATCACTTCTCCTTCATTTGTTGTTGTTGTTGTTGCTGGTACATACGCTAATGCTCGTGTAATGTCTACACTTTGGAACATCCGTTATTCCCCGACACGTGCAATACTATAGTATCGTTATATAGGCACCCTGCGATGCATAAAATGAAGGCCACCTGTTGTATTTTGTCCTCGCAGACATCAGAAAAAGATCACCCGTCTCAACACTTGCCATAGGGTAATTTGAACCTCAAGGAGTGCCCGTGGGCACAGCAGTAATTAGACGTTGAAAAGGAAGTCTGTAACAACGTATGACCGCACATTCGCGCTTCCGTGCATGGGAGAGCGACTTTTAAAATGAGGAAAGTGTAGCTGCCCACTGATTCGATTCACGTCGTAATCGGAGACGCGAAACGGAACGGGCTGTCAGGAACAAAAATGAGAATAGATACTGACTTCCGGTTTGTTTCAAACGGAGGAATATGGCTGAGCACGACAGATGATAAAAAGAAATGTAACTCGCTGAGGACGGTAGCAATGTGGAAGAGGTATGTGATGGGGAAACGTTGCTTTCTCCAGGGTCGGCGCTGTGTCAAATGCGGTGTCCGCGAGGAATCCTGAATTCTGATGTTAATGTGATATCCACTTGGGGATACCTTCCAAGAAGAAAACGCACACAAAAAGAAGTTTCGCAACATTCGTTCGTGTTTTTTTTCCCATAAAACATCGGATTCGAAACTAACTGCCAGCTTTCGGTTGAAACGGCCCTACTCTGCGTCGCCTACTCTGCGTGACGTAATCGGCCATTGCTGGCGAGATTCCCAGTCGCTCAGCTGGCGGTGTCGTCAGACTGCACTCTTACAAATGAACTTCACCACATAGCACGCTCCTAGCCAACCATCATCCCGAATGACAACGTTCTCGCCCCTGATTTGTTGAAAACGGGAGGAGGAGCCTATTTTGTGCCGTGCATAATGGCACAAAATAGGCTCCTCCTCCCGTTTTCAACAAATCAGGGGCGAGAACGTTGTCATTCGGGGTGATGGTTGGCTAGGAGCGTGCTATGTGGTGAAGTTCATTTTTAAGAGTGTGGTTGCGATCCGATACCACCGAAAGCATGAACGCAGATGTTTCTAGCGACTGCTCGGCAACAGATTGTGAGTCGGAAAACCTTTTTTTTTGTGACGGACAGCCTGCCTTCATAACCGTCTCCAGTGACGTCGGTTCGCACACTGTTGCCTGAATTCAGCCGTGAGCGCGCGGCCGGCTGCAAAAGCCAATTAAATTCGTTTTCTAATGTTTCCGACTGTTTCAAAACGAAGGTTCCGGTTACATGTATTTCGGGCACCCACTATATTCCGGTCGCACCTTTCAGTTCAATTGCGTTTTTTTTTTCGGACACCACCTTTAAGGGTGTTTCAGAATAGGGAACATAATTTTAGCGCACCCAATAAACGGAGCGCACAGCGGACATAAATGTAGGCAACGCTAGAAGAGTTTGGGGATAGGGTTTCGACACCGCAATCCAAAACGCAAGCTCCTTGCGCTTCTAGCACCATGAAGTGGTACCCATTTCATTTTGTGTGCGAAATTCATTTAATTAGAAAAAAGTTTTGGTCCCAAATATCTTCATTGACATTACGTTACACTAAGCTATGTGTGTTTCTCTTACTTCTTTTCGGCGGCTGTCGCCACAGATACAGGCGGACTTACCTTATGCGTAAGACAACTCCGTATTATTGTTAGGCAATCCGTTTCCTTGACGAAGACAACGTCCATTTTCTTCCCTTCCGTGATATGCTACAACCCGTTATTACGAACCCCTATCCGATATTTCCGACGTCGTAGTCACTTCTATGCACTGCAGAGTGCATTATAGGTAGTGCATTGCAAACCAACTAGTGTACTGCAAAGTGTATTTATAAGTACCTTATAGAAAATATCTGCTGAGGCTCCGCTGACTTGTGCTATTATAAGTGGGCAAAATAACGAAAAAAAAAAGAAAAAAAAAGAAAAATACGTAAGCATGCCTATGTAAAATACTACGCAGAACACGTAGTGTATACCGTGGTTCTGCCACGCAGCACGTAAAAGACAGTCCTGGCGACGCATCAGCGATGGGCTCCGAGAGCACGGTGGCAATGTCAAAAATAGGCTGGACGGATGGCTGTCTCGCCCACTGCATGTAGTGTCGAAGCACCTGTTGAAGACAGGCTGTCAGAAAGCTATCATTAGCGCCAGTGCGCAGGATATGTGCTCCTGGTGCGTTTTGCTTCCTCTCTTTGATTCCTTCCAGCTATCGCTAGTGAACGCACAAGTGCACGCAACAAGAATGTCAGAAAAACAAAAATAAGTAAATCGAGCAATGAATAATAATAATCGCCCGATCGCCCGCTGCTCCATACACGACCTTGTTCTCAGCGAACATATCAAGAACACCGCGAGAGATCTTCAGGGTCGTCCCCGCCCACCATAAGGCACCGTCCATATCAAAGCCGTTCTGAGGGAAGCAAAATAACCGCCCACAAAAACATATTTTTCTTTGTGCGTCAACAAGGAGGAAAATTTACAGCAAATAAAGGCGGGCGACGCCGTAACCATTCGAGTTTCGTAACAGCGATACTTTTTTTTTCGAGGCTGACCCACATCCCAAGATGTAGGCTATATTCCGGCCGTGAGGGAACAACGTATACTTGATGTACAGTCGTGACCAGTATCCGCGACTTAACAAGCTTCTATATCTGTTTCCTACATTTCCAAGCAGGTGTTCTCGTGCATGAAATTGTGTGTGAAGATGGTCGTTACGTATATTTTGGAGGAAGGTTCTCTTTCGGAAAGGGTTACTTGTGACCGTCAGAACGAGATGATTGTCTGTCATTACATCTTTTCGTCTCGCTTGTGCGTTCCATTTCAGGACAGTCTATACCTGGACATTCAGCGTAGCTTCTCGGTGCATGGTAGATCATTCAGACATGTCCTTTTCTTATTCTGTGCTCTAACCGCGAAGCAGCTAAGGCTGCCACCAACGCGTAAGTGCTGTGTCCCCCCGGCCACCCGAGGGGACCACCCCATTACACGCGCAACATTAGGTGTAAGATATGAGAACACACGCACACACACACATGACGAAGCATGGTCATTGAGTAATGAGTCATACAGAGCATGACTGTGCTGCTGACAGTCATGCAGTGCTGACAGTGTATGTGACAGTGTATGTGATCTGGAGTAGCCGGCTCTCGTAATGAGTGCCTATTTCTCCATTTTTTCTTGTCAACTCAACTCAACAGAGTACGACTCTACAGCGTCTGGGGCAAACCGGTAGACAAGAGGAACCCCAAGAACATCAGAAGACATCGACGGTGTTGCATGTGGCTCTGACATGGGCCAAGAAAAACCGTGCCAGGTTGTATGTCTGTCTGCTATAGCAGTACTCAACCGAGCACAGGGTTGCCGCCTCTCCGTTTCGCAGAGCTCACATTCTGTTAGGACGTGCTCAATGTTCGCCGCGTCAAATTTCATCTTGCCTTCATGTTTTTCACATATCTTCACTACCCTGTACATAATTAAATCATGAGCGTGCGGCCAAACGTGACATTGGAAAACATATTGCCGCACAGGAGTCATAGTAGGAGGCCATGCCGTGAGTTATTGCGGAATGCGTGCAATTTCGAGAGGAAGTTGTAAAAACACACGCTGCTGCCTGATTCGTCCCGCAGTAAGACGCCTGAAACGCATCCCCATGTTTTCCCACGTCACGTGGCTCCAAGGCGCTCAAAGGCTGCGCGTGACGTCATATGGCAGTTGTGCACGAGCCTCATTCATCGCACGTTCGTATTAAAGTGATTTATAGTGCGAAGTACCGTGTAGGCCCGTCCATGTCTTTATAGGGTGACATGTGACATGTCACGTGTCACAGCCACATGACTACCAAACTGCGTTTGCGCTACTCTGAGATTGTGTAACCATCATTATAACAAGCGGAAAGAAATATGAGAAACGATTTGACAAAATATTAAAATGGTTCTCAACAAAGATTTAATGGCATTTCAAATTTACCGCCAAGGATGGCTGCGTAAAGATGTAACCATTTTTTTATGCTTTCTCTGTTATTATTCATGCATTCCTTACTCAAAAATAGTAACGTAACAACGTATGAGTCTCTTTCCACCCACCTGCGACGGCACCAGCTGTACACAATTATACACGTAGCGGTCTGACCTGCATTCGCAGCATGCTGTACGCCTAACATTGGCGCATTAAATGCGTTGGGCGTCCATCAATGTCAAGTTCAAGGCTGTCAGGTCAAGAATGGCCGGACTGCGCCTTTTGGCCGTCCGGTTTGCTATAATGTTATACGACCTACTTGTGCACTGGCATTTGACAAAAAAAGAAGGCACCCGAGATTACGTAGTTCAGGTCACGTTCACGTAACAAAAGCACAGAGTTGCTTTGTTTGTTTGTGGCTTGCTTGCATTTCTTCAGTATATAGCTTTTACCAGGTATACTATGGAGGAGATGGAGATGGGTGGATCTTTTTCTTCTCCTACACTCTTAAAAATGAACTTCACCGCATAGCACGCTGCTAGCCAACCATCATCTCGAATGATATCGTTGTCTGCCCTGATTTGTTGAAAACGGGGGGCGTACGCCTTTTCTGTGACACTTATGCTGTTCATAATTGTCACAAAAAAGGCGTCCGCCCCCCGTTTTCAACAAATCAGGGCAGATAACGATATCATTCGAGATGATGGTTGGCTAGCAGCGTGCTATGCGGTGAAGTTCATTTTTAAGAGTGTAGCTGTTCTGCACGAATTCGAGGTAATTCTAGTCAAGTTGGGCACATGAAACATGAACGCTCTAAGAGGTCGACGTATCCGCGTAAGATAATAGACGAGTTCAGAAAATCCCAGTGCTCTTTGCGCACGCATTGCACCCTGGGCGTTTGCTGAGCGGAGGAACGAATAATAATCCTTCACAATTCGCTTTCGCTGACATTGACACGTCGTGGACAATGGACCGGTACGGGAGAAATCGGAACAGTTTGGAAGCCACCCGTTTTTTTTTCGTATTAGTAAACTCCCACAGTTCAAAGCGGCGCTAAGCACTCTGGGATTTTCTGAACTCGTCTATTGCAAAGCGTACCGGCCTTCGTATGTGCCTCGGGGGATACTGTTCAGGGAATGTTAACTCGCTTCAAGCAAAATAGAAGCAGGGATTTTCCCATGCATAATGATCTAACCAAACTCTAATCCTGAATGAAATTGCGAAGCGTAAGCACTGCAAATAGAGTGCAGGGTGTTGCACGTTCCTGAATGCGTATATGCACACTTACGCGAGGTTTGGGGTTCGAACCCGGCCAAGGACGCTATTAACTTAGTCTCATATGAAGCGACTGCTGTGGCGAAGCTCATGATCACAGTTCTCTGGCGGCATTAGACTCCTTGATTGTGATTAATTGACGTGACGTACGATATTGTTAACAATGACCTCGGTACGTGCCTTGAGCCAAACTGGGTCTTATCTTTTTGATTAGGGTAAAGGCGGACCCAGGAAAAGTTGACAGCAGACAAACACTCTAGTTTCTATACCTTTCCCAACACACACCACCTCTCGAGCAACACAATTCCCACCATTTTTCTTCGTTTTTATGCCCGCTGGGAGCTACACCAGATAAGACATCTTTCCGAACTGGTCAGTGACTTCCCGTTTCGCCATGTGTTGTTCGGATCTATACAATCTATCTTGCAATAACAACGGGCCGGCGCGTGCATATGCATCGTGCGTAGAATGTAGACCACCAGGGGGGGCATTCTCGCAAGACTCCGTGGACCAACGCCCAAGTATTATTCGCAAGGAAAGAGGCTAAGTTATTGCTCAGCGTAGATAGCGGCGTTCCCTACTGCGACTTCGTTCATGTGTCTCAGATGAGGTCTCGCGATACATATCTTTTGACCGTTATGTGGGCAGCACGCGTGAATAGCACCTCCGTCGTAACTGGAGAATAACTGCTCGTGATAGGTCACGTTCATCAGGATACATTTCGAAGTGAAGCAAGAGAGGCTCGTTGCGTAAGAGCGGGGACGGATGCCCCACACTCTTAATAATGAACTTCACCGCATAGCACGCTCCTAGCCAACCATAATCTCGAATGATATCGTTATCTGCCCTGATTTGTCGAAAACGGGAGGCGTACGCCTTTTTTGTGACAATTATGAACAGCATAAGTGTCACAAAAAAGGCGTACGCCTCCCGTTTTCGACAAATCAGGGCAGATAACGATATCATTCGAAGTTAGGGTTGGCTAGGAGCGTGCTATGCGGTGAAGTTCATTTTTAAGAGTGCAGGATTGTACCTCTGAGATCTTCATTATCCACCCATATAAGCGGATACCCTCGGATTCGGATAACTTATGTATGCGTCATCATGTTCAGACCGCTTGCGGATATCAACATAGCCGCTCGGTAGCCGGTCTGTGTGCTGCTATTTTGGCCAGCTGCGATTTTGTTGGTCCTCGGTCGGGTTCGATCCTGCTACACTCTTAAAAATGAACTTCACCGCAGGGCACGCTCCTAGCCAACCATAACCTCTAATGATACCGTTATCTGCATTGATTTGTTGAGAACGGGAGGCGTACGCCTTTTTTGTGACAATTATGAACAGCATAAGTGTCACAGAAAAGGCGTACGCCTCCCGTTTTCAACAAATCAGGGCAGATAACGATATCATTCGAGATGATTGTTGGCTAGGACCGTGCTATGCGGTGAAGTTCATTTTTAAGAGTGTACCTTAGATCGCATCCTGGGAAAAGACAACAGGAAGCAGTGGGAGCCAGCTGGGATCACTTAGCAGCCGGGGCCGACTTCAGGGGGAATTGCGACGACACC